>NC_090939.1:426580264-426883294 GCF_040938575.1 Ambystoma mexicanum | reverse complement strand
CCCCACTATGGCAGTAGTCCGCTGAAATGACCCAGTGGCCAAGAAATGCAGGACATTGAGCACCTTCTCCAAGGGGCTCAATGCTTGGGAGCAAAGGGTGGGGGATGTAAGGTCATCTTCCCACTCCCTGACCAGGTCTAGGATGATATGGGGTGGAAACCTATACCTGCCGTAGACCTGGTCGTCAGGCATCCCAAAAAGGCTTGTCCGTGGTGCGAAAATGCGTGCCCTGGCTATTCTCCTCCTCCTGCGGTGTCCCACGATCAGTTCTGCGACAAATGGGGCATTCATCGTAGCTGTATATACGTGTTTGTTGTTTGCGCGCACTTTTATACTGTGCGCGGGGACGCTTCCGCCTGCCTTCGTGTTGCGGACGCGTTGACGCCTGTGTGCGTCTTTTGCCGTGCACGGGTTTCCTGTATTAGAATCCATGAATATGGGTTGTTCGCGTGTGTGTGGGCGTTCCGTATAGTTCCCTGCAGTACTTCCCCAGTTACGCCTTCTTTTTCACGCGTTATTCCCCATTCCGCGTGTTACGCCCACTGTTCCGCCCACTTTGGTTGTGTGCGGCGCGCTATGTGCGCTTTTGCTGTGCGCGTAGTGCACGCCGTGTGTGCCCGCATGCGCCATGGCAGGATTTGGCGCACGGACAGCGGGAAACACGCGCAGCCTTGCCCCTGCTTGCGCTGGGATTTTCTAACTATACTACAATCAAATCTAAACAATGAACAACGTAGCATTTTTGAAGAAGCAACAAAAGAAATTGCACATGGTGTACAGCATGAAAACATAGAATGCACCTGCCAAAATTACAAACCTATACTACTTTACGTCAGTGGTGAAGCTAGTTCTGGCAAAATATTCTTAATCAAAATCATTAGTAAATTCCTTCAACAACTGACAAACAACAAACTGTCAGCTGTTGTCACTGCCTCCACATGTTTAGCTGCCTACAATATAGGTGGTGTCACTTTACACCGATTACTACTCCTGCAGTAGAACACCAAAACAGATTAGACTATTACAAACTTTCTACAGTAGCTGCAATGGAACTACGCAGAGTATTAAAACAAATGAAAATGCTTCTAATAGATGAAGTGAGCATGTTCTCAAACCTATTGTTGGCCTTGATTCACCTCAGATTACAAGAAGTACTCAAAACAAACTACGAAGAGCTCTTTGGAGAAAACACATTATTGTTTTCAGAGATCTTCTTCAATTGACACCAGTAAAAGGGGAGCCTATTTTTAAAACATTAGGACACAAACTCTGCGTAAAACTGTTGGCAGCATTGGAAATGTCAACCTTTGTCAACATTTCCAATACAGAAAATTAACATAAAACATGCAGCAATCTGCAGATCTCACTTATGCCAACATCTTAAAAAGTATCAGAGTTGGTATACTTTCTAAAGAAGCAGAAGCAATATTGAAAACCCGGCAAATTAATGCACTTTATGGCAATAATGCATGTGCTACAGATGTTATGGAACAATTAGCCCACAAAAATGTCAATTGTATGGCCTTAATGCCAACTCTTGCAAGCTGTTTCAAATTCAATGAAATAATGTTAAGTAAAGAAATGCAACCAATAATGGAAATTAGCGCCACAGACAAACTAGATGTACATGGTATGACACTACCCATGTGTGACCAAGCCACAACAAGACTAAATAGTTTAGAAAAATCAATCTCAAACACAGCAGGCTTAGAAAAGATATTAAAATTATCCTTAAATTGCAGAGTAATGCTTAAACGTAACCTTGACGTGGACCAAGGACTATGTTAATGGAGCACTGGGTAAAGTTGTTGGCTTTCAAACATACCCACGTGACAAGAAAATTCAGTTTGTCAATATACTCTTTGACAAACTTTCAGAAGTAAAAAGGATAGGACGCTCAACAGCTCAATTCCTTCTCTTCAAAGACATGTATGTACGCAGAGAACAATTTTCTCTAACTCTTGCATACGGAGCCACGATTCATAAATCACAAGGTCTTACCCTAGACAAAGCAATGATAGATATTGGTAACACAGTCTTTAAAGAAGGCATGAGCTACGTAGCACTATCACGCTTCCGTACACTTGACAGTTTATTTCTAATCAACTTTGATGCAAGTAAAATAAACGCTGATATTCCTTGCATTTTAGAATACAATAGACTTCGCTCACTATACACCCACCATCTAAACACATATTCTGTTCCACAAAAAGTAAAACGTTATAAAAGAAAAATAAATCAAACAGAAATGCAACAGGATGTCACTGCAAATTCCTCAAAGAGGGTAAAAGAAAGTAATACTTCATCAAGTACCACAAGCAAAAAAGAATCAATTAGGGAAAGTAAACCAGGTACTTCTTCAAAGACGGAAGACAAACTCCAAAAAAAGCAGTCAGATACAGAACTACCTGGTCTATTTAAACTCTCAAATATAGTTGGTGTAAGTTGCTACGCAAATGTAGCAATGAATATTTTATTTCAATTACCACCAATTGTTGACAACATTTACTTACACAGTACAGACCCATTGTGTATGCAAATGTACTTCACAGAAATGCAGCAAATAATCCTGACAACACTTATAGTATTTATGGAATAAGACAACAATTGGACTACTGTGCTGGAATGGTGAAATTCACTATAAACTCACAGGAAGATCCACAAGAATTTCTAATGTGCTTACTACAAGCACTGGAAAACAAAAAAATACCTATAAATGAAATCTTCTAGATTTCATACATGTGGAAACATACATGCACTCTCTGCAACAATGTGACACAAGAAGAAATCCCCAATGAATGCTTCATATATATTTCAATACCTAATTGTGAATCCATTCCATTTCAGCAACTTGTACAAAATGCAAACCATGGTAGATTATGTTCTACCTGCAATTCAGTTAATCGCTCCACGTTAGTAACACAAACACATAGTAAATATGTAAAACTAATGCTTCTACCACGCAGGAGCCACAACCAATTCAGGGCACTACACTGCATATATAAAAAAGAAATGTGGATGCTTTGAATGTAATGATACTACCATTACTCTAAAGCAGAGATTACCAGCAAATCTTACAAATGCTTATTTAATGTTCTTAAAACCAAAATTTGATAACTAAACTGTACTTAAACCTTAAGCAAACTTGTAGTAAAAAAATATAAACTGTTAGAATATTCCAAAAGCTATCTAACTGCCCAAAGATTCTACAACAACTAATCAGATAAATGAATACCACTAAATTAGAGCAAAAAATAGACAGTTACAAAACGCCAATTGGTATTTAACTGTCCCAAAATTTGACAATATTGAAACAGATAAATCAATACCACTAAAATATATCAAAAAATAGACAGTTAGAATACGCCAATTGGTATCTAACGGTCCAAAAATGTAACAATACCCAAACAGATAAATGAATACCACTAAACTATATCAATAAATAGACAGTTAGAATACACCTACTGGTATCTAACTGCTCCAAAATTTCATAATATCCAAACAAATAAATAATATGTTACTGCTCCAAAAAAATGCAACAACCCAATGTATGAAGCATCAGCCAGAAGCAACAAGTGAACACTGAAAACAAACAAACAAATAAACAGTAGCATAACAGAAAAAGGTTTTTTTTTTAATCCAACATGGATTTTTTTTTCTCCCACAGACCCAATGATTTTAGCAACGA
This sequence comes from Ambystoma mexicanum, assembly GCF_040938575.1. Classification (NCBI taxonomy): domain Eukaryota; kingdom Metazoa; phylum Chordata; class Amphibia; order Caudata; family Ambystomatidae; genus Ambystoma; species Ambystoma mexicanum. Next base: position 426,879,606 of record NC_090939.1, on the reverse strand, counting down.
ACACAGAAACTGAGCAAATTGCACAGTACACTGGTTTGTAATCTACTAAATATGAGGGTAAAAAAAAAAAATGTTGATTGTACAATGTAATAAGTCATTACAAAATACTAATACTAACATGCTATTTTCTTTTATCACTGAAATTAACAAGAAATACATGTACTCCAGTTACTAAACCAAAAAGTAAGTATATTATACACTCTATGCCATGGCCACAACCATCGCAGCATATCACACCCATAATATCTTATAACTTTGTTCCTTATAAATTTGTTTTTGACCCAAAGTTATAAGCAACTATAAGTGTGATATGCTGCGGTGGTTGTGGCCAGGGCATAGAGTGTTGGGGGCATGACCAAATATGCACCCAACACTCTATGCCCTGGCCACAACCACCGCAGCATATTACACCCATAGAGTCAAACATTTCAACTATGGCCTATGGAAGCTTTTAATGTCCGCGGACATTACCAGAGTTCTTAGAACACTTTCAACTTGACAACGAACAATACGGACAGCGTCCTCAGGACACCCCCTACAAACATTTCAGGACACCACGAGTGTTCTTAGGACACATTCAACTTGACAACGAACAATACGGACAGCGTCCTCAGAACACCCCCATTTTGTTTATTTGCGAACATTTCAGGACACCACGAGTGTTCTTAGAACACATTCAACTTGACAAAGAACAATACGGATAGCGTCCTGAGAACACCCTCATTTTGTTTATTTACGAACATTTTATGACACCGCGATTGTTCTTAGAACACATTCAACTTGACAAAGAACAATACGGACACAGCGTGTGTTCTTAGAACACTTTCAATTTGCCAGCGAACAATACGGACAGCATCTTCAGGACACCCCCTACGAACATTTCAGGACACCACGAGTGTTCTTAGAACACATTTAACTTGCCATTGAACAATACGGAGAGCGTCTTCAGGACACCCCCTATGAACATTTCAGGACAACGCGTGAGTTCTTAGAACACACCCCCATTTTGTTTATTTGCGAACATTGCAGGACACCGCGAGAGTTCTTAGAACATTTTCAACTTGTCAACGAACAAAACGGACAGCATCTTCAGGACACCCCGTACGAACATTTCAGGACACCACCAGTGTTTTTAGAACACATTCAACTTACCATCGAACAATACGGACAGCGTCCTCAGAACACCCCCATTTTGTTAATTTGCAAACATTTCAGGACACCATGAGTGTTCTTAGAACACATTCAACTTGACAAAGAACAATACGGACAGCATCCTCAGAACACCCCCATTTTGTTTATTTACAAACATTTTAGGACACCGCGGGTGTTCTTAGAACACATTCAACTTGACAAAGAACAATACGGACACCGCGTGTGTTCTTAGAACACTTTCATCTTGACAACGAACAATACGGACAGCCTCCTCAGAACACCCCCATCTTGTTTGTTTGCGAACATTTCAGGACACCGCAAGTGTTCTGAGAACAGATTTAACTTGCCAGCGAACAATACGAACAGCGTCTTCAGGACACTCCCTACAAACATTTCATGACAATGCGAGAGTTCTTAGAACATTTTTAACTTGACAACGAACAATACGGACAGCGTCTTCAGGACACCCCCTACGAACATTTTAGGACACCACGAGTGCTCTTAGAACACAATCAACTTGACAAAGAACAATACGGACAGTGTCTTCAGGACACCCCTTACGAACATTTCAGGACAACGCGAGAGTTCTTAGAACACGTTCAACTTGACATCGAACAATACGGACAGCGTCGTCAGAACACCCCCGTTTTGTTTATTTGCGAACATTTCAGGACACCGCGAGTGTTCTTCGAACACATTCAGCTTGCCACAGAAAAATACGGACAGCGTCCTCAGAAGACCCCCATTTTGTTTATTTGCAAACATTTCAGGACACCGCAAGTGTTCTTAGAACAGTTTCAGATTGCTTCCGAACAAAACAGACACATATTGAGTCAGAACACCCGTGATGTCCGCAGACAAATCGAACACAAAAAGAACGTCTACCACATAAAAAAGCACAACATTTAACCTATCTCATACCCTCCCATCCTCCCCAAACACTCCTACACACCAACACACTCTACTAAATACACATTTTGAACAAACATTCACTGCGCTGTATGCGGACGTCCGCGAATCCAAGATGGCGGGCGGTACCGAAAATCTGATGCGCTTTACGCTTCACACTTCACACCATCCAATCAACGAACACGCCGCATGTCCGCGGACATGACGTAAGCCACTCGGCCAATCAGGACACTGTCCGCGGAGCGAACAGGGAAGTGTGTCCGCGGACCGAACACAGATATCACACATTTTTTTACCTAGTTTTTGGTCATTTAAAAAAAAACTACTGGACGGATGATTTTCATCAAATTTGGAAAAGCACGCTTTCGGGACCAAGCCGCTGTTCCTGGTCAAAATTTGGTGAAAATTCGTCCAGCGGTTTGGGCTGTAGGTGCGAGAAAAAAGAAATTTTGGGACCCCCCCTGTAACTTTGCCCCCCCTGGACGAATCCTCACCAAACTTTACAAAAAAAATCAGAGTGGGCCATATACTTTTTTGCAAAGTTTGGTGAGGATTCGTCCAGGGGGAGCAAAGTTATAAGCCGCCCAAAAAGTGCTCTTCCTATGGAAACACCAACTTAACCATAACTACATGGTCACTACCACCGCAGCATATTACACCCATAGAGTCAAACATTTCAACTATGGCCTATGGAAGCTTTTAATGTCCGCGGACATTACCAGAGTTCTTAGAACACTTTCAACTTGACAACGAACAATACGGACAGCGTCCTCAGGACACCCCCTACAAACATTTCAGGACACCACGAGTGTTCTTAGGACACATTCAACTTGACAACGAACAATACGGACAGCGTCCTCAGAACACCCCCATTTTGTTTATTTGCGAACATTTCAGGACACCACGAGTGTTCTTAGAACACATTCAACTTGACAAAGAACAATACGGATGGCGTCCTGAGAACACCCTCATTTTGTTTTTTTACGAACATTTTATGACACCGCGATTGTTCTTAGAACACATTCAACTTGAAAAAGAACAATACGGACACAGCGTGTGTTCTTAGAACACTTTCAATTTGCCAGCGAACAATACGGACAGCATCTTCAGGACACTCCCTACGAACATTTCAGGACACCACGAGTGTTCTTAGAACACATTTAACTTGCCATTGAACAATACGGAGAGCGTCTTCAGGACACCCCCTACGAACATTTCAGGACAACGCGTGAGTTCTTAGAACACACCCCCATTTTGTTCATTTGCGAACATTGCAGGACACCGCGAGAGTTCTTAAAACATTTTCAACTTGTCAACGACAAAACGGACAGCATCTTCAGGACACCCCCTACGAACATTTCAGGACACCACCAGTGTTTTTAGAACACATTCAACTTACCATCGAACAATACGGACAGCGTCCTCAGAACACCCCCATTTTGTTAATTTGCAAACATTTCAGGACACCATGAGTGTTCTTAGAACACATTCAACTTGACAAAGAACAATACGGACAGCGTCCTCAGAACACCCCCATTTTGTTTATTTACAAACATTTTAGGACACCGCGGGTGTTCTTAGAACACATTCAACTTGACAAAGAACAATACGGACACCGCGTGTGTTCTTAGAACACTTTCATCTTGACAACGAACAATACGGACAGCCTCCTCAGAACACCCCCATCTTGTTTGTTTGCGAACATTTCAGGACACCGCAAGTGTTCTGAGAACATATTTAACTTGCCAGCGAACAATACGAACAGCGTCTTCAGGACACTCCCTACAAACATTTCATGACAATGCGAGAGTTCTTAGAACATTTTCAACTTGACAACGAACAATACGGACAGCGTCTTCAGGACACCCCCTACGAACATTTTAGGACACCACGAGTGCTCTTAGAACACAATCAACTTGACAAAGAACAATACGGACAGTGTCTTCAGGACACCCCCTATGAACATTTCAGGACAACGCGAGAGTTCTTAGAACACTTTCAACTTGACAACGAACAATACAGACAGCGTCGTCAGAACACCCCCCTTTTGTTTATTTGCGAACATTTCAGGACACCGCGAGTGTTCTTCGAACACATTCAGCTTGCCACAGAAAAATACGGACAGCGTCCTCAGAAGACCCCCATTTTGTTTATTTGCAAACATTTCAGGACACCGCAAGTGTTCTTAGAACAGTTTCAGATTGCTTCCGAACAAAACAGACACATATTGAGTCAGAACACCCGTGATGTCCGCAGACAAATCGAACACAAAAAGAACGTCTACCACATAAAAAAGCACAACATTTAACCTATCTCATACCCTCCCATCCTCCCCAAACACTCCTACACACCAACACACTCTACTAAATACACATTTTGAACAAACATTCACTGCGCTGTATGCGGACGTCCGCGAATCCAAGATGGCGGGCGGTACCGAAAATCTGATGCGCTTTACGCTTCACACCATCCAATCAACGAACACGCCGCATGTCCGCGGACATGACGTAAGCCACTCGGCCAATCAGGACACTGTCCGCGGAGCGAACAGGGAAGTGTGTCCGCGGACCGAACACAGATATCACACATTTTTTTTACCTACTTTTTGGTCATTTAAAAAAAAACTACTGGACGGATGATTTTCACCAAATTTGGAAAAGCACGCTTTCGGGACCAAGCCGCTGTTCCTGGTCAAAATTTGGTGAAAATTCGTCCAGCGGTTTGGGCTGTAGGTGCGAGAAAAAAGAAGTTTTGGGACCCCCCCTGTAACTTTGCCCCCCCTGGACGAATCCTCACCAAACTTTACAAAAAAAATCAGAGTGGGCCATATACTTTTTTGCAAAGTTTGGTGAGGATTCGTCCAGGGGGAGCAAAGTTATAAGCCGCCCAAAAAGTGCTCTTCCTATGGAAACACCAACTTAACCATAACTACATGGTCACTACCGTGGCCATGTAATTCAGTGAAAAAACTTTGAGTATATATATGTAGAATAGCCTTGTACCACAGTATAAGGCTGTCTGAGTGCACTCCAGAAAACGAACCCACGTGGTGATTCCACACTGGACCCAGAGTAGCAAAGAGACCAGCAGTCATCCAAACGTCCAAAATGTTCTTTAATGAAATGCCATGGACATGAGAAAAATGCGGACAACGACGCGGTTCGCGGCAAAGCTAGCCGCTTGATCACGATGAGGGTGCAGAAACAAAAGAAGTCCATTTAAACCCGTATATTCTCCATGGAATACATGGATAGATTGTCCAGAACAATGGTAGCCATTTTTTCCCACAAAATCCGCCATGTTTGAAAGTGTTTAAACCCACAGTGGGTTACCTTAAAAAACATTGAATTGCATGCAATAAATTTGTCAGATCCAATTGGCTGGCGATATATCGCTTTTCTCCACACATTTTAAACTTCAGTAAGTGTCCTCCTATTGCACATGTTACGTTTATAAATGTATTATTAATTTTGTTTATAAAACGAATGTGTGATTTAAAGTGTGTATTAAGTCAGGTCTATATGTGTGTGTAGTGCTGCGTGTGTCGTGTTTATTTATTAGTCTAAAACACGTTTGTCTAATGTCAAAAAACACGCTGACAAAATACCAATGTATTCCATACTGATCACTAGTCGCAATCCTGGATAATTTGCAAAATATTATTCCTGCAATTCATAAATGAATTGCGAAAAGCTATGTGTCAATGTAGCTAGTGACATATATTTGAAATTATCATACATCATATTGTTGATAGGCTATGTGATGAAAGTGCAAGTGCCATAATGCATCACGGGCTGCTTTTTGCATAAACCGCATATAGAGATGCATAAAGTGCAAGTGCATGTGCAAAATCGCAATAACTAACCCCAACGGGTAATGTGCAAATAGCAATATAGCAGCATAGAAATCCTACAAAAGGATATATAAAGTGCTTAGTGCATTCATAGCCTTGATGTAGGAACAACAAATTATATACACACAACTATACAAATGATAATACAATTGAAATACAAGACTGCGACAAAGGATAAAACCCTAATTAGAAAATAAATCATACCTGAGCAATAATCGTAACTAGTCTAATGTGCATTATAAAAGGAGGAACACTTTAAAAATCACTAAGATAGAATATAACTGCGGGTTTAAAATGAAGTTCCTAGATAACATAGCAATAAAATTGCTCACCCTACATATAAAACTAAGAAAGAAAACATTAAAATTAGATAGCTGAAAGTAAGAGGAGATCTAAAATTCATTCAATTACTGTCTTTGGAATATTGAATTGATAGACTCTAAAACCTACAGGCTAAAGTGAGAAATGACAGTGGTGTCAACAAACCGTGTAGCATAAAGATCAGTGTGCAATTATGATAAATAACACCATGATCCCATATATGTCAGTCCAGCTGATGGAACTGCAAATTATGTCAAGCGTGTCCCAGAGAGTTACAGAAAAATGCAAAGAGTTGACAAAGGGGGGGTCTCAAAGTAAAAACTCAGAACAGATACAATTCAAGATGTATGAGACAAATACAGATAGTAAATTTAAGTCCCAAGAAAAGTATAAAGTTTCTCATCCAGATTGTGTCCCTTAGGTTTCTTAGTTTCTAGATCCAGTATATATTTCGTCTCAGTTTGTCTAAGGAGAAATTCACGGTTTCCGCCTCTAGGTGCCTTTGGAATAGCATGTATCCGAAAGTAGGCAAAACCTTGTAGGTTGCCTCCATGTTTTTCCTGAAAATGAAGAGCCATCGGATACGTAGAATCGATATTCTTGATGGCTCTTATGTGTTGCAGTATTCTCAATTTCAGTTTGCCAATGGTACTACCAACGTATTTGTATTTGTATTTATTTATTTGTATTGCGCACCTTGCCCGGAGGCTTGCGGGCGCATGTTTAGTAGGCAGTTACAAGTTGCAGAGGAGAAGTTACTGGTTCCAGGAGAAGAGGTTAACAGTTACATAGGTAGTGATACAGTATAACATGAACGGTGAAAATGACAATGATACAGTATAACATAACGGGTGAAAATGACATAGATAATAACAACAAAGTAGCAGTACCCAAGGTTACAGTAGAAGGGTACGCGCTGTGAGCAGTTACAAATTTACAGGATGTCTTGTTCCCGTAACCAAAGTTTAGCTTTGGTTTTGAATACGTGGCAAAGCGGAATGTTCCTTAGTGCATTGGGGAGTGAGTTCCAGAGCTTGGCAGCAAGGACCGGAAAACTTGACCCTCCTGCCGAGCGTAATTTGAAGCTGGGGATGTCCAAAGTGTGCGCCTGGGCAGCTCTCAAGGGTCTGGTGGCTGTGTGATGCGAGAAACGTGATATTAAGTAGGCTGGAGCTGCATTGTTCTGTGCCTTGTGTGTGAGCACAAGTGATTTGAGTGATATGCGGTGCAAGATAGGTGACCACTGGATGTTGCGTCTGATAGTGGCTATATGATTCCGTCTAGGTATGTTGAATGCTGCCCTAATGGCGTTGTTTTGTGTGACCTGTAGTTTGTCCAGATTTCTTTGGCTCGTCCCAAGGTATAGGGCATTGCAATAGTCTATTTTGGATAAGATGAGGGTTCTCGCGAGGGTCAGACAATTGTCTGGAGTCAGGAATGGCCTGCAGGCTGTAATCAATTTGCAGGTGTAGGACGATGCAGAGACAACTGCATTGGTTTGTCGTGTGAGGGACAGGGTAGAATCAAGGTAGATTCCTAGAGTTTTGGTGACATTGGCCACTTTGATGTCAATCCCGTCAATAGTGAAGGAATTGTAGTTGGCGTCAAGTTTCGCGAGTTTAGTTTGGGAGCCCAGGATGATTAACTCTGTTTTTTCGTCGTTAAGGCAGAGCCCATGATTGGCCATCCAGGCCTGGATGACGGAGTAGACCGTATTAAGAGATTTTGAATCGGTTACAAAATCACCAGTGATAGGGATGAGTATCTGGGTGTCATCCGCATAATTAGTGTAGGAGACACCCAGATAATCAAGGATATCAAAGAGTGGTTTAGTGAACACATTGTAAAGGGTGGGAGATACACAGGATCCTTGTGGGACTCCACAGGGGACGTGGGAGGGGTCAGCCGCTGCTAGTGGAGAGAAGACCCTCATGGTTCTGTTGGCAAGGAATGAACTGATCCAAGAAGTGGCTGCTTCCAAGAAGTGGGCGGCGATTTTGAGATGATGACAGAGAATTTGGTGGTCAACCAGGTCGAAGGCAGCTGAGAGATCAAGGAGGAGCAGGAGTGCCAATTTGCCCTTGTCTTTCAGGTCCTCGATTTGGGTTTTCAGGTCCAGTAAAGCTGTCTCAGTGCCATGCCTGGGACGGAAACCAGATTGTCTCAGCCCTAGTAGATTGTTGCGTTCGAGATACTCCTGGATTTGGAGATAGGCTGCGCGGTCAAGGATTTTAAGCAGGAAAGGCACAGTAGTGATGGGCCTGTAGTTTGAAGGGTTGCTGGGGTCAAGATTGGCTTTTTTAATTAATGGTATGACCCAGGCATCCTTAAGGTTGTCAGGTACGGTGCTTGATTCAAAGGAGGCATTTATGAAGGAGGTAATAAATGGGGCGAGCTTGGGTGCGGCTTCCTTAATGATGACAGCGGGGCATGCATCACCTTGGCAATTGGAAGGTTTTAGTTTAGATATGATGATTTCTACTTCCTTGATGGAGAGGGGAGAGAAGCTGAATGGTTTGAAGTTGTGATTGAGTGCTTGTATTTTATAATTCAGGGTGGTGCTCGTTGAACTTGAGAGGTAGTTTTTTTTTGCTTTGATTTTAGTTTGGAGAGTGGTGATTTTGTCTAGTAAAGCATTTTGGATGTTTGTACACCAATCAGTGTCAGGGGTACACTTATTGAGAGGAGCGATAGGGGACTCCAGTTCCTTAAGTATCTTAAACAGTTCCTTAGTGTTAGAGCGGGCTTGGGTGATTCTTTTATTATAAGCTTCCTTTTTGGCAGCAAGGATGGCTTCTTTATAGGCCAGGGTGGCTAGCGTAAGATTATTTTTGTTGGCCAGGGAGGGGATACTTTTCCATGAGGCCTCTGCTTTTCTTTTTTCTTTGCGTAGGTCACGTAGTTGCGGAGTGAACCAAGAGTTCAAGTGGGTCCGTGGTTTTTGTTTACGCAGTTTGATAGGGGCGATAGTATTAAGGGCTTTTAGCATAACACGATTATAAGTGTCTACTAATGCTGTGGGGTCAGTGCAGGACTCTGAAGCTGCGTGCAATAATGGGAGGATGAGTGGTAAGAGTTTCTCAACAGTGATGTCTTTTTTATTCCGTGTGCGCGAGGGCGGTGCGAGGTTTTGTGTGTCCTCAGGAGGGCTAGTGTTAATAGAGAACGAAATAAGATGGTGGTCAGACCAAGCGCAGGGGGAAACAGTAATATCATTAAGGGCACAGTTCATGTCGGCAATCCAGTCAAGAGTACGACCTTTGATGTGGGTGGGCTCTGTGACATGTTGTGTGAAGCCGAAATCAGTCAGGACATTTGCAAGATCTGAGGCTTTGGTGTCATTCTTGTCCAAGTAACCCAGGTTGAAGTCACCCAGGATGATGATTTGGGAACTAGGCTTCGCACTGGATGCTAGAATAGAGGAGATGTCTTCAACGAAGGTAGATGTGGGTCCAGGAGGCCTGTAAATTAGGTGAACAGTGGCTGTGTGATTGGGCGAGATAGATAGTTTGAGAGAAAGCGATTCAGCTGAGTGTAACTGAAGGCTGTCCGCAATTCTGATGTTAAGCGTATTCTTGAATATGACGGCTAAGCCGCCGCCCTTAGTTTGGTTGGTATCTCTGTCGCACCTGATTATGGTGTAGTTGTCAGGGATAGCGAGTGTCAGAGAGGGTCCAGAGGCTGCGTGCAGCCAAGTTTCCGTGACTGCAAGTAGGTCCAGGTTGTCTGAGACAATGAGATCAGCAATATCAAGGGCGTGAGCTTGGATAGAACGTGCGTTTATAAGAGCACCTTTGAGCTTAGGGACCATGGTAACGTTGTCTTGTTGAGTATTCGAGGTAGGAGTAAAAAGGTGTTGTGGTTTGTGAGGGCTGGAACTGCAAGTGTTGCCTGATGCAGGGCTGGTAGTGTGGTAAGACCAATGTGTGCATCTAGATGCTAATTTGTGGTTCCTGATTGATAAGGCACAAGGTAGGCTAGGTTGGGTAGTAGCAACTGAGGTAGCGTGGTGAGCCTGTATGCTGTCGTTAGAGGGATTGTAGGCTAGAGGTGTGGTGGGGCGCGAATCGTGGTAGCTGGTGCCAGTGGCTGTATTAATTGTTGCAGCGAGTGGGTACTGTGATACGAGGCGCAAGCGAGAACCAAGCCTCAAGTTTCTACTGAGAATTGTGCAGGGGTAGGTGTTGATGATATCATGGCAGGTATGGCTGAAGGGCTGGCGAGAGACAGGAGAGGAGGGTGGGCTGGTTCTTGAGTTCAATCTGGTGTTTCTCATAGCAGTTGTACAAGGTACCACTTGTCACAAGGGCAAGTGCAAGTGAGTACGTACACAACATACTCAGTTTCACAGGTGATATGAGATTTGATAATCATGTTTTTGTGTAGTATTGGATGAAGGAAGTTTTTTGTATTCTTGGCAAATTTGCACGCTTTACATTTTGTACATTTCTGGAAACCGTCTGGTATTGCTCCAAGCCAACTTGGGCCTATTGAGACGATTTTAGGACACATATAACTGGATACAAGGTGATCCCTGAGTGAGGCAGAGCGTCTAAAGGTGATGTTGATGTTATTACCCAGAATGCTTCGCAAATGTTCATCTTGTTTCAATATATGCCAATGTTTATGCATTATGTGACGTATATTGTTGGAAGCTTTGCTATATGTTAGAATTAGTCTGGTATCTCCTGTTTCCAAACTAGTTACCATTGGAACTTTGGACATCAACAAAATAGAGCGATCTTTCTCTCGTGCCTTATTATACGCTCTTTCCAACACTTTTTTGGGATAACCTCTTTGTAAGAACTTAAGGGCCATACTACCACATTCTTTGTCAAAGGTTTCAATTTTGGAACAGTTACGTCTTATGCGAATGAATTTGCCATAAGGTATGCTCCACTTCAGGGCTGTGGGATGGTTGCTTATAGCATGCAGTGGTACGTTTGAACTGGTAGGTTTGCGATACAATTCTGTCACTAGTTCACCTTCTGCCAAAATAACAAGAATATCTAAGTAGACGATAGCAGTCTTGCTATGGGATTCGGTGAATTGTAAATCAAATGCATTGATGTTAAGTAATTTAACAAACTCCAACCATTCAGTGATAGACCCATCCCAGATAATGAATAGGTCATCTATGTAACGTAACCAAAGTACAACCTTATCAGTATTTGCAGCATTGGTAGATGTCCAAACTTCAAACTTCTCCCACCAGCCCATAGTGAGATTAGCGTACGAAGGAGCAAATGTTGTTCCCATAGCTGTACCTTGCAACTGGGTATAGAAGTTCTTGTTAAATAAAAAGCTGTTATTTGGCAAACATAGGTTAATCATTTCCAGAATCATCTTGCCATGTTCTAAGAAGTTGAGGGATCTGGTTTTTAGAAAGTAATCACATGATTTGAGGCCATCTGTGTGCTTGATGGATGTATATAAAGAGACCACATGCAGTGTAGCTAGTATGTATGTCTTCTCCCAAGGTATCCCATCAATTTTATTGAGGAAGTCTTTAGTATCGCGTAAATATGACGGTAAGGTGGTGACGAATTGAATAAGGGTTTCGTCCACTAGTTTTGATATATTTTCAAGTAGTGCACCACATAGCGTAACTATCGGCCTTCCTGGTGGTTTAGTTTTGTTCTTATGCACCTTGGGTAGGAAATAAATAGTAGGCATCACCGGAAATTGCGGATGTAAGTATTTACAGATGTCCTCATCAAGCAGGCCTTTCTCTTCCCATTTCGTGAGCAGGTCAAAGAGTGTATTGTTCATCTCTGCTGTTGGATCTGTGGCCAGTAGCTTGTAACAGTCAGTATCCTTAAGTTGTCTATTGGCCTCATCGATATAATCTTGCCGATTCATAATTACTATGTTAGTCCCCTTATCTGAGGGTTTAATAACACAGTCGTCCATTCTGCGTAAATTGGACAAGATCTCCTGCTCACGACGAGTTAGATTACCTTTCATATTCATTTTCTTTTTTCTGAATTTTTTCAGATCACTTATAACCAGGTGTTGAAATGCCTCAACATGCCCTCCTGGGTTAAACATAGGATTGAAGTGTGATTGTAATTTAAGTTTGCTTTTACTAGGCCAATCAGTTTGCATATTCATTAGTTCCCAATGTGGGTCGCTGATGTCTTCATTGTCTTGCCATTCCGTTTCGAGATGGAAGAGGTCACGTAATATATGTGAATCCTCAATTGTCACAGGGGTGTGGCCACCCAGAGGCTCATCTTTTTTAGGTGTGGGTGGATTTATGGCAAAGAACTTTTTTAACCGAATTTTACGCATATACTTGTCAAAGTCAATTCTAGTTTCTGCATAATTGTATGGGGACGTAGGGCAAAAATTATGACCCAACCTTAGTACAGTTTGTTCTTTGCGGGTAAATTCTCGTGATGTGAGGTTAATGATAGACATGTCTGGTATTTTGCTTTGTTCTTGCATTAGTTTTTTGTCCCAGAGCGTGTTTTTCTGTCTGTCTTTTCTGCTGCTGCGATTTCTGTGGCAGTAGCTCCTCCTTGTTTTTTTGATCCTCGCATCTTGGTTGGTTTTCCTTGCCCTCTTCCTCTGGTTGTTTTGCCATTGTTTTTGTTTCTGCCATCCATTCCTAAAAGTCTAATTTCCTCTAGAAAATTCAACTTTCTCTGTGGCGTTCGCTTTCACTTTCTGTGGTGTCAATATCTGAGGATGATGGTTCGCTGAGCATATCAGTTTCTGCGTTGGGTGTGACCATTGGGAGTTTCTGTCTTAAAGTATCAAACCTTTTGGCAAATGTCAAAACTCTTCCCTTCTCATAGTCATCTTTATCCCGCAAGAATTTCCGCTGTTTTCTCAGCTTAATTTCTTCCTCAAATGACTTATATCCTTTTTCCATACTAAGACGGATGGCTTTTCCTTCTTCACTAGGACTAATGGCCTGTAAAGCTTCTTCTGTTTCCTGTATTTTAGTCAGGAGTTTTTCTCGATCGTCTTTGGCATATTTAATGAGGATTCGAAGAAAAGTCACTGAGCAAGTATTACTTGATTGCCCCCATTCTTCCAGCATTGCAGGATCCTGATCTTCGTAGGTGGGTGTGGTTAATATGCGCAGACCTCTTGGGATGCGTCCCACATCGATGTTATTTTGCAAGGAATATTCTTCCCACCATTCACTTATTTCCCGTCTTTGCAATTTTTCTAATTCTCTCAATAGCCTCACTTCATTGTTGGGCTGTATTTCTGGCACTTTTTTACTAGTTTTGTTTGTAGCACCTCCAGTTTGTTTCTCACAAAATAACAAACCTGCTTGTTAATTACGCGCACTTTCTCTGTCCATTTGTGTAGACATTGTATTATAACTGATGTTTGGGTGTTGGTCTTGCACTCTCTTGGAAAATGTTTTCCATTTTTCATGCAAATGTTTCTTGTAGCTGAATGCTTAGGAAACTATCCTTAACGGATGGCCAGTAAATGTGAAGCTGATAAAATGCAAAGCACAGTCCTCTGCTGCCAACATGGGACTCACCTGAGCGGTTGAAAGCTCCTCCACCCTCCGATGACAATTTGTGATTTTCAGGCCGATTCATGGAATCAACGTGTGCCGGAAAAACGGCGCACGCGTGCGAAAACGTGCGATTCGCAGTGAAATAGCGAAAATCGCAGTGCAAGTGCGATTATCGCAGTGCAAGTGCGATTATCGCACAGAAAACATCGCACATCTATTCATGGAAGTCTGTGCACGTGCGAAATGTGGGATGTGCGCTGAAAAAGTGCGCAGCGCACGCTGGCGCACAGGTCATCGAACGCCGTGCGATAAGGCCACAGCGAATTCGCACATAGCGCGGCGCACATAACAAAAGTAGACGTAACACGGGGCGTCACACGCAGAATGGGGAACAACTTGTGAAAATGTGGGCGTCACGGGGGAAGTACAGGAGGCAAGTGCGCAGAACGCCCACACGCTCGCCTACAACACGTATTCATGGAATCGAATAGGGAAAAACAGCGCACGGCCAAAGACGCGCACAGGCCCATACATGTCCGTCACACGAAAGCAGGCGGTAGCGTCCCTGCGCAGGAAAAAAATGTGCGCCAAAGTCCTACACGCGCGAGAAGGCCCACACGCGATCGGGCCTGGGGGAGCGTGTGCGTGTATTTCAGGGGTGCGTGTGAAGTTCCACACGCGATTGGCCTGGGCGCGTGTATTACAGGGGCTCGTGGGTGTTTCCACACGCGATCGGGCCTGGGGGAGCGGGGTAGGTGTATTTCAGACCACCTGCGAGCCCCTGAAATACACGCACACGCTCCCCCAGGCCCGATCGCGTGTGGCACCACCCGCGAGCCCCTGAAATACACGCGCACAGGCCAATCGCGTGTGGAACTTCTCGCGCACCCCTGAAATACACGCACATGCTCCCCCAGGCCCGATCGCGTGTGAAACCACCCGCGAGCCCCTGAAATACACGCACACACTCCCCCAGGCCCGATCGCGTGTGAAACCACCCGCGAGCCCCTGAAATACACACGCACAAGCCAATCGCGGGTGGAACTTCTCGCGCACCCCTGGAATACACGCACACGCTCCCCCAGGCCCGATCGCGTGTGAAACCACCCACGAGCCCCTGAAATACACGCACACGCTCCCTCAGGCCCGATCGCGTGTGGAACCACCCGCGAGCCCCTGAAATACACGCGCACAGGCCAATCGCGTGTGGAACTTCTCGCGCACCCCTGAAATACACGCACACGCTCCCCCAGGCCCGATCGCGTGTGAAACCACCCGCGAGCCCCTGAAATACACGCACACGCTCCCCCAGGCCCGATCGCGTGTGAAACCACCCGCGAGCCCCTGAAATACACGCACACGCTCCCCCATGCCCGATCGCGTGTGAAACCACCCGCGAACCCCTGAAATACACGCGCACAGGCCAATCGCGTGTGGAACTTCTCGCGCACCCCTGGAATACACGCACACGCTCCCCCAGGCCCGATCGCGTGTGAAACCACCCGCGAACCCCTGAAATACACACGCACACGCCAATCGCGTGTGGAACTTCTCGCGCACCTCTGGAATACACGCACACGCTCCCCCAGGCCCGATCGCGTGTGAAACCACCCGCGAGCCCCTGAAATACACGCGCACAGGCCAATCGCATGTGGAACTTCTCGCGCACCCCTGGAATACACGCACACGCTCCCCCAGGCCCGATCGCGTGTGAAACCACCCGCGAGCCCCTGAAATACACGCACACGCTCCCCCAGGCCGGATCGCGTGTGGAACCACCCGCGAGCCCCTGAAATACACGCGCACAGGCCAATCGCGTGTGGAACTTCTTGCGCATCCCTGAAATACACGCACACGCTCCCCCAGGCCCGATCGCGTGTGAAACCACCCGCGAACCCCTGAAATACACGCGCACAAGCCAATCGCGTGTGGAACTTCTCGCGCACCCCTGGAATACACGCACATGCTCCCCCAGGCCCGATCGCGTGTGAAACCACCCGCGAGCCCCGGAAATACACGCACACGCTCCCCCAGGCCCGATCGCATGTGAAACCACCCGCGAGCCCCTGAAATACACGCACACGCTCCCCCAGGCCTGATCGCGTGTGAAACCACCCGCGAACCCCTGAAATACACGCGCACAGGCCAATCGCGTGTGGAACTTCTCGCGCACCCCTGAAATACACGCACACGCTCCCCCAGGCCCGATCCCGTGTGAAACCACCCGCGAACCCCTGAAATACACGCACACAAGCCAATCGCGTGTGGAACTTCTCGCGCACCCCTGGAATACACGCACACGCTCCCCCAGGCCCGATCGCGTGTGAAACCACCCGCGAGCCCCTGAAATACACGCACACGCTCCCCCAGGCCCGATCGCGTGTGAAACCACCCGCAAGCCCCTGAAATACACGCACACGCTCCCCGAGGCCCGATCGCGTGTGAAACCACCCGCGAACCCCTGAAATACACGCGCACAGGCCAATCGCGTGTGGAACTTCTCGCGCACCCCTGGAATACACGCATATGCTCCCCCAGGCCCGATCGCGTGTCAAACCACCCGCGAGCCCCTGAAATACACGCGCACAGGCCAATCGCGTGTGGAACTTCTCGCGCACCCCTGGAATACACACACACGCTCCCCCAGGCCCGATCGCGTGTGAAACCACCCGCGAGCCCCTGAAATACACGCACACGCTCCCCCAGGCCCGATCGCGTGTGGAACCACCCGCGAGCCCCTGAAATACACACGCACAGGCCATTCCCGTGTGGGACTTCTCGCGCACCCCTGAAATACACGCACCCAGGCCATTCGCGTGTAATACTTCTCGCAGGCGCAGCCCTTTGCGATGGTTTTGCGATCTTGATGGCTTTTCCTTGCGCAAGGGCGTTCTTGGGGGCGTAACTGGCGCTGCTGCAGGGTCGCTGCGCCACTCTGCGCCACGTCTGCTTTTGGAGGTGGGAATCCATGAATACGCTGTGCGCGAAAATTGATTTTATCGCACGCGGCTGGCGCAGTTATTCGCACGGGCACGCTGTGCGCCAGCCACATGCGCCACTTTTGTGCAAAAATCTATGAATTACCCTGTTTATCTTTGATGTCGTCGGTGTTAGTCTTAGCAGTGCATAGTGGTGGCGCGAGTTATGGTTGCTTAGCTTACCATAACTGGCGAATTTCAGGGTTTTTTCAGTTTTACTTGGAACCATAACGTCCCTTTAACAATGTTTTTTCACTGAATTTCATAGGTTTTTAGTAGCGCAACTTAACCATAACGTCCCTTTAACAAAGTTTTTTCACTGACTTTCATAGGTTTTTAGTAGCGCTACTTAACAATAATAACTCTGACTTTATGTACATGTAATATGGAACATACTGAACCCCCTCTTCTGAATTTGATGTCCGCAAAATCTTTTAATGTCCGCGGACATGTTCGGACAACAGCACCACTACCCAAAAAGTCTGGGGGGGTATGTTTAATTGTTATATTATACCATATAAACATTTTACAAATTCACAAACCAGCGCACATACACATTATATGTACTAATACATAAGAAGTGTAACCTATATATATAACACACTAACCATTTATTTAAATACAAAATTTTCTAAAATGGAATATACCAAAAGAAGAAAGATAGGCTTCCAACATGATTACCTCACAGAAACTCCACAACTAAGAGCAACAGCAGATCTACAGACCACTCAGAACACACCTTACCTGAAATAGCAAGTGTACTGCATTTTACTGATATATTTGTAAGCTTTCTGTATTAGATACAAAAAAGAATGATATTATTTTTATTTTTTTTCACAGAAATGTATAGTACTTTGGAGTGGCTAGAGGAGCATATCCCATGTGAGGAAATGTCAGAAGATAGTGAATCTAATGGTAGACACTTTACTATATAAACCAATTAATTAATATTATTTTATATACATCTAACATATATATATATATATATATATATATATATATATATATATATATATATATATATATATATATATATATATATATATTGAGAAACCAATTTGGCTAAAAGATGGCGCTCTCCCTCATTCGGTGGCTGGTGCTAGAAAAACGAATTTAGCCAAATCCGTATATGTAAGGAAAACACACAGGCCCCTGAACGGTTGTAGCACTTCAAAAAACCGCTCTGGTAGGCATATGTAAAAAATAATATTCCAGCACACAAGACTTTAGCTATTCTAAAATGACAATTTATTTAGGCATAAAACAGCACAAATACAAAAACAGGGAGTAAGTAGTACATCCCTGTGACAGACACAAGGTGCTGCAAAGCACTCACCCCATGGGTGGATGTAAAGTCACGCGTTCCGCCTGAATGCTCAGGCTTCCTCAGACCTTCTAAAATCCAAATTCGGCTAACACATCTTAAAATAAAAAACCACTAGGCCATTCCAGAGCAACTCCGTGCGTCAAGCATCACGTGCCATTTGAGTCATATGACTACTAATCGAATAGAAGGGGTAGTCTCTTTGACACAATGACCTCCATGTTGGAATGGTCAAGCGTCTATACGGTCAATGTATAAAGGCATAATTACCATAGCATATCTAAATAGACATACTAGGACCAATGATAGGCTACTGCAGTGCAAGTCGCATAGAGGAGGTGCCCGGAACCGCCACTGGTCAAAACATTGTCAATGTAATCAGATGTGTAAAATCTACGCACAAGTGTGCTATGTATCATTCAGATGACTAACAGTGGCTCAAAAATGGCCACTCCCAGACATCCGCCCCCCCAATGGGGTGAGTGTTCCTCAGCCTAGAGACTGCGAACCAAGCATCAAAAATATCCTAAATATTAGAGTAAATACCCTATTGCGTTATGTATATACATCAAATTGTAGTTATCATCGTGTATCAGGCAAGTGCCTGTAGTCTAAATAAAGACCAGCTACAACTGAATAAGACATATATTCATATCTAACAAAGTGCAAGTGAACAATCAACCTTTCCTATGTCAGTGCCTCAATATAAACAGCAACAATTCTATTTAGACTGCTATGAAGCCGATATTTTGGATGTTCCTGTTTCGAAAAAACTTCTAGCAAAGAATAAAGCATGTAAACATTTGTTATAAAGCGCAAATTAGCAAACAACATTAATTGTTTCGGAACCCCTATATAAAACTCTAACTGCGCAATTTAGACACTTCTTACATAGTGCAAAAAAGCCAACAGTATTTCCTATATCAGTACCTCAGTGCAAATCGATAGCAGCTCAAAATAGATGAGAAACTATAAAGTGGCGAATATAAATGTACCCATTCATATCCCTATCAACAAGTGAATAACAATTATTCCATATAATCACAGTAGAATAAAGTGCAGTGCAATGAGTGAAACCACTACTGTTCCTGATATAGACACAAAAAGTCTTCTGTAGAAATTTCATAACTCATACAAGGAGTATAATGATGTTGTAAAACAGATGAGAGTATGAGACAATATAAAGTATCTACTTCTTGTTAACCCATTCAAGATTGCAAAAACACATAAAGTTCAGCATCCACATTCAATCCTTTAGGTTTCAAGGTGTCAAATTTGCATATGAGTGTGGCTTCCAACCGTCTCAATTTCAATTCACGGTTACCAAATCTTTTATTTGGAGGTACATGTGCCAACCCCGTGAAAGATAAAAATTGAACATCTCCATTGTGCTTTTCTTGAAAATGGCTTGTCAAGGGGTATGTTAGATCACCATTTTTTATGGCTCTGTAATGTTGTAAGATCCTCATCTTCAGGGGACCAATTGTAGAGCCTATATAGTGAAGACCACAGGCACAAGTGATGGCATATACAACATATTTGGTGATACAGGAAATTCTATGTTTGTATTTCCAACATTCACCGTTGGCACTCCTAAAAGGGACCATCGATACATGTTTACACAATTTACAATGGGCACATTTGAAAAAGCCAAAACTATTTCCATGACTTGTATGTATGATAGGTGCTGGCTTGGTTTTAACCATACTAGGAGATAACATAGTTTTGAGAGTAGGAGCCTTTCGATAAGTAACCTGCGGGAAATCGTCCAACACCAACCTAAGGTGAGGATCCATGAGCAGCACCTTCCAGTGTTTCTTCATAATCATTTTTATTTCTTTAGCATGATTATTAAACCCTGTAATAAGTCTAATCTTACTATCTTTAGCTTTGATTTTTCTATTTAACAGGGATTCTCTCGTAACTGAGGCTGCTTGAGTAAAACTTCTAGAGACGGCATTCTTGTCATAGCCTCGTTTAACAAATCTGTGACCAATATTTCTAGCCTCACTCATATAATCATGGTGATTACTACAGGCTCTTTTAGCTCGCAAAAATTCTCCATAAGGGATGGAGTCAATTAGAGCTTTCGGGTGATGACTCTTGGCGTGGAGAGTGGAATTAGAACTAGTGGGTTTTCTGTATAATTTAGATGTCAACTTGTCGTTAACTACCTGGAATTCTACGTCCAGAAATACCAATTTCTGTTGGCTGCTAACTACCGTTAATTCTAAGTTTAACATATTAGTATTGAGTATCTCGACATATTCAGAAAGTTCCGATTCTGTCCCATCCCATATGATAAACAAATCATCTATAAAACGGTACCAGACAATGACATGTTTAGTCCAATGTTCCAATTCCTCTGCCCACGCCTTGCGCATCTCCCACCAACCCATATAAAGGTTGGCGTACGTTGGAGCCATACAAGACCCCATTGCCGTTCCCCTTATTTGTTGATACAACTGGTCTTCATAGAGGAAATAGTTATGTTCCAGACAAAAAAGTAGCATATCTAATAACATCTGATTATGTTGTCGATAGCTGATAGATCTCCTTTCCAAAAATGATTGGCAAGCCTTCATGCCTGCTGCATGTTGAATCGATGTATATAAAGAAACTACATCAATGGATACTAAAAAATAGTTGGGCTCCCAATAGATATTTTCTACCTTGCCAAGCAGATCTGCTGTATCTCGTATATAGGAGCTCAAGCTCAAAACAAATGGCTGAAGAAAAAAGTCCAAATATTTGGATGTATTCTCTAACAAACTACCAATGGAAGAAACAATGGGACGACTTGGAGGGTTTATTAATGTTTTATGGATCTTAGGATTGAAATATATCAAGGGGGTCACCGGATTAGCATTTTTTAGAAAAAAGTATTCATCTCGATTGATGAGCTCTAAATCGCTCCATTCCTTTAGTTTGCCAAGATATTCTAATTTGGTATCCAATAGTGTATCCATACTTATAGGTGTGTAGTTCATGTTATTACTCAATTGTCTCTTCGCTTCTAGCTCATAGTTGGCACTGTCCATCACAACTATCCCTCCTCCTTTATCTGAGGGTCGTATGACTATGGAAGAATCTTCTTTTAGTGTCTGAAGAGCCTGAAATTGCATATAGTTCAAGTTCCTATTTTTAGGGGAGAGATTGCTAGATAACTTCTTTAGATCTTTAATCACCAACTCTTCAAAGATATCTATGGGTCCACAAGTGATGTTAGGGCAGAAAATGGACTGAGGTCGAAATTTAGTCGGACAGTTTAGATCAGTAGGGATCCCAAATGTGGTTTCAAACACTGAATTCTCTAACCTAATATCGTCCTCCATATTTGTTTCGCCCAATTCTTCCATGTCAATTAAACATAAGAGGCTAGCCAAGTCTCTTTCCGATAGTATAGAAACCTCTTTGGTTGCCTCTTTCTTTTTAGAACCTGGATTGGCCTCAATTTTGGTTGCATGAAATTTAGTTAACTTCAACTTGCGGGTAAATTTATATAAGTCTACCCTAGTGGTGGTATAGTCAAATGCATGCGAGGGACTGAAAGAGAGACCAAGGGAGAGAACTGAGGTTTCATGATATGTTAGGCTTCTTTTAGAGATATTGAAGATTTTTAGTTGGAGGTCTTGTTGCCTCTGCTTTTCCCCTTCTGTTTCACTCCAGATCTCGTTGCCATCGGCGATTGATTGTCTGTGTTGAATCCCCCGCCTCGTCTTCCTCTGCCGCCTCTTATTGCTGCCCCTCTTCCTGGTCCTTTGTATTGGCCACGTCCTCTTTTCTCCGACTTGCTGTCCAAATGCATTAGTTTGAACTCCTCTAAAAAGTTTAATTTTTTTGAATATATCCCTTCTGTTTCCGATGAACTCAATTCAGAACTGCTAGGTTCTTCACTTAATGCAGCTAATACTGGCACATTGTTGGTTTCCATTTGTTGCAGCCTGATTTTGATGGGGTTATCAAATTTCTTGGCAAAAGTATAGATCCTCCCTTGTTCATAATCAATACGGTCTCGTTTGAATTTGTGTTGTTTCCTTGTTCTGATCTCTCCCTCATATCTTTCCAGATTTTCTTCCAAGCGCGACATTCGCCGCTTACATTCGTCACCATCTTCTGAAGAAAATAGTTGTTGTTCCATTATTTCGATATCTTTAAGAAGAGAGATTCTGTCTATTTTTGCATATTTCACCAAGCTCTCTATCATTTTAAAAGAGCAAGTGTTAGTATGGTCAGTCCATTCCTTAATCAATTCAGGATTCATGTCTTCGAACTATGTAAGAAGTGTCTAAATTGCGCAGTTAGAGTTTTATATAGGGGTTCCGAAACAATTAATGTTGTTTGCTAATTTGTAACAAATGTTTACATGCTTTATTCTTTGCTAGAAGTTTTTTCGAAACAGGAACATCCAAAATATCGGCTTCATAGCAGTCTAAATAGAATTGTTGCTGTTTATATTGAGGCACTGACATAGGAAAGGTCGATTGTTCACTTGCACTTTGTTAGATATGAATATATGTCTTATTCAGTTGTAGCTGGTCTTTATTTAGACTACAGGCACTTGCCTGATACACGATGATAACTACAATTTGATGTATATACATAACGCAATAGGGTATTTACTCTAATATTTAGGATATTTTTGATGCTTGGTTCGCAGTCTCTAGGCTGAGGAACACTCACCCCATTGGGGGGGCGGATGTCTGGGAGTGGCCATTTTTGAGCCACTGTTAGTCATCTGAATGATACATAGCACACTTGTGCGTAGATTTTACACATCTGATTACATTGACAATGTTTTGACCAGTGGCGGTTCCGGGCACCTCCTCTATGCGACTTGCACTGCAGTAGCCTATCATTGGTCCTAGTATGTCTATTTAGATATGCTATGGTAATTATGCCTTTATACATTGACCGTATAGACGCTTGACCATTCCAACATGGAGGTCATTGTGTCAAAGAGACTACCCCTTCTATTCGATTAGTAGTCATATGACTCAAATGGCACGTGATGCTTGACGCACGGAGTTGCTCTGGAATGGCCTAGTGGTTTTTTATTTTAAGATGTGTTAGCCGAATTTGGATTTTAGAAGGTCTGAGGAAGCCTGAGCATTCAGGCGGAACGCGTGACTTTACATCCACCCATGGGGTGAGTGCTTTGCAGCACCTTGTGTCTGTCACAGGGATGTACTACTTACTCCCTGTTTTTGTATTTGTGCTGTTTTATGCCTAAATAAATTGTCATTTTAGAATAGCTAAAGTCTTGTGTGCTGGAATATTATTTTTTACATATGCCTACCAGAGCGGTTTTTTGAAGTGCTACAACCGTTCAGGGGCCTGTGTGTTTTCCTTATATATATATATATATATATTTTTTTTATTTTTTTTGTACAGACCATACAAAAATTCTAAATACTAATGAAAAAGCTGTATTAGATAAGACTCTTCAGCACATAGAAGAAAAAATGGACCTACTTGGCAAATTTTAATAATTTAAAAATCTTTGTGGAGGATCACTTCAAACAAACAACTACATACCATTGTCCCACATGTACCTGTCCCCCTCACCATATCCCAGCCAATTATCCACAAACCCTCTCCTTGAACCAAAAACATTTTGATGAGACTGCCATCCTTTCTTCACCTCATATAAATCCTATTGAAACCCCTAATTCTCCTGTTTTTGTTTCAGTTTCTGCCTCACCTTCTCTGTCATAAATTTAACATACTAGTAAAATAAAGTAACATTATTATATTGTGTCCTAATTCATTTCTTGTTTTCTTTTTTTTAAAGCAATTCAGGTGTCCACGGACAGCGCTGGTGTCCGGAATGTCCGTAAAGAAACGAAAATGGAGGTGTCCTAAGAACACTATACTTGTCCGTACTGTTCACTAGCAAGTTGAAACTGTTCTAAGAACACACGCGGTGTCCTGAAATGTTCGTCAATGGACGAAATGAGGGTGTCCTAAGGACGCTATGCCTGTCCGTATTGTTCGCAGGCAAGTTGAAACTGTTCTAAGAACACAGGCTGTGTCCTAAAATGTTCGTAAAGAAACAAAATGGGAGTGTCCTTAGGACGCTCCGCCTTTCCGTATTGTTCGCAGGCAAGTTGAAACTGTTCTAAGAACACAGGCTGTGTCCTAAAATGTTCGTAAAGAAACAAAATGGGAGTGTCCTTAAGATGCTATGCCTGTCTGTAATGTTCGCAGGCAAGTTGAAACTGTTCTGAGAACACACGCAGTGTCCTGAAATGTTTGTCAATGGACGAAATATGGGTGGCCTGAGGACGCTGTCAGTATTGTTCGCTGACAAGATGAAAGTGTTCTTAGAACTTATTATGTGTCCTGGGATGTTCGTAAATAAACAAAATGGGGGTGTCCTGAGGACGCTATGCCTGTCCGTATTGTTCGCAGACAAGTTGAAAATGTTCTAAGAACAAACGCTTGTCCGTACCTGTTCGTTTCACTTTGACACACTTTTAATCACTTCAGGACCCGAACAGTGTCCGTAGAACACCAACGTGTATGCGCAAAATAGTTTCAGCGCATTTGGTGTCCTGCGCACACCCGCTCCCTTCGCGGACATGTTCGCAAAGCTATCATGTGACCGCACCCACGATCAGCGTATGTTCTGATTGCGAACACTGTTCGTGTCCGCGAACAATTTAAAACTACATTTTCAAGTGATCTACAATATTTTCCAACATAAACTCACCATAGAACAAGTCCCCCATAGTAATCCTGAGTTTCTACATACTTTTTGTGACTTTTTGAACCCTTTTTTCTCTTTGATCTGTCCGCGGACAGCGCGCAAGTCCGCAAACTGTGCACAAGCACCCCTATAAAAGACCACGCCCTAGAGCTCATTCTTATTGTGTTTCTGGCTATCCTACAGAGCACAGCGAATTTTGCTGCCAACTTGATGGCATCCGTGGCTCCACTACCACCACCTGGTGCTGCATCTGCCTCGGCACCACCCCCTCACCCTCTACCACCACCACCTCCCCAAGGGCCTGAAGAGGGGAACAGGAGTGAGGATGCACAGGAGGAAGAAGAGGATGATGAGAATGAGGTAGTGGAAGTCCCTACTACCAGCACTCGGCGTGAGTCTTGGGTGTGGCGGTTATTTACCATTTGTGGTAATGGTCCTAAGGCGCGTGCGAACCAAGTCACCTGCAATGAGTGCAAAATTGTTCTCAGTTGTGGGAGGCATGGTTCATACAGCTTTGGGACAACTACCATGAAGCGACACCTAAAGTCATTCCACTCGGGGGCCGTTTGCAAAGTTGTACCTTGCGAGGAGCATAGCAGGTTAACTTCCTCTACTTCATCCTCTGTTTCCGATCCTGTCACCACAAGGAACACTCCTGTGGGAGAGCGTTTCCTCAAGCTGCATCAAAGGCCATAAGCAATGCTGATGACCCTTACCTTTCAAGGGTCACAGGTGTGTCTATGCACTGTGACGTAGTACTGTGCAGGGGGGAGAGACTTCGTAGTGCTTTTGAGCAGTTGAGTAACTTTGCTGAAAAAGTCGGGGGGGACATGACATCTGAAGAAAAGGTGCCTCAGCCAAATGAATGGGGACAAAATGGTGTGCCATGAAAGTTGGGGGGACAAACACCCCTGCCCCCCCCCTAAAATTACGCCCATGCTTTTGAGGCTATCGTTTCAGAGCATGAGAAGGTCTGCTTACTACCCAAGTGAAACCCACTCTACATCTTCCTCTGTCATCTCGCCCTTTCTTATCCCCGTTGTTGGTGTCCCCACCTTACCCTACTTTCCCCTCCTCTCTTTTTGTGTCTTGTATAAAAAACAAAATAAATTTAAAACAATAAAAATAAAAAAAGGCTCTTTTCAGAGCCGCCTTTTACAGTTAAAAAATAGAAGTGAAAATAAATGAAGCAGGACCCTGTGTATTTTTTAGAAGTCCGCGGACAGTCCACGGAAATCTAAAATTTTGGGGTGCTACCCTATCATAACCATTGCAGTTTTATCTGGGAGGAAGTGGTGGCTCTGAAAAGAGTCTTTTGGTGGTGTTTATTTCTGTTTGGAAAATTTAAAATGCTCAACACCTACTATAAAATGGATGCTGTAATTCCAAAAAAGTTTGCAATGCATTTTGTACATTTCTCAAAAAAATCTGATTGCCAGCATAAGTAAGATGGACTCCATCTCTGTGAAAAATGTATGTACTATGAAACATAATATTTTCATTGTGAAAAGAGGACATGCCAAAATCTCTTAGTAAGGCACAAACAGCCTTATTGACATTGCGCCTGGCTTTCTCCATTTGTGGACCAAATGAAGAAGAACGAAGCCACATTTGTCTCTGCGCAATCGTGAAAAAATTACTTGAAAATTTGGAAAGATGTCCATGATCTTCCCAAATCCTTCTTTCATTGCAAATTGCAAAGAAATTCCAGACAAATGTCCTAAACTGTTCCCTCCACAATGAATTACAATTATGTCTGGATGTTGCTCTGTCTCCAAAGTAGCACAGAGAGGTAGCAAGTCCAACCACTTCATTCCACGTACTCCATGCCAGTGCACTTCCACATGTGGGAATCCAAGATCTACAGCTACTCCACAGCTTTCTGCATGCACCTTCAACTAATGTGTCCATGATTCTCCCAAAATCCAAACAATCTGTTTTTTGAAACACACAGCCATAGCTATCTGTTCTTCTCTCAGCAAAAAGAGTATCTGAGAAACTCTCTCCTGGCACAAGACACCCACTAAACTTTCCTGACCAATCCCTTTCTCTGGTCATTCTCATTTGCATGACTCCCCAACCCAAAAATCCCCGGATGTAACACTCGATGTCCGCGGACTACCGCCATGTCCGCAGACATATCGTAACATGAACAGTCCTTCTACCATTTCCTTTTCACTTTCTCAGCCATTCCCTCATTGGATATAGCTAAGAAGTCACATGAACATCCACCAATCACATCCAAGACCTCTACATCTAACTGCATCATCATAGATAAGCACTTTAAATGTAATGTTAATCTCTCTGAGTACAAGTGCATATCATTGGAAAGCACCTTCTACCTGAAATACTGTACAATTCTCCAAGATTTCTACTTGCAGCTGCATACATATCCATATGCATGAATACAAACTACAGGTATGAATATTTTCTATATAGTACATGTACAATTTTTATAGATTCATATAAACAGATGAACTGACTTTTAGCTTTTATAATTTATAAAATGAATTTACTGTCATTTTTTCCATCTCCTAAAATCAACTGTCACTTCCAAACCTATCTGCTATTTAATTTCTTTTTACACATACATTTTCAAAGCATGTTGAACTAACATATTTAAAGTACAATATGAAGAGTTAACATACTCATACAAAATTGCATGCACACAGTATGTTCAAAAATCAAACAACAATACTTGTACAAAAATATAAACATTTATTTACATATATTTATATACTGCGCAAGCAGCCCATGGCATTGAGGCGCTGTTACTTACAAGTGCTCAGTTACAGAAATAGTGGTATTGAGTGGTACATTATGAATTCCACAAGGCATACAAATGATATTTTGGTTGGTACAGTTAGTCAATACAATACAGTTTATGCATTAAGAACATATGATATGTATTCAACTTGTGCGACGCATCTTATGTGAATAAGATAGTTTTCATGATTTTGAGGAAGGCGCTGAGGGTCAATGTCAATTAAAAAAATGAATGTCTAAATTAAAAACCATGCTATATACAAACAAAATTCCTTATTTGTTTCCTTTACAATTGCAGTGAAGACCATTCTCCTGAAAAGAAGCAGCCGAATTTGAAGTACAAAGAACAAATATGAAGAAACCTGCTCATTTCAGAAAAAAAGGAAGTTGAATACCACCATATTATTTGTACTATTATTCAAACACACTGTAAGGTTAATTCATGCTATTTCTGTGTCTAAAAATAGAAATTGTGCACCATTCTGTCTACAAATCTCCATTTCCTTAGTTTTTGACAAGTAACCCAACTCAACCCCTAGAATTTTTATATTATAGAGAAAACAACTGTTTTAATTGTACACCATTAGATTTACTATTTCCACTTCTCCACACCACCAGCTTTCTTTCTATTATCATCTGAACCCCAGTTTAGTAGCACATAAAATCAAGAATAGCCATCCCAACTAGTTGTAGTTGCCCAATGCACAATCACACACCATTAGATACATCTTTATTATCTTACTCACACACTCATGCAAACAGCACACATACTTTAAGAACACCCCAACCCATACCATCTTTATTTTTTCAACAGACCCTAAAGAATGCTTACCAAAAATCAAGTCTGTAGAAAGCAACGCAGAAACAGAGCAAATGAAAATAGAAGTGTCCAAAACAAGCATCTATCTCTAGCAGAATTTGTAAAAAAAGTTAAAACAAAACAGCTAATACTTTCATTTAGCGAATTAAAACAAGCTTCAAGTACAGAAACATTGCCGCCTCTATAAAAACCACTACAAACCACAAAACAATTTTAAAAAATCAGCTACCACTACAGATAAAACTGCTCCTATAAATCTTGATATAGTGCAAACTAAGCATACCAAAAAAAATATTTTAGCGAAAATTTTCCATCACAGAGTCCTACAAAATCTTATAAAAACAGGAGAGAAATCAAACTCAACCCTTAAAACCTATCGTAGGAAATTAATCTTAGAAGAGTTGATAGACAGTGCAATCCTTCTCAAAAGAAAGTTATTTATTTTAGTGTTAAATAAAATGAAACCACTAACAAAACTAATGACTAAATTACAAAAAAGACTTCTCAATAAATGAAATGTCAACAGAAATAACTTCTTAAGTATCTGTGGAGGTGAATGGAGTCACACTATGAGCACAGAACCATACTTTAATGAAGAATCATACAAACAAAAGCAAACAAATAACATTGCCATACAATTGCCATACATAGCAGCGGACGACGTTATGAGAAAGTTAATAATACCATAATGGAACAAGTAATACTGCTTACAAAAACATCCCCAGAAAACTTAGAATTACCTCTCCATTCAACTGAATCAGAATGTCTAGTATACAAATGGCCATGCACATCAATGTGTAACATTCCCAAAGAATCTTTCAAGTCTTTACGCCAATTCCTCAATCAATATGTGAAAGGCAAAGACAGAATGAAAATTTAACTACTGCAAAATATGGATACCTGTACAGTGCGCAAGTACACAGGACTACAAGGACATTCATTGACCTGCATTTCAGGACCTACTTGCAAAACCACCTTCCATTATATCAAAATGATATGAACACATCTTTCAACCATAAGAAATGTAGTCTATAACTGTGCTATGCTAAAAGTCCTGCTTTAGCACTAGCCAATTTAAATAACATTCTTCTA
The DNA here is from genome assembly GCF_040938575.1 of Ambystoma mexicanum. Classification (NCBI taxonomy): domain Eukaryota; kingdom Metazoa; phylum Chordata; class Amphibia; order Caudata; family Ambystomatidae; genus Ambystoma; species Ambystoma mexicanum. The sequence continues at coordinate 426,850,190 of NC_090939.1, read as the reverse complement.
CATGGTACAGCAAAAGACCTACTTGAAGAAATCGACTATATCCAGAAAAAATATTTTGCAAGTGAAAGCCACTTACAGAATGAAATAGCTTTAAAGCAAATTAGCAACAATTCTATGCATGGCAACCTTCTACTACACACATACAAAAAAGAAATACTGACATTTAAAAGTACATCTGCTGAAGTACCAAACCATGTGTCTGTATGTTGCCGTAGAACTTTCTATGAAAGTTACAAAACAACTGCAGACCTAACATATAAAATAGAAGACAATGACGATTCTAAATGGTTTGAATTAGCTCTCTACCTTATAGCAGAAAACAAATACAAAATAACTGACCCCTTAATACTTTGCAGTTACTGCACTCCAAAACTTGACAATAACCACACTCCTTCACATGCTATCACAAATAATTTGGAATTATTTCCACTACCAAAACCCCTACAACAACTCAATTTATATGAGAGCATCATAATTCAAACAGTGCACCCGTTTCAAACAATAATACGCCTTCAACCAAAAACAGCAAAATTACCTTCCTCTGAATTAGTGAAAGGTATTTGTGGAAAAGTAGTGTATTACCCATTAGATCTAAAAGAAAATGTGCACACTCTAGTGCACACTCGAGTGCAACGTCCAATGGAGCAATCTTTATTTATCTTAGTAAATGGTGTACCTACAAAAGACAAAAGAATTTGGCAACAACTAGTAGATTTACATAAAGTTAGACAAGCTTTGCAATATCTAAAAGACAATAATGAATATTCCAAAATCTAATGCAGTTTGCATATGCCAACAGGTATCTAACTACTTTAAACATTCCCTTAATCACAACAAACTTTAAACAAACATACGATCCCACTTTCACTCACATAATTGTAATCGATTATATTTAATCTAGTATGGATTTCTTTTTCCAAATGACCCAATGATTATTTAATTTCAATACAACAAAAGTGTGTCAAACACTAATGTTGTACCAAATATAGTACTTAGAATGTAATGTTTATGTGGGTCTAAAAAAGAATATGTATTTATAAAAGTGTATACTATTGAAGCTTTTAACCTATCCTGATCCACAGAAAATAAACCAGAGATTCCAGCTTCATAATGCTATGAAACTAAGTAACCATACCAAGTATAATCAAATACATATTTTATTGGCACTATTCTCAATTGTACTACAATCATAAGTACCATATACAGTTCATTTATATCATTCTACCATATTACCAACGCTTTATACTCCCACCACAATACCTATAATTACTATACACATATTACTACTGTGGTGATTCTGGCAATACTACTACTAAATTACCTAAATTACTATACACATATTGCTACTGTGATGGCTGTGGCAAGGGCCACATTCTTGGGGGCATGTCCTGTGGCCATGCTCCCAATAATCTGGCCACTGGTCACAACAACCACAATACAATGTACCATATAACAAGTATGTGCCATACACTGTCAACAAATAAAACTCACCCAGAACCCCCTGCAAACAAAATAATGTCAGTGGACATCGAAATTCATCACAGACATGGCAGCATATGCAAACCCTTTTTCCACCTATAGAAACAGCTTTATATAATCTTTATTTCACTCCCCCACCCTTTCCAACCCCTCTTTCACCCACTAGATAAATCTAAATGTGTATCCAAAGCCATTCATCATGACGCTGTCCGCAAACTACCGTGGTGTCCACAGACCACTACAGCACCTGCCCGACCTTTTCCCGCCTATACATTTATATATTCAATGAAAAAAGGGAGGTTATGGTTACAAGAAAAACCGAAAACCCCCATAAATCCACCAGTTATGGTAAGCTAAGCAGCCTTAACTCACACCACCACTGTGCACTGCTAAGACAAACACCCAGTACATGAAAGATGACATCACAACTGTCATTGATGAGATCACTGATAACATGACATATCTGGGTCACTTGTTTGTCTTCCCTGACATGGCTAAGGTAGTTTTCATTTTTACTAACTAGGAGAATTTTTAAAATTGAAAAGGTGTTATACATACATGAACCTTCTTATATATTCTCAAAGTATTTTCCATAGAATTTGATTTGACCTCATATTGCACTTGCATGGGTCAATAAATAGGCCTCAAACACACAATTCATTTGAACACATGATAATCAACGCTAATGTTATTTTCATTTTTTGGTGCTGTTGTTTCTTTCTTCTTTACTTTAGCTTCCCTGTATGTGGTTTTAATTTGTATGAATTCTGGATTTTTATATGTATTTTTTGTACTTACACAATTATGTCATAAGTTTTAAATTGTTTGCTATTTATTCCATGTTTAACATTGCACAACACTTTGATAAGGTAACCTTTATTATTTTACTATTTAAAATATTGTACTTTTTTACATGTTGCAGCCATTGCCTATGTCAATGTATGAGTAGACTCCTGCTTTAACAACTACACTCAAATATAATGTTTTCTGTACATGTAAACATTCTTTAATATATTAAGTAATTTATGATACATCTCCCGATCACCATTGACGTCTTGTTACCAACATTATGAACACTACCCCTTGTAGGGACTGTTCATAAAATGGTTTTAATATGTGATGTTATCATTGATATCAGAAATTACATTTGTGAAGTCATCTTTCATGTACTTGGTGTACGTTTTAGCAGTCCATGGTGGTGACACGAGTTATGATTGCTTAGCTTACTATAAATGGTGAATTGTTTTTCAGTTTTAACCATAATGTTCCTTTATCACAGTTTTTTCATGGTATGTCAGAGCTTTTTTATTAGTGCAAATTAACCATAATGTCCCTTTAACAAAGTATTTCATTGACTTTTGTGAGTTTCTATTAGTGCACCTCAACCATAACGTCCCTTTAACAATGTTTTTTCAGAGAATTTTATGCGTTTTTACAATTGCACCCTTATTTGCTGCAACTTAGTAATATCATACATACCCCAATATAACAATATTTTTATCCAATTTAAAAAGTTGCACCTTACGACTCTGCCATTCCCAACCTTCTAGCATCATTTTTAACACTTCTAAACAGTTTTTGCAAATTTTCCCACTGTTTTTCTGTTCTCCGATGTTCACGAACGTCTGACGTTATCGCAGGCTTTTTGGAAAGTGTCACGTGACCACGTGCGTGGCATGATGACGTGTTGGGTCCGTGCTTCATGAATAGTTTACAACTGCATTTCCATCTGATCTAGGAAGTTTGAAGCTTGAAATGCACCCTTGCACAGCTCCTACACCTATTCTTACTCATCATACATTAACAATCTAGCACACACCACACATCTGGAAGGATATTAGGAAAACTACTATTTATCTTAATTATGGCATCAGCCTTTGCCATCCCTCCTACCCAAGAGCCAACACCGCCCCCATCAGAAACTGGAGGAAGAAGCGGTATACTTCAAAAGACAATCAAGACGACCTGGAAGATGAGGTGGAAAAAGTGCCTACCTCTAACACCCAGATAGGATCAAGGGTGAAGCAGTTCTTTACCACTGTTGGAAATGTACCAAAAGCTAAAGCTACCAAAGTGAAATGCACTGAATACAACGTACTCAGTCGCGGACAACCTCGCTAGTACTCCTATAGGACCATCACCATACACGCCAAATCCAACCACCGCAATTGTCTCACAAAGACTGTTACTTTCTTACGAAGTAGTAGGCTGTCTTCCTCTACCTCATCTTCCTCAACCAATACTGTAACCAAACAGCCTACTTCTCTAGGACACAAAATCCCACTAACTACCTTGCAAGCAATAAAAGAGGCTGTTGATCCATATCTTTCAAAAACAACAGTACTCTGTATATACTGCAACACACGACTCTGCAGGGGGGAACAATTTAGAAGTGCTTTTGAAGCTGTATGAGAAAAACTGACCTCTATCTTAGATTTAACACACGCACAACATCTTCCCCTGGCCACCTCCCCCTCCATATGTGTTGTTGTTGGTGCTCCTTCCCTCATGTCCCTCCCAAACGTACTTTCTGGCCACTCTTGCAAAAAAAAAAAAGAAACAACTTAAAAAAGGTTCTTATAGGAGCCACCTTTCACAGTTAAAAAATATAACTAAAAGAAGCTTACAGACTCCACCTTCTTTACATTTTTCAGTAAAGTAGTAAGATTCAATAAGATTCTACAACATATGCATTATCATGTTCTACAATGCTAATCGAAATAATGGACAATTGTATATTCGAGAAAAAGAAAAAAGCACAGGAAATAATTTCAGTCACAAATACTTGCCATTTCTCCATTTCTAACTATCAAAAGACTCTGCATTCCCCGGTCTAGCCCATGTCTTATTAGAAAATCCGAATTGCACATCCACACCATCACACGGAACAGCCCTTCTACTTCTTTTACTGTTATGTGTGTCACGCCCCCTCATTGCCTGCTTTAAACCACTCAAACACCTATCAACCAATCACTTACAAAACTCTACATGTAGCCTATCAACATATTAAACTTCCACCCACCAACTACCACTTAACAATGTTCTACAAATCTTTTTTTCTTTACATTTCCCACACTTATACCTCAAGATTGTACATAGTGCACCTATAAATGAAAATATGCATTGTGCAGTGACAGAAGTGCATAAATAAAAGTGGCAGTACAGATGGTCGGGTGCTCATGGGAGCCCAGGAGGGAAGTGCCAAAGAATCCCAAAGTGAGAGGCCACCAGCCAACTTCTCGGGAGGAGGAGTCCCAAGGGTGGAGTACATCTTAACCGTAAAGTCCCTTTAACAAAGTTTTTCCTGTCATTTGAATGTGTTTTTCATAAGTGAAAAGGTTTCATGATGCAACACCACTGTATATAAGTTATTAATAATTCCTTTTTTAATATATGTAAAACAACTATAAACCTCCTTTAACAAACCCATTTTTTGCAATGCATACTTATGTGAGTCGTTATCAGCAGACCATACCCCAATGGGAAAATCATAGTAGACATTTGTCCTTGACGAAGGTCAGGCCCTTTGCCGACAGCAGACAAGTTACTTTGCTATTTTTTGTACTTACTTTTTGAACATTTCAAAAAAGTAAAACACAGGACAGATTTCCAAAAGCATCCTTTCAGGTCCTTGCTGATGCTCCTCCCATAACTTTGCTGTAATCCCTACAAGCACTCCGGGCTGCAGCCGCAAGCAGATTTTTCCCCCCTTTTAAACCTACAGCTTCAGCCTTGCTGTAAGCCCCCAACTTTGCTGAAATCCCATCCAGCCCTCCGGACTGGACGGGATCACCATGCTGCATGCCCAAATAAATAATTCAAACTAGGCATTCGTGCTTGCTGGGGGCCAGTCCCATTGTCCAAGCACCAAATGTAGATCACTATTTTGTGTGCCACTGCCCACAGCAGAAAAGTTATATCACTATGTTTGTACTTGTGTTTCCATATTTTAAAAAAATAAAACACAGGACAGATTTGAAAAAGCATCCTTTCATGTACTTGCTGATGCTCCTCATGCAGGTTTGTTGTCATTCAGTACAGCACTTCAGGCTGGAGCTGTAAGCAAAATATATCTTCCCATTCAAACCTATGGTTCGGCCATGCTCCATGCCCCAACAATCAAATCAGAGTGCACAATTATCAAGTAATTGGAGGGCGGTAGAATGGGTAGGTCTCTGCATGTCATCTAGTGCTTTAAACAAATTACCCTGCTGCTGGTGATGGGGTTCTTTTGTGAAGGTGCCATTCCTTCTTCAAGTGTTAGGTTTGGAATAGGAGAGTGAGTGGACCATGTTCACTTCAACACTGGGTTATTCAATAAGTAACTGTTGTTGCAATGAAGCAGTCTTCAAAGCCATTGTTGATGTTATATGTATTATTAGAACTCAGCCGACACGTAATTCGACTCTGTAGAGTCTTACGCCATCCAACAACTGCTTTTCACTAACCCTGTAATGCAAAAATATGTATGGATGCCCTGAACATCGGAGCTGTTTGCAAACATTACAGGGCTGTCCCCGAACTATTTGCAGTCATCGGAGATGAAAAATCACCTGTCTTTTGGCTTTTAATGGCCATATCACATCCCATCCTCATCACCCCTGACCTCCACTGAAATTGTTTCATTAGCTTGACCAAGGCAATGTTGTGGTTTTTAGTATGTTTTACTGCAATATTTGCGGACTATGGGAGCGGTTCGCAAATCCAACATGATAGGCATTTCCCAAATATTACGCACCTCATGCGTTATATTTGGGAATCCAATCAGCAAGCACGTCCAATGTCTGCGGACATTACCCGGCCCACTGGACCAATCAGAGGCCCGTCGGTGGACGGTATAGGGAAGTGAGTCTTTGGACCTAACCTAGATATCACTAATTTTATTTTACCTATTTTGGGGAAGTTTTAAAAATAAACACCTGGACGGATTTACACTAAATTACACAAGAGCATGTATTTGGGACCAAGCCACTGCTATCGGGGCACATTTGGTTAAATTTGTCCAGCGGTTTGTGCCATAGGCATGAGCAAACATTTTCTGATTGCAAAGTTTTGTGAGGATTTTAGTTATAAGTTGCCCAAAAAGTGCTCTTTCTATGGGTTGAGCAACTTAAGCATAACTACATGGCCACTATCACAGGCTTTGTATTTTTCTTTTTTCATGATTGACGTGTTTGTGAGAGCACTTTTTTGCACAGCACAATTGGTGCTCAAGCTGCAGTGTGATATGCTTCTAATGATTTTGAATTCTGGCAAGAGGAGAAATTCCTGTGAAAACATGAATCTATCTTACTGGAATAAACATTTTAGAAATCTAACAATAGCATGTCTTTGCAGGTAATATGCTGTGATACTGAATGGTTTCTATAACGTTTATTTCAGGTATGATACTCCTTAAAAGAGAACATACAAACAAACATTAATGCATCAATACATTAAAACATTAAACTAACATATTATAAAACAATGTAAAAACATAAAATCTGTTCAGATATAAGTAGAGAAAAATAATTTGCTGATGTTGAGTGGTCTTTTCCACGATAGAAGAAGGCCAGAAATCAAAGAAAATTCTCATTTTTTCTCACAAGGAAGTGTGGCAAGAACAGAGGGAGAACAGAGAGAGGGGTTTGATCAACTTTGTACAATGTGCTCTGTAACCGTTGTAATGTGTCTTAGTGGTGTCTGAAAGTAACGTGAGAAATTTCTGTAAAATCATCCAAACACCAAAAAAGGACAAAGCAGCAACATGTATATATTTGAAAATAATGTATGATTTGTTTGGTTCGATAAATGGTGGTTCTTTAGCATCAGTGATATTGGCGTGACATTATGTGGATTTTATTATTTGGCTGATACCCATGTGCAGGTCATGCTGTTAGATTTTTCAAGAGGAACCAAATTTACTGTAATTTGGATGAATGGGAAACTATATCCTGAATTGGAAGGCCTTCCCGTTGACTTGTACTGTACATTTGAAAGGTTGTTAATATCAATCCTGGGCAAGGTATTTGGTCAAGTTCTGGAATTCTTCCATATCCGTGGCACAGATTACTTTCATCCCTAAGGCCGATACTTACAACACCGATTGTGAACGCTGTTGCTGATCCCACTGCTCAACACAGATGTTAAGTGACTGACAAACAGTGTCAGTTGGGTATAAAAAGTGAACTTGCCAGTAGCCATTGGCGAATGATGTCTGACACCTGGCTGCATAATTTATGATCATAAAGTGAGGGACACGCCAAGTGCTCTTTTGGGAATTGATGACAAGAAGGCACTGGATATCATTATTTTATTTGATCCTATTTAATTGATGTGCTGGGAAGGTTTAGCTTTGTAACGCGTTTTCTCTTTTTGGGCCCCTGAGTTCTCAACCAAAGCCCAGGGTTGTGGTCTCATATGACCGTGTGATCTATAGGGGCACCAGAAAGGGTTGCCCTCTGTCAATCTCATTTTTTGAAATCGTCATTGAACCTCTGGCTATTCAAAACATGTGGATATCATTGGCCTCTAGAGTCACATGCAAAGTACGACTCTATGCGTCTGACCTATATGATCGTTAAGTCCAACCTAGAAAGCATGGCGTGCATCTTATTTTTGTCCTTGGACATGCTTAGTGCAATCTCAGATTTTAAAGTGAATTGGTTTAAAACCGAAGTTTGACCTATACATTTCACTTGTAATGTATCCATGTTTACTGGACTAGACTTTTAAAGATGTGTGTAACTTTACCTATTTTGGTATTATGGCACTGCAGAATACAATGGACTGCAAGAGAAGAATGTGAATGTAGTGCTTGGAAAATATTCACCTAACATTAGGAGACGGAAAAACCACACGTAAACTACCTAATGTAATAAACAAAGTATTAAGATGACATGCTTCCGTTTCTTGTACCCCTTTGGTATGATGCAACATCCTCTGATGGTGAAAGTGCAACATTCAATTAAGAGTCCATTTCGAGTTTATGGGTGAGAAGACAACAAGGGAGTGGTTAATATCCCCCTGTTGGTGCAAAAGGAACCTGTATAGAAGCGTAGTTTTCAGATTCCCACACATCTATAAATATCACGGGTCGTTTAGACTGCTCTCTGCATTCAGATGTCGCCCGAATTGGATGGTTGGCATTGAAGCGAATGACTGTGTCTCTTGCTCCTTTGACAGTCCTTCTGTCCAGGGAATATGATGACATCTGATGTACATACATGTGTTTTTCTGTCTTTTGAATTGAATAATGATTCATTTTTAGATCAGGATGAATATTGTTTAGTATAGACACATTTATTGGGCCTCATTACAAGTATGGCGGTAAGGCAACAATGGCGCCTGTATTGCTACCAGCACTGTTACTACCGTACCGCCATACTAGGAGTTCAGCTCACGGGTGTCCTTCCAGCCACCAGGTCTGGCCTGGTGGCTGTACCGGCAACCGCGACCAGAACATGATGTTAGTACCGGTACTGTCATTAACAGTGCCAGTGCTATCACCCTCCCCATTCCATTGAGCCCTATGGGGCTCAAATGGGAATAGGGATATACCGGGCCCGGCACCAGTGAAAGGGAAATTACTGGGTCTGGCTGGGCTGGAATAGCCCGGTAATTGCCCATTCGCGGGTGCCGGACCTGGATGTGAGTTTGGATGTAGCCTTGTCGGGAAAACCAGCAAAGCTACCTCCAACCTCGTTTTAAGGCCCATTTGTTATGTTTTTCAGATTGAGAAAAAAGGTTTGAACCTCATGATGATAGTGAAACAATTAGGAAAAGAACATATGTTTTAGGCTATAAAAATACGAGACCTTTGCTTGTGGTACTCCTTTGCTCCCGTAGCATGTACCCTCCTGTATACAGGAATCAAATCCCTTTAAAAATGGCAAAACTTTCATCCGGTCCTTCAAAGGTTTCTCGAAAGCAATGGATAACATATTTGGAAAATAATCTTTTCTAGGCTTTGAAAAAAAGATATCTTTGCTGTAGGTCCTCTTTTGCTCCCTTGTGTGGCTCCCTGTTCCATAGAAAATGCACAGGATTAATTGTGTTCTCACAAGTGCATCTTGCAAGAATGGGGAAAATGGCTTGAAAGAAAATCTTTTCTAAGCACTGGAAAAATACAGGGTCTACACTGGTGTTAAACTCGATCTCTCTTGTCGTGCACTCAGATGCTTTCGCAATTCAAAGCCCTATTTTAATGGCAGACCTTTCCTCATGTTCTTCTGGGTGTATCTTGTGAAAATGTGAACACCTTTTTAAAGTAAAAAGAATTCTCTAGGATTTGCAAAAATGCCAGATTGTTGCTGGTGGTTCTACTTAGTTCTCTTGCCATATCCCTTGTTATTTTAACAGTTGAACCCCTTTATAAATGGCATAACAGTCTTAGGGGTTCATTACAAGTGTGGTGATTTGGAAAAAAGGGTGCCGTTAAGCTTACCGGCACTCTTGTTTCCAGTCCGCCACACTCTGAATCTGCCTGCCAGGACAGCTGCGTCCGACGGGGATGACCCTGCCGGGCTCAGCGGCCCCGGTAGGCATACTCATCATTGAAGCACGGGCACTGTAAGTAACAGTGCCACTGCTTCTGTCAACCCATTCCCGGGGAGTCCTATTGGACTCCCTGGGAATGGTGACTAACATTTTCCGGAACATAGCTTCCAGGTCCGCCAGGACTTGTAATGTCCCAGTGGCACCGGGAAGCTAGGTGACAGAGACAGGTGGTCTCACCTGCGGGTTACCGCCGATCTCCTAATGAGGACCTTAGTATCCTCTGGAGCATTGTTGGGACCACATCTTGTGAGAAATGGGAAAAACTGTGCAAACGCAATCTTATTTACACCAGGGAAATTACATGGCCAGTGGTAGCGGCCATGTGGTTATGGTGAGTTTGTCAATCCCATAGGAAGAGCACTTTTTGGGGGGTTTATAACTTTGCTCCCCCTGGACGAATCTTCACCAAACTTTGCAAAAAAAGTATATGGCCCACTCTGAATTTTTTGCAAGTTTTGGTGAGGTTTGGTCCAGGGGTGGGCAAAGGTTTCGGGGGGGGTCCCAAAATGTCATTTTTTCCCATAGACATAATGGGAAAAAACTTTGCTCACGCCTACAGCTCAAACCGCTGGACAGATTTCCACCAAATTTGCAGCAGGAGTGGCGGCTTAGTCCCGAAAGCGTGCTTTTGTTAATTTGGTGTAAATACATCCAGTAGTTTTTTTTAAATGACCAAAACATAAGGCAAAAAAATGTGTAATATATGTCCACTCCGCGGACACATTTCCCTGTTCACTCCGCGGACAGGACACTGATTGGTTAATTGGCTTTTGTCATGTCCGTGGACACGCAACGTGTTCCCTGATTGGCTTAAGTGAGGCGTGAGGTGCGTCACATTGTTTCGATGTGCCTGCCATCTTGGATCCGCGGACATCTGCGGACAGCGCGGCATTGAACAGAGGCAAAATGCAATTTTGGGGAGTGTATTAGTCTGCAGGTGTGCTTGGGGAGGGTTGGGGAGTAAGAGATGGGTCAAATATTGTATTTGTTTAGGTGGCAGGTGCCCCTGATGTGTTTGCCATGTCCGCAGTCATCGCGGCTGTCCGCAGACATAATAAATGCACTACTAGCTATTTTACTTTAGTATGATGTTGGTTATGGGTTGTTAGTTGAGCATTGATTCTAATTAATATCCCCTATAAACAGCCCACATACCACAGTCAAAATGTTTGGTAGCATAGGTGTGTTATGTTGTGGCGGTTATGGCCAGGGCCTAGAGACTTGGGTGCACGGCCGAAGGCCGTAGAGTTTGAAACAAGGACTACGGCATAAGATACCCATACTTACTGGTTGAGTTTTTTGTGGATGTATGCAGTTTTTTCATGACATGTGTAATTGGACCAGACATTGTTTTTTGATCTCTGTGATAAAAGAAAAGATCATATGTTAGTGTAGGTAGTTCATAATGAGTTATTGCATTGCATAATAGACATGTTTGTAATTTCTTTACCCTCATATTTAGTACTATACAAGTACTATAGTTCAAATCAGTGCACTGCGCAATTTGCTCAGTTTCTGTTTTTGTTTTGTAAATCATTGGGTCTGTGGGAAAAAAACATCCATGCTGGATTAAAAAAATATCTATATACTTCTATGTTGTGATACAATATATTTATTTCATTGTTTTACAGTTTATTTCTTGTTTCTTGCTAATCTTCTATCTGTTAGCTTGTTGCAAACTTTTAGGGTAGTTAGATACCTGTTGGCATATTCTAATTGTTTATTTCTACATTTATGCTATTCATCTATCTGTTGGGTTGTTGCACATTTTGTGGGGCATTTAGATACCTGTTGGTTTATTCTAACTGTATATTTCTTGTTTGATTTTAGTGGTATTTATTTATCTGTTTGCTTGTTACAGAATCTTGGGGCAGTTAGATACCTGTTGGCGTATTCTAACTGTATTTCTTGTTACATTTAGTGGTATTTATTTATCTGTTTGCTTGTTGCAGAATCTTGGGGCAGTTAGATACATGTTGGTGTATTCTAACTGTGCATAGTTTTGAAGTTGAGGTTTTGCTTATGTTCATACACAGATTACGTATTAAATTTTGGTTTTAAGAATACTAAGTAAGTGTTTACAAGATTTGCTGGTAATCTCTGCTTTAGAGTAATGGTACTATCATTACATTCAAACCATCCACAATTCTTTTTTATATATGCAGTATAGTGACCTGCATTGGTTGTGGGTCCTGCGTGGTAGATTATACCTATTGTTGTGAAGGTTTTCTTACCAAGTGATACTTGACCATGTGTGAATCCAGTCAGCTTACAGTTGTTGTTGGTGCCATTTGCATTGTAAAGTAAAAGCATTACTATTACAGATTTACTATGTGTCTGTATTTGTAAGGTGGAGCAATTATCTGAATTGCACGTAGTACATAATCTGCCATGGTTTGCATTTTGCACAAGTTGCTGAAATGGAATGGATTCACAGTTAGGTATGGATACATACAAGAAGCGTTCATTAGGGACTTGTTCCTTTGCCAAATGGCTGCAGAGAGTGCATGCATGTTTCCACATATATGAAATTTAGTAGATTTCATTTATAGGTATGTTTTGGTTTTCCAGTACCTGTAGTAAGTACATTAGAAATTCTTGTGGATGTTCTTGTGGGTTTATAGTGAATTTGACCATTCCAGCACAGTAGTCCAATTCTTGTCTTATTCTATGAACACTGTAAGTGTTGTCAGGTTTGTCGGTTGCATTTCTATGAAGGACAAACACAATTGGTCTGTACTGTGTAAGTAAATGTTGTCAATAATTGGTGGCAATTAGAATAGAATATGTATTGCTACATTTGCCTAGCAATTTATTCCAGTTGTATTTGAAAATTTGAATGGACCTGACAGTTCTGTGTTGAAATAATGTATTCAAAGTGTGTGTTGCTTCTTTGAAGAAGTAGTTGAGTTACTTTGACCAGTAGATTCTTCTTTGGTTGTGGTACTTGATGAAATATTAGGTTATTTTACTTTCTTTGGAGGAATTGCAGTGAGATCCTGCATCGTTTCAGTTTGAAGTAGTTTTCTTTTACAACGTTTTGCTTTTTGTGGAACAGGATAGGTTTTTAGCTGGGGGTGTAGAGTGAAGGCATCAATTGTAGTCTAGAATGCAAGGAATATCAGCATTTGCTGTTCTTGCATCAAAGTTGATTAGAAATAGCCCATCAACTGTACATAAGCGTGATAGTGCTACATAGCTCATTCCTTCTTTAAAGACTATGCTACCAATATCTATCAATGCTTTATATAGGGTAAGACCTTGAGATTTGTGAATGATAACTGCGTATGATAGAGTTAGTGAAAATTATTCTCTGCGTACATACATGTCTTTGAAAAGAAGGACGCGGGCTGTTGAGAGTCCTATCCTTTTTAACTTCTGATAGTTTCTCAAAGAGAATATTGACTAAATGAATGTTGTTGTCATGTGGGTATGTTTGAAAGCCAACAACTGTACAAGTGCTCCATTAACTAGTCCTTGCTCCACGTCAAGGTTACGTTTAAGCATTACTCTACAGTTTAAAGATAATTTTAATATTTTCTTCAAACCAGCTGTGTTGGAGATAGACTTTTCTAAGGAATTTAGTCTTGTTGTGGCTTGTTGACACATGGGTAGTGTCATTCCATGTACGTCCAGTTTATCTGTGGAGCAAATTTCAATTATTGGTTGCATTTCTTTTTTCAACATTGTTTCATTGAATTTTGAACAGCTTGCAATAGTTGGCATCAAGGACATACAATTGACATTTTTGTGTGCTAATTGTTCCATGTCATCAGTAGCACATGGGTTATGGCAATCTAGTGCGTGGGTGTGCCTGGTTTTTAATATTGATTGTGCTTTTTGAGATAGTACACCAACTCTAATATTGTTTTAAAATGTTTGCGTATGTAAGGTCTGCAGACTGGCATATGTTTTCTGTTAATTCTCTGTATTGGAAATGTTGCCAAAGGTTGACATTTCCTATGCTGCCAAGAGTTTTACAAGCACAGTTTGTGCCCTAAGGTTTTAAAAATAGGTTCAGCTTTCACTGGTATCAATTGAAGGAGTTCTCCAAAAACAATAATGTGTTTTCCTGCAAAGAGCTCTTTGCAGTCTGTTTTGAGGACCTCTAGTAATCTGAGGTGAATCAAATCCAACATTAGATTGGAGACCATGCTCACCTCATCTATTAGCAGCATTTTCATTTGTTTGAAAACTCTGCATAGTTCCATTGCAGCTTCTGTGGAAAGTTTGTAATAGTCTCATTTGTTTTGGTGTTCTACTGGAAGGAGAAGTAATCGGTGTAAAGTGACACTGCCTATGTTGTAGGCAGCTAAAACTGTGGTGGCAGTTACAACAGCTGACAGTTTGTTGTTTGTCAATTGTTGGAGGAACTTGCTGATGATTTTGATTAACAATGTTTTGCCTGAACCAGCTTGACCACTCACATATAGCAGGATAGGTTTGTAGTTTTGGCAGGTACAGTTTTTATTTGCACACCCTGTTCAATTTGTTTTGTTATTTCTTGGAAAATGCTATGCTGCTCATTGTTTAGTTGTGATTTCAGTACAGCAAAGTCTTATGTAGCTTGTTCATAATGACACATAGTGTTTTCTACTTCTGTCATGGCTAATTCTGCCTCATTTGCTATTAGTGGCTGTCCTAGTGGTTTTGGCTTCCTGTTACAGAAGGTTGACTACTGTCGGGAGTGTCCATTTCTAATTGTGCCTGGAGTTCTTCTTCGTGTTGCTGTTCATTTTGCAAAATTGTTTGGTACTGTGTAAAGTTTACGCCTGTTACAGTGCTTTCATTTGCTTTGAAAGTGTCTTCATGGGAGTCATATGTATCCAGTAACTCTTCTTCTTTTCTCCATGGTTTAAAAGTTGTAGCGGGGACATGTAATACAGTTCTTTATGTTGAGGAGTTTTTAATGACAATTGGACATGATTAATTAAGCTACGTTTGGTAAGTTTCACTAAGCTGCCTTCACAATTTACAACTCTGCGGCTGATTCATGTATTATTTACGCAGGAAAACAGGGATTTGTGCACCATTCTGCCCGCAAATCCCCATTTTTTTAAACAGGGATTTGCAGGCAGAATGGTGCACAAATCCCCTTTTGTGGCGCAAATAATTCCATGAATCAGCCCCTCTGTATCTACCTTTCTTTTCATCTGGTTTAATATTATTTTATATGTGAAGTTTTGGGCTACATGGTAGAGAAACATGGTTTCCAAAGCGGTACTCATTTTTGGGTAGTATGTGTCTAGTAAATTGTTTTTCAAAATGTCTTGGCTGTTGGGATCATTTGTGGCTATTGTTTCTATGTCCTCATATGATTTGAGAACTCTTTTTCTAGATTTGGCAGAACCAAGACTTAGCAATACTATATTGTCAGATTTTCCATACAAGGCAGTACCCGTTAAACAGTCTGTAGCTTCATAGCAGCCACATTCTCTATGTGAGAAGATTTTTATGCCTAAACTGTACAATTTTTGTGGTAGTGTTCTGTCAGATGATATGTCATCCCAGAGGTCCTGAAGCTCTGTTTTCTCTGCTTTGGTTAAGTAGGCTGTGACATATTGTGCAACTGCAGTGGAATTGTCTGCAATGTACTGCACATCTATGTTTATTTTCTGCAATCATTGATGTATTTTGGTTCTTCTTTTTTATGTAATATGTGTTCTTAGGTGATTTACCCTTGACAATATGTTTTGCTGAAACTGGTCATTTGGTGTAGTAGTTCCCTCTTTTTTATATTTGCGATGACAATATTTCCCACATTTGTGTCTTTGAAATTGTAAATTGTGTGCATGAAGGTCACTATGTGTTGTTTGTGAAGGGATGTCACAAGTGACATATTTTTGGATGAACTGTGAAACAGTGGCATCACTGTCCTGACCAAATTTAGGAGCATCTTTAATCCATAATTGCATGTGAATGTGTTGTGCTCCTCTGGCTTGGTATTCTTTTCTCCAAAAGAAGTGTTGAACTTCTCTGAGGGGAGGAACAGTCTTATTACAAATTAAGTATAGCATAGCAATGAAGCGATGATGGAAATATCTTGATACAATTACAGGATCTAGAGAGCAGTGTTGTCCTGGTGTTTTTATATCTATGTTTGTTTTTTGTTTTTTTGCTATGCGTAGGAAATCGTGTAAATCTTCCCATGCATATTCTGCACAACTTAATGTAACAAACCAAGTGGGTGGGCCAAGATTTCTTATAATACAGCATACATCTCAGTGATGTCAGAACCAGTATTCTTTTGTACCACGCATGCTTGCTAAAAGATTTGTAATACTTGACTGTAAAACCTCATCTTTTTCTTGCACTTTTAGTAATAATTGCATAGCTGGCATATTTTGAAAATGGTTATCTGATTCTAATGTGTGTGCAACATCGTAGCATAGAGTTTCTAGTTCACTTTTAATGAGAAGGTGGAATATGTATTCCAGGTTTTATCTGAATCTGGGGTTGTCAGAATACCTTCGTAGAGAGCGATATTCTGATGCTGTTATCTGTGTGGGTCTATCATCGTAACTTCCTCCTTTTCCAGTAGGAAAGAGTAGAGGAAAGGACTGTGCTTCTATACTTTTTTCCCATATGGTGATTGGAGATCCTTTGGCTTGTCACATTTGGTACGTTTCCAGTGCATCATCTATAGTGTCTTTAGAGTGTAAAGGATGAATTATATAATGGTCTAAAATATTGGATTCTGCAGCAGGATTTAGAAGTGAAATTGACCAGTTTCTGGTGAGTCTTGAATTATTACAATGGTTTCTCTCGGGTTTTCTTCAATATTTATTTCTTTGTAGTATTCATTGTTGTTTTTTTTAGATATTGCAGCGCTTGTCTAACTTCATGAGTTTTTGCCAACTATTTTTTTCTTTTGTAGTTTCGCCATTTACTAAGACAATTAAAGATTGATCTATTGGACATTGCACTCCTAGAGTGTGTACATTTTCTTTGAGATCTAATGGTAAATAAACTACTTTGCCAGAAATGCCTTTCACTAATTCAGAGGGAGGTAATTTTGCTGTTTTTAGTTGAAGGTGTATTATTGCTTGAAATGGGTGCACTGTTTGAATTATGATGCTCTTATTTACATTTTGTTGTTGCAGGGGTTTTGGTAGTTGGAATAATTCCAAGTTATTTGTGATAGCAGGTGAAGGTGTTTGTTGTCAAGTTTTGCAGTGCAGTAATTGCAAAGTATTAACGGGTCAGTAATGCCATATTTATTTTCTGCTATAAGGTAGAGAGTTAATTGGAACCATTTGGAATCTTCAATGTCTTCTATTTTGTAAGTTATGTCTACGTTATGTCTACAGTTTTTGTGCTACTTTTATAAAAAGTCATGTGGCAACATACACACACATGGTTTGGTACTTCAGCGCAGGTACTTTTAAACTTTAGTATTTCTGTGTTGTATGTGTTTAATAGAAGGTTGCTATTTGTACAGTAGTTGTTAGTTTGTTGTGAAGCTATTGCATTTTGTAAGTGGCTTTCACTTCCAAAATATTTTCTCTGGATATATCTTCGAGTAGTTGTTTGGCTGTACCATGTATAATATTGTTATTTAAATTGGCTAGTGCTAAAGCAGGACTTTTAGCATTGTTGGACCAGATTTCTTATAGTTGAATGATGTGTTTATATCATTTTGATATGATGGAAGGTGCTTTTGCAAATAGGTCCTGAAATGCAGGCTAATGAATGTCCTTGTGGTCCTGTGCATTTGCACACTGGACAGGTATCCATATTGTGTAGTAGTCTCATTTTGAATTTGTCTTTGCTTTTCACATACTGATTGAGGATCTGGCGTAAAGATTTGAAAGATTTTTTGGCAATGTTACGCATTGATGTGCACGGCCATTTGTAGACTGGACGTTTTGGTTCAGTAGAATGGAGAGGTGATATTGCATTTTCTGGGGATATTTTTGTGAGCAGAGTTTCTTGTTCCATAATGTTATTAATTTTTTCATACCCTCATCCACTGCTATGCATGGCAATTGGGTTTGTTTGCTTTTGTTTATATGCTTCTTCATTAAAATATGGTTCTGTGCTCGTGGTGTGATACCTACACATATCTTTAAGAAGCTTTTTTTGTTGATATTCTGTTTATTGAGAAGTCTTTTTTGTAGTTTAGTAGTTAGTTTTGTTAGTGGTTTCATTCTGTTTAAAACTAAAACTAAAATAAATAACTATGGTAGGTTTTAAGGGTTGTGCATGATTTCTCTCCTGTTTTTATAAGGTTCTGAAGGACTCTGTGGTGGAACATTTTTTGCAAATTATTTGTATTGGTATCGTTACTTGTCATTATATCAAGTTTATAGGTGCAGCGTTAGCAGTAGTGGTAGCTGAAGTCTTGTTAATGAATTTCTGTTTTGTTTTACATTTTGATAGAGGAGGCAAAATGTATGTACTGGTAGCTTGTTTTGTTTCGCTTAATGTCTGTATTAGCTGTTTTGTTTGAACTTTTTGTACAAAATCTGCTAGAGATGGATGCTTATTTTGGAGACTTTTATTTTGATTTGATCTACTTGTGCGTTGCTTTCTACGGAGTTCCTTTTTGGTAGGCATTCTTTGGCATCTGTTGGAGAAAAAAAGAAAGTGTGAGTTGGGCTGTTGTGCAGTGTATGCGTGCTATGTGCATGAGTGTCTGAGTATGATGGTAAGGATGATTGTGGAGGTGTGTGATTGTGCAAATGGGCAGCTACATCAAGTTGGGAAGGCTATTCTTATATTTGTGTGTTACTATATTGGCTTGAGATGACAATATAAAGTATGTAGCTGCTAAGGGGAAGCACTAATACTACATCTAATGGTAGAGGGTTTATACACTTGTTTGTTCTACAATACTAAAATGTTAGTGTGTTTGAGTAACAGTTAGAATATTACGTTAGTATTGGACTTCCTTTTTTGTATGGAAAGAGTAGGTTTCTTCTAAGTTCTTGATTGTACTTCAGATGCTGCTACTTTTCAGGAGCGTGGTCTTCACTGCAATTGTAAAAGAAAGAAGTTAGTGAATATGTGTGTTTATAGCACTTTTGTTAATGTTTTTGTAGTAGTATTGTTTTCTTATAACTGAGCATAGTATGCACATGCACTTTCCTTTGCCTATGTGCATCCTGGATATTTTATTTAGAATCTGTTAGTTGAATATGTTTTACAAATGAGTATAATATTAAACGTATAGAGCACACTTGTTTTTTTAATGTTATGTTATTGGATGTTAAGAGATAGAAAAAATAATCGTATGGATTTTTTTGCTATTTTTAAAGGGTAAATGGCAGAGATTGTACAGAAAAGCATGCAATGTATGCATTTGTGAAGGTGTGGGAAATAAATCAGAAGGATTTCATATAGAGGCAGTGGTGTTGTTTCAGATGGGAGCCTTTCTAATGATGTTGTCTGTGTCTGTGCTTGAATGAAGATGCATGTACTCATCCTGGCTATGTGAAATTTTATAACACAATGGGCAGCCTTTTTCATAATTATAATGTTATTTCTCCCATCTTTTAATATAAAATAAAATGTTTTAGATAGCTGTGTGTGTTCACAAAAATTTGGAGAGCAGACAAGTTTGCAATAGACACTTCATCATAGCAGATGGGAGAAATTACAATAAGTTCATTTTACAGTTTATACAGGGTAAAGGGGCAGTTACTCTGTTTATTTGTATTCCTAGAAGAGCTGTACATGTACTGTGTAGAAAATATACATACCTGTAGTCTGTGTTCATGCATGTAGATGTTCATGAATCTGAAAGTATGATATGATATGATATTTTATTTGTATCGCACTCGTACACAAGTGTGTCAGAGCTAAAAAAAAATCTTGGGAGGTTTATAGTAGTTGTTGCTGTAGGTCCTTTGCAGTCACAGCCCAATTGTACTGAGAGTGATCAATAGTGCTGATCTGTGATGATGGAGTTAGATGTAGAGTTCTTCGATGTGATTGCTGGATGGTCATGTGACTTCTTAGCTACATCCAATGAGGGAATGGCAGAGAGAGTGAAGTGGAAAGGGTAGAAGGGCTGTCCATGTTAAGATATGTCAAAATAACAGTAGCCAATGAGGAAATGGTGCAGAGAGTGAAGTGGAAAGGGTAGAAGGGCTGCCCCAGTGTTACACGCTGCGTGGACTCCGCGGCTGTCCGCGTACAGGGCGTGCCACATCCGGGGTTTCTCAGAAAATCCAGCATGGAAAGGGGACTGTAGGGATCAGCCAATCAGATGTTGAGGTTGTGGTTTGTGTAGTGAAGATGGCAGAGGTGGAGAATGTCAGGGCATTGGTGGTTGGAGATATGTTTGTGCATGGTGGAGCAGTATGCTAAATGCAGGAATGTCGCAAACAATTTTGATGTTAAAGGAGTGGATGTGGTGTGGAGCACTGTGCCTAGTTTCCATGTGCAGGGAATTGTAAAAGTTTGTGGAGATATGGGCAGGGTGAACAGTCCACATGTAGTTGTTTTGCACTGTGGTGCTTTGCATTTGGGCTATGTCAGTGCCCCTACTTTGTTGTCAGATTTGGAACTCTTGGTTCAGGCAGTAATGAAAATACTTCCAAATGCCAAGGTTATTTTTTCTGATTTCGTACCTAGGGCAATATGGGGCAATAGTTCTTTTTTTTTGTCCTCAGCAAAATATTGCTAGGTGTGCAATCAACTGAGGCATGTTTGCTTTCATGCTTAGAGCTGGTAGGTTCTTTTGCAATAATGAGAACATTGATTCTGGTAATGTTTTTTAATTTAAAAAAAATGGCATGTCTTCATATTTATAGGAAATGCCATGCTGTTTTGGAACATAAGGATTGCTTTGGAGAAGCTGATGTGAAGATTTTTGGAGGAAAATAAGAAAAACAAAGAAAACAAAATACAAAATAAACGGTGTTTCTGAAGCATCTGCAAAAAAAACAAAAAACGCTCTTTTCAGAGCCAACCTCAAAGGGGAAATGGGGCACACTATTTAAATTTTCATTCACCACTCTCAGATTTTTCGATTTGTCTGCAGACACCACGGTTGTCCGTTGAGAGCGCGCATTACATACCCGGATTTTGGTGTTGAGAGGCATGCAAATGAGACTGAGCAGAGAAAGCGATTGGTCAATAAGGTTTACTGGGTGTGTTCTGTAAGGAGAGAGTTTGTCAGGAAGTCTTTTTCCTGAGAGAAGAAAAGATAGCTATGGATGTGTATTTCAGGAAGCAGATTGTATGGATTTTGGGAGATTCGTGGATAAATTGGTTGGAGGCGCATGCAGATCGCTGTGGAGTGGCTGCACATCTTGGATTCTCTCATGTGGAAGTGAACTGGCATGGAATGCGTGGAATGAAGTGGCTGGATTTGGTACCTCTTAGTGCTACTTTTGTGACACAGTGTCATCACAGATATTAATATTATTCATTGTGGAGGAAACACTTTAGGACATGTGTCTGGAATGTATTTGCAATTTGCAATGAAAGAAGGACTTGGGAAGGTCATGGACATGTTTCCAAATTTCCAAGTAATTTTTTCCTGTATTGCGCAGAGACAAATGTGGCTGTGTTCTTCTTCATTTGGTCCACAAATCGAGAAAGCAAGGCAAAATGTCAATAAAGCTGTTTGAGCCTTTTTGAGAGATGTTGGCATGTCTTCTTTTCACAATGAAATATTATGTTTTGTAGCACACACATTTTTCGCAGAGATGGAGTACATCTTACTTATGCTGGCAATCTGCTTTTTCTGCAAAATGTACAAAATATATTGTGACCCTTTTTGGAATTATAGCACTTCATTTTGCAGTAGGTGTTGACCATTTGAAGTTTTCAAAACACAAAAAAACACCACAAGAAGGCTGTTTTCAGAGCCACCACTTCCTCCCAGGAAAAGTACAATGGATCTGATAGGGCAGTACCCAAAGAAATGTTAAAAGTCATCAAACTGTCTATGGACTTCTAAAAAATGCACAGGTCCCTGCACTATTTATTTGTCAGTTCTATTTTTAAACTGTCAAATGCGGCTCTGAAAAAAACTTTCTTTTGGTTTTTGGTTTATTTTATTTTTTTTTTTAAACACGACACACGAGGAAAGGAAGTGAAAGGATGGCAAGGAAGGGACACCAACCATGGGGATAAGAAAGGGCAGGTGGAGAGAGGAAGATATAGAGTGAGCCTTATTCAGGTAGTAGACAGTCCTTCTCGTGCTCCTTGACCGCAGTCTCGAAAGCACTCTGAAGGTTCTCCCCCCTGCAGAGTACTGCATCGCAGTACATGAACAATATTGTGACCCTTAAAAGGTAAGGGTCAACAGCATCATGAATGGCCTGAGAGGCAGCTGGAGGGATGCGCTGTCCCACAGGAGTGTCTCTTGTGGTGGCAGGAGCGGAAATGGAGGATGCTGCAGAAGAACTCAATCTACTACGTTTATTGCAAAGTACAACCTTACGAATAGCCCCACCGTGGCACAACCTTAGGTGTTGCTTCATTGATGTAGTATCATAGCTATACGAACCAGGCTTGCCACGATTCAGCACCATGCGCCATTGAGTGCAGATAACCTTGTTCGCACAAACTTTTGGCTTTCAATCAAGAGTGGCAAATAACCACCATACCCAAGACTCACGATGAGTGCTAGTAGTAGCGACCTCCACACAAAAGAGCAATCCTGCAGTGTGGAGTAGTGTCTCTCCTGAAAGCCCAAAAACAGGATGAGGAGCAGCTCTGGGCTATGGCCTTTTATAGGGGTACAGGTGCACACTCCGCAAACACCCACGCTGTCCTTGAACAGATCGAACACCAAGAAAGGGCTCAAAAAGTTCCAAAAAGTATGTAGATCGCCAGGGACACTGTCTGGGACATGTGCAATGGTGAACGTTTACTGTAAAATAAATTGGATTGCTCAGAAAAACACTTTTTAAATGTCCCGGGGCCCGGACAGTGTCCGCAAATAAGGACACACGCTCAGCATGGGTTTGGTCACATGATGACTTCGCGGACACTTTTGCGAATGGGACGGCTGTCCGCAGGACACCAAATGCGCGAGGACAGTTGTGTGCGCACGGGTGTTCTACGGACACTGTTCGGGTCCCCAAACTAATTAAAAGTACGACACACATGTGGCGGACAGTTACGGAAAGGCAGTATTGAAGTCCCCGAACAAAATAAATGTGCGTCACAACTTTGCGGACAGGCGGACGGGCTATGTGTTCTACGACATATTCATTCTGGTTGCGGACAATGCAAACAGGGAGGGTGTTCATAGGACACCCTAATTTGAATAGTTACGGACATGCAGACAGATTTGGTGTCCTGCGGACACCCTCATTTTACTACGGACAGTGTGAACAGGTGTAGTGTTCTTAGGACACCCCCATTTTGGTTAAATGTGGACAGGCAGACAACTTGTGTGTACATGCAGACAGATTTGGTGTCCTTTGGACACCCTCATTTTACTACGGACAGTACGGACAGGTGTAGTGTTCTTAGGACACCCCCATTTTGGGTAATTGTGGACAGGCAGACATCTTGTGTGTTCCAAGGACATGTCTATTTTAATTACGAACAGTACGAACAGGTATAGTGTCCTTAGGACACCCCCATTTTTGTTAATTGTGGACATAACGGACACCTGTGCTGTCCGAGGACACCCAAACTGCCTTTTAAAAAAATAAAAAAAATAAGACACATAAATCAAGAACACACTTAAAATTTGATTATTGTTTAACAGTATAAACATTATGAAAGAGAGGGGGAAGCAGAAACTGAAAGATATACAGGAGAATTAGGGGTTTGGACATGATATATGGTATGGAGGAAGGGATGGAAGTCTCATTGTAACATTTTTCTTGCTGCAGAGGGTTTGGGGATAGTTGGCTGGGATGGGGAGAGGGGGAACAGGTACATGTGGACAGTGATATTTAATGTTTTCTTTAATGTGGTCCTCAATAAACTGTTTTATAAGAATGAACTTTTTCATTAACATATCCAATATTAGTTCCATTTGTTTCAGAGGATATTCTAATGTTTCTCCTGGTATCTTATGTGTATTGTCTGTATGGTCTGTTAAAAAAAAAAGATATAAAGTACACAAAAAGTAATGGTTATTAATTGGCTTATATTGAGAAATGTTGTGTCTACCATTAGTATCACTGTCTTCACTCATTTCATCTTGTGGGAAATGTTGTTCTAGCCATTCCAAAGACTGGACATTTCTGTGTAAAAAAAAAGAAAAATATTAGTTTTAGTGTACCTAATACAGAAAATATAGAAATATATGAAATACATGTTGTGCACTTACTTGTTTCTTAGGAATTGTTGGTGTAACTGCTGTGTAGGTATGCTCTTGCTTTTTGCTGTGCAGTTTCTGTCAGGTAATTCTGTTGCAGGCATATATATATATTTTTTGTATATTCCATTATATTGCAAACACTATTTCAGTGGATGGCGGTGTCTTACATATACAGTTTCCACTTCTTATTTTTTATTAAATGTAATGTATTTCTGTGGTGCTTTTTGAACATGTTTGGTGTTTTTATTGTATGATAAAATAATGTAAGATACCCCCTGAGTTTTTGCATAGTGTTGATGGTGACCGCATCTGTCCGCGGACATGCGCACGGTCCGCAGACATCAAAATCTATAGCGGGGGCAGGGTGTTCAGTATTTTCTATGTTATATGTATGTAAGATAAGGGATTCCTAGTAAACATTTATCAAATTTATATTCTCTATATCTATATTCAGTGAGAAAACTCTGTTAAAGGCACGTTATGTTTAAGTTGCGCTCCTAAAAACCTATGAAATTCAGTTAAAAAAAATTGTTAAAGGGAAGTTTGCCTTAAACTTAGTGACTCCTCCCCAAACAAGCACTCTTGTATGCTGCTTCGTTCGTATACTTTTGCTTGCCCCCATGATGGTTCATACACTGGTAATGCGTTAAGGCAGCCACACGTGGCCCCGCGTTAAATGGAAGACCATGTGGTAAGAATCACACATGATAAAATGGTCCTTTGATGAGCTGCTAGATGCGTGTGGTGAGGTGCGACTTCAGTACAAGTTGCGTTCTGCCAGCCGTGGATTTATCTAGGTAGCGCACATGGCAATTTGCATATGTGGAAATAACAGCCCTACAGACAGGCGGACAGATCTGCATCGAGGACAGTAGCAGGAAGAAGAACAGGGACTAAAGGCACCAGAGTGTGAAAAACAAGTAAAAGAGCAGCAACAAAGTCCAAGAGGGAAGACAGACACAATGTGCCGTCCAAAGGGAACAGAGCATAATAGTAGTATAGGAGGACATCTCAGGTGAGTGACTTGTGCCTCTTGGGTCATATTCCTAATGCATCCTCCATGCAACAATCCCCAGGGGCTGAACTCAACATGCACCAACTTGACATTGTCAACATCCGGCCCCCTCCCACTATCAGTGTGACTCTGACAGACAAAGGGTGCAGGCTACTGTCTACAGTATGAAGGGCATCAAGCACCTCTACAGGCAAGAAAAGAACATACATCACAATCAACATCAATAACTGGATATTTCAATAATGTACTCACAAAAATTGATTGCAGACATGCCATGGAGAAAACATCCATAATCCCCACTAGGGGTGTTAACACAAGTGGGAGAGCAGCGGACAGGCCACAGATATGACGAAAGTCCAATTCCCTTGTGTAAATGGTTGTAACACCGAACCATCCTTGCGAGCCCATGGATAGGGGAAGCTGGAGTGGCATATGTGAGTCAGGACCCCAAGCTTCAAACACATACACGAGACAAGCTTGAAGGGCTCAGCTAGTACAGACAGTGGATGCTTTCAAAAGCCACAAAGCACCACACTGTCACATGAATGCACAATAGACAAGCAATTTTAAACTATTTTAACTAATTAAACTAACTATAAAAAACAAAAATGGCCACATATGACACATGGGGGAAAGGCACCCAGGAGGGGGGAGGTACAGGGTACACCTCAACACTGACATGTGATGATGTTGAGATAAAAAAAAACTCCATGGGCTTAACGCCTGCACGGCCCAACCTATGTGGGAGATAAGTCATTGTCCTTCTCACCCTCTGACTCAAAAGGTGGATGTGGCACAGTACCCTAACCACACGTGTAACACAGAGTTCTTCCTACATGGCCTGGCATGACATCTGGAGCACCTCCCGGCAAGCACGTAGCTCAGCTGAGATGGTATTCTCAAGCTGCTCCAACCTCTCCTCTGTCTGCTGCCTCTGGGACATGAAGAGCACACCCAGTGTAGATCTGAGGGATTTATGGTCATCCCTCAGGGCCTCCCTGTGTGCCTCTGTGTGAGCAGAAAGTGCTTGACACAGAGACACCATTTCAGCCCGGTGTGCCCTGTCTTAGGCCGCCATGCCAAGCCTGAGCAAGCGGGCCGTGGACTGTGCTGCCCGCTGCTGGAGATCCACCTGCCTAGCAGGTGGGAGCATGGATTGGGCCACACAATTCATGCTCTGAGCGATACTATCAATTGATGTCCCCTGTTGTTCAGAATTGGCAACCCTGGCTTGCTCTCACTCAGTATACCCTGGTAGCGCACGGCCACCGCGTTGCTGGGCTTGACACCCGCCGGGCCCAAGGAGCCACAGTCCTTGTTGGGTTGGCACTGCCCGCGGCTGCAGGACTACATTCCTCCGTTGACGTGATGCCCCAGGCAAATCAGCAACTGGTGTGGAGTGTGACCATGCATCCCGATCCACCACCGGCGGAGGTCCCACCACCGTCTGGCCCATCTGTGCAGGTGTCATGGACAGAGGATCGTCCACATCAGTATCACTCACCGTTGATGAATGGACATGGTGCGCATCCAACTCAACATTGTTGTCAGAGTGATCATCTGGGATACACTCATTTCCAGCCCTAGACACGATGGCCTGGAGTACAAGTGGGTCCTCGTGCCCTACCACCCCAAGACCCCAACTTGTGCCGGGTTGCTGGTGTAATAGCAACCCTGTGTTCGGAATGACATCACCATCCTCTGCCTCCACTGCGTCATCATCTGAAAAGTGGAAAAAACGAACATGAGTACACATGTCAGAAGCACATAACCCACAGACACATAGACATCACATCGATAGCCAACACATGAAGCAGACATGTCACACACAAATGAGAATTCGGCATGCATCTAGTGGCCTTGATATGCAAACACATCCCAAAAGCATAAATGGATGTGTCTAAATAACAAAGCCTACACAGAACAAAATATAGGTTATCACCTCCATCACACACCACCTCTGTCTGGCACATGTCACAGGCAGAAAAGACAGATGGCAACAAAGAGATGGTGCATACCATAAGCATGTCTGAACAGCAAAATGGCCACAGCTGCAAGTGAATCCAAACACACAATGACACATATAATATGTATGTACACATGCATCACTAAACCATCATAACCAATATAGCTTCATCCATCTGCACCTCGGCCTGTACCGGGTGTCATGGGCCATGTAGATATAGTGAACGTCCCGAGCAAAGCCTCTGCTGCAGATGCAACCTTCCTCCTCTTGTGCAGTGGTCTGGACCCTGACTGGCAAATGCCCCCCTGATCAGTATGGGTAGTGGTGCTGGTGGATTGAACTGAGTGACAGGTGGAACAAGGACAGAAGCCCTAACTTGCGTCAGTGGCTGCTGGGTGCCCTTGACTTGACCCTGCGTAGCAACATCTGCTGTGCCAAGGTCATTGACCGGGACTGTCCTGGATGGTAAACTCACAGCCAGGGTGGTGTCGGCTGCATCTGCCTATGCACTTGCCAACTCCCGGCTGCTCGGGGCAGAAGATGTCATTACTGCCTCAGGGACATGTGCCTCGGTCAGGGCAGCCCTGTGTGTGCTTACCATGTGCCCCCTGACCTCCTGGAAATCATCCTGAGACTCTTCAGGTGCCAATGCAGCATGCGCTGGCCGACCCTGAGCCTGGCTGGTGGTGTCAACAGCTGCACCTACAGCTCCCACTACCCTTGGGCCCGTGGCAGTCAATGAAACGGACTGCTGGGTCACTTGGGCGCCAGTGCCAGATGCAAGAGCTGCATCTCCCAGATCCACAGGGGGTGGTGGCATGACTGCACCAACACGTGACACAACATCGTGCCGAAGTGGCGCACCCCTGCCTTTTCCCCCTCTGCAGCCACCCTGGACTCTCAGGAGTCCCCCAACTCCCTAATCACCCCGGCTACATCCCTGACTTTGCCCGCCACATGGAGTACGCCCAGCTGAGGCACCCCTCACTTTTCGTGGCCTCCCAACCATGGCACAGATGTAGTAGTGCCGGCACAGATGTAGTAGTGCCAATGGGAGGTATACACGACAATTGTCCTGGGCAATTGGAGTGAAGGGGGTGGGATACACGTTGTTAACAGCACCCCTGTGCACCTGCAAGGCTGTATGTGACCCTGGTGATAAAGTGACAGGTCACGCAATGCTCAGGCACCCCAAAACTGCAATAAAACCATGCATGCAACCCCCGTTAGCCCAAATGTGTGGAATTAATCTCCAGCAGTGCACAGTGGCACCAAGGGACACGAAAACCACATACGCATGGGACATGCAGGCTACTATGACCTCGAAAACGGGTACACGATACACAGGGGGACCCGCAATGGGAAAAATAGCACAAGCGACTCACCGTCTCATTAGAGTGATAATGAAAAAAATGCATAGCCAATACCCCCACCAAAAGAAGAGACACGTCCTTGATCCGCTGTGAAGTTGTGATGGCGTGCGAAACAACCAGAAGTAGCACCACATGTCAGTCTCCACGAAAGGCACATACAGCGAACTGCTGGCCCCGCTCACCTTTAACCCGTGCTGAGGGAAATGCCCGCGTGTGTCACATAACATACGCGCTTACATGTTATGGGCCTTTCCTTGAATTACACACTGACGTGCTGTTTTTTCACGTGCCAAATCGCTCCATATCAAGCTGGCCACACGACAACACATGGAAGACCACACTCCTGCCCAGAAGGTAATTTTCCTGCCCCGCACAGCCCTGAGCATACCCCGAGCTGCCTGCCTGCCTGCTGGCCACGTGCCCTGCCATTTGGTGCCTGCAAGTCAGCCATCTGCAGGGGTCCAGTTGCTGTGACCAGCCCTGCTGGAACAGAAGACTCCTGACTGCTGTACCATCGCTCCACAGTCCAGCCCCAGGACCCAATTGTCCACCCGGGTCTACCAGACGGTAAAAAGCTGGATGACAACCAATTGGCTCTGCCTTAATGCCACCAAGACAGAGCTAATGTTATTTGGTCCCAGACAAGCTAGAGAGAAGTTGGGTTCTCAGTACAACAGTTGATGGATGTCAGATACCAGTGGTCCCAAGGTTAAGACCTTGGGCACCTATCTGGAGGCCAGCCTAGACAACAAGGCACATGTTGACGCCATTGTGAAAAGAACTAATTATCATCTGAAAGTGCTTCGTCAAGTGGCTCTGTTGGTTTCAGAGGATAACCGCAAAAAATTAGTCCAGGCCGTAATATTGCCTAGAGTGGACTATTGTAATGATCTTTTGGGAGGGGCAAATAAAGTAGATCTACAAAGACTTCAAAAGATTCAAAACTCCGCGGTACGCATCGTTTTTCAGATGAATCGTCTAGAGCCCACATCTGTAGCCAGGAGGAGTCTCCACTGGCTGCCAGTCTGAGCTAGAATACAATTCAAGCTCTTGACAACCTCTCATAAATGCATCTACGGTGATGCACCTATATATCTTAAGAACAGGCTAAAGATATATGTAGCTAGCAGATCTCTTCGCTCAGCTAAGACCTGCTCTCTACACGTAGATCGAGTAAAAAGAGCTTGTGGTAATGGCCGCGCCTTTCATGTGCAAACCGCACAGGCCTGGAATGCCCTTCCGGCGTCTCTACGCAATACAACCAATCTTCTGATTTTTCGAAAACAGTTGAAGACCTTTTTATTTTCATAAAATCTAATCCAGTTACCTGGTTGTACTAGATAGGGCCTACTTTCCTTCTTCTGGCGCCTGGATGCCTTCGGGCTTTGGCGCCTTACAAATAAAATAACATAACATAACATAACACCCACACCTGCCTCGGGGTTGCCATGTCGGGGGAAACACCATCAGACACCACTGGCAATCCCCAGCCAGAGAGGCAGAGGGATGCCAGCTTCTCAGCAGGAGAGGTTGGCATCCTGGTGGAGTGAGTCCTGCGGCATTATGATGCCCTCTACGGAAGAAGACGCGCCGTCAAGGATGGACAGGAGAGGATCTGG
Source organism: Ambystoma mexicanum (assembly GCF_040938575.1). NCBI lineage: Eukaryota > Metazoa > Chordata > Amphibia > Caudata > Ambystomatidae > Ambystoma > Ambystoma mexicanum. The sequence goes on along the minus strand of NC_090939.1, from coordinate 426,819,958 downwards.
CTGGACATCATGGTTGCCATCAACGCGGAAGGGGTGGCAACCGGCGACATACAACACGTCCATAAGCCCTGGGAGAACTTCAGGTCCAGGACCCTCAGGAAGGCCCGGTGCCTCTTGGAAGCAGCGCATGCAGTGAGGTGCCGGGTCCTCCTTACCACCGGGTCCTGGAACATATTAACCCAGCGCTTCACTGTCAGGTCCACGAGAGGGAGACCGGTCCGGAGTCAAGCGGCAAGTGTCCATGCATACTTATTGGACGCAGTGCAAGGAGTGTGCAGCTTGGACATATGTTTGAAAGGGGCTATGTATAGATGTGTATGTGCAGGGACATGACTGTGCTGTATGTGAGTCATGCCATGAGTGATGCACATCAATGGTGTATGTGTTCCAAAGCATGATGCACAACTGCATGTGGAGATGCACACATGTTGGTATTTCTGTGTATGTACTATGGCATGGTTGGGGTGTGACACATGGATGCTGGTTACACCTTCATGTATGTGCATGGCATACATGTGCATGTGTGGGTTGCACTTGTGCGACAGTGATACAACATAGATGCATGTGAAATAGACATGTATGAACCCGATTGGCAGATGTGACATAGTTGCCGATGATTGCACTGTGACTGGTAATGGAAATGTACAGATGCATGTCTGTCTGTTGGTGTGTGTGCATGTTTTTGGCACTCCCCATGTTGCTTGTGACATCATGCCAACCTTTGGATGTTCATGCTGGTGTGTGCGCATGGATGCTGCTGCCTGCTGCACGATTCCTGTCAATTTCTGCATGTGTGTGGGTTCAAATGACATTAGTGTTGGGGAGTGTGATGGCATCTGTAAAGTTTGACACTGCCACTCATGTGCAACTGTCACATGTGTATCGGCCATTGTACAGTGCCCTGATGCCTGTGTTCTGTCTCTCCCTGTTTGCAGCATCAACTGATAAAGAGGGCGGAGAGAGTGCTGTGGAGCACAGAGGCAGGGATCCCACCGCCAGCTGGAGATGGAAGGCCCAGCTCTCCTCCCACGTTGTCATCTCTTCCGGGAGTGAGGAGTCTGGTGCAGCGTCCATGGCCGCAGCTGCTGAGGGAAGGTCCAAGAGGTGGAGGTTGGAGGTAGACTCCTCGGCAGCAGTAAGGCCAGCACAGCCCCCAAAGGGGCCTATGGAGGAAGATGGCACGGAGTCATCCAGGTTGGTGGGGAGTTTGGCTGAGGAGGAGGCCGTGGAAGGCCATCGCACGGGGCCTGGAGGGAGACATTCCACTGGTGCTAGTGGTGCAGTCCGGGGGCAGGGACAGGAGGCAGCACAGGCTGCCACAGAGGTGCCTGTGTGTAATCGTGTCCCTGATCCTGTGACTGCATCATCAGCAGGGATGCCTTTGTCCAGACCCGTTTTCAGGGAGGGGATGCGCGAACAACAATTGGCCTTCCTCTCTCTGCAGACGTGGCAATCCGTGACCGGGTTGAGCCTGTCCTAGCTGGGGTGGCGATGCATCAACGTGGTATTCAGGATGACATGCAGGGTTCTAATGTGGACAATGCATGTCACTTTGAATACCTCATTAACCGTGTCGGCCTACTAGGACAGGTCTCCAAGGCTGGGTTCCTCTGTGTGCTGGATCTTCTAGTGACCCCCTCCTCAACTGAACCCCCTATGCGCAAGTTGTCCTCTGTGCCATCTTCCTGCCCAAGTATCACCTGGGCACCCTGTGGAGCTGCCCCTGACCCAGTGGCCAGGCTGGTGGAGGACACATCCCTGCCACAGTCTGGGGTCAGAGGTCCAGCAGGGGTGGCCACCCCAACAACTGGACCCCAGCAAGAGGAGGACATGCAGGCATCGACAAGCAGGGCACATGCACGGCAGCAGCAGGCTCTGGGTGCGAGCGATGATGGCTCAGGGCCTGCAACATTAAAGGGGCAGGCATCGGCCACAGGGCAGTAGGACCCTGGATTGGGAGTGTCTTCCGTGTGGCAGCGGTTGGGCCAGCAGATAGATGCGGAGTGGCAGCGAGCGGAGGAGGCACAGCTCACTATGGTCAGGGCGGAGAACTCCATTTGCAGGGCATTGAGGCGGGCTGAGTGCCACGAGGCAACTCGCAGGGAGTTGGGCGAGGCCATGACTGCATCCCTGCGAGACCTCGAGGCCAGGGAAGAGGCCCGCCTCTGGGACATCGACATGGAGTTCGATGATGCCCTGGCCCGGAACATCAACAAGTGAGCCGTTGGACTTGCCCGCCGCCTTTGTACATAGTTCTTTAGAGTTAGGCTTCCTTTGTTTTTTCTTTTTTTTGGAGTTAATGGACTTTGCTCCACTTCATGTATATAATTTTTTATTCATAGGACTTTTTGGTAGGTTTCATTTGTTTTGGGGATCATGGACCCTTTGGACTTGGATTGTAAATAGTTGAAGACTTGTACATAATTTCTTTTTGGACATTTTCCATGGGTCAATGGTTTATTTATTTTTCTGATTATTTTTTTCATATTGACATTGGCGATGGACCACTTTTCTTTGTTCATGCCGTGGATTTTGGATTTTCATTGGATTTTCTGTTTTTTTTGGTAATATCTGTCATTGTTTATTGATTTTCAAGTTTTATTTTTTTTATGTTATTTCATTATGTTTTTAATACATTTATTCTAACTTCATGATTGGTGTTCAGTATCTCCCTGCACAGCCAGAGTTGAGAACATGAACATTGTACACATTCTCTTAAACATGAGACACTAACATGAGCATTTTTTGTTTTTCATTATGCACAAAATAGGGTTTTCTCACATTTCTCTGGTACTTGAGATATGTAATAATGCAATGTTTTTAATATCTCCCTGCTAATGTAAGGCCACAAATATGAGACATTATTGGTCTCTCCTTACTGCACAAGAGCAATACATGAGAATGTTTTAGGTTCTTACTACAGACCAGAGTGGTAAGTAAGAGAAATGTTTAGCTTCTCCCTGCAACACAGATAAGAAATGTTCAGATGTTCTCCACTACGCACGGAAGAGCCAAAATCATGAGAATGTTGTCAGGTTCTACTGAGAACACGAGAGTTGCAAACAAGAGAATTAATCTATTTTTCCCTGTATCACGTGTGCCGCATGCAAGATAATGTCCAAGTTTCTCATTGATATTAGAGAGGAACAAACAATAATGGATTCTCTCATCTACAGTCACAAATATGAGACTTTATTGGGTTCTCCCTGCCACAAGAGAGCCACAAACAAGAGCACATTTCACTTTCTTCCTACTACCTTAGAGCTACATACACAATTGTATGCGAGATTCTCTGTGTTCCACAACAGCCTCAATTATCCCTGCTACATTCACGCTGCCATTAACAACACAACAGCTGCACACATGAAACATTTTCAGGTTTTCCCTGCCAGATGAACTTGGCAAACATGTGACATTTTTAGATGATTAATGCCACAAGAGAGCTATAAACATGAGCATTTTTCAGATACCCTCTGTTATAAGAAAAACAACAGAAATGTAAGCATTCTTCAGGTTTTCCCTGTTGCACGAGTGTCATGAACATGATAACTTATTGTTCTCTCTCTTCTGCACAAGAGGCACAAACATGAGAAATATTCAGGTACTTCTTGCAATACAGTTGGAAACATTAGTCATTTTCAAATTCTCCCATGCAACATGACATCCGTAAACATTAGTAAAATTGATATTCTTGCAGTAACAAAAGTGTCACAAACTAGATTCATCTTCTCCCTGCTTCACTTGAGCTGTAAAATTAAGAATTTTGAAATATAGTAAGCATTGCTCTCCTTGCAGAAATGTAGCTGACAATGTGACACAGTTAGAGATTGAAGAGTTTCTGCTTAGACGTAATGTTCTAGGACTAAAACAATCTGGCTTCCAACGAGGCTATAGCACCGAGTCAACTCTTCTTGACTTGAAGATGTTTAACATCTTTGACAAATTGAACTCAGCTCCACTTGTGCTACTAGATCTGTCTGCAGTATTTGATCTAGTGGATTATTCCACCCTTGCAGACAGACTATTTAGCACAGCACATGTTTCGATCACTGCAGCAAGATGGGTTCAATCATTTTTGTCGGACCGTACTGAAAGAGCCTTTTTCAGGACTCATTGGAAGAAGAGGTCCTGGTCTCCTGTGGCATGCCACAGGGATCATGCGTGTTTAATATCTTCATGCTCCCACTATTTAAACAACTGGATGCAGCAGAAATCATTTATGCAAATTACGCTGAAGATGCACAGTTCATTGTGCCACTGTCAGGTGACTATACCACTGACTCCACTGCCCTCAATTGCAGGCATGGATGCAGGTGAATAGATTAGCACTCAATGACTCAAAGACTGAACTCATGGTGGTGGGGACAGCTCCCCAACTACGGATACTCACTCAGGAATACTGCCAGTTCACCATAACAGGCAGTCTGATTAAAACACTGCCCAAGGTCAAGACTTTGGGAGTCCCCCGTGATCAGATCTTGTCAAAGAAAGCACATGTGAGCAGCCTAGTCTCCTGTACCTCCTACTACCTCAAGCTTGTATCCTAGCTTCGGCCCTTTTTTAACAGCACTAACTGTGCCATCATAGGGGCCAAGTTGGATTATTGTGCTAGCCTTCTGCTGCGGTTAGCCAAAGGGGAATTTTCCCAAATACAGGTTGTTCAGAATAATGCTGTACGTATTGTGAAGGGGATGGGCAAGGTGGACCATGTCTCCTTAGTAAAAAAGGCATTGCACTGGCTCCTGGTGAATAGCCGTGTACTGTTTTGCGTGCATTGCATAACACACCGATGTCTGTATGGCTTGGGTCCAGAGAATCTGGCCAAACACCTCCTATGGCTGCCTGCTCACAGGATACTGCGTTCGAACAACACCTCTCTTTTGGTGACGTGATGGTTCAAACATTCATGTGTGGCAGGAGAGTAATTTCTGCATGCAGCCTGAGGTTATGGAATGAGTGTCCTCTCAACCCACGAGAATGAGCATCCTTCTCTGTTTTTAAAAGGGGCTTGAAAACAGCTCTTTTTTGCGGATTCCCCTTTGCCTTAGAATTATCCCCACTGTCTCGTTATCTTTCTTTTTCTGTTATGTATGTATGTCCTTTTTAGCGCCCCCATGCCTGCGGGCTTTGTCTCTGTGCTACATAAAACACAATAAAATGAAATAAAATAAATGAGAAATGTTCAGCATCTCCCTGTCATACTTGATTTGCAAACTTATTTATTTTTAAGATGTTCTGTGTTACACAAGCGAGTTGTTCAGGTTGGCACAGCAAAAGAGCTCTAAATATAATTGTTCATTTCTACCTGCTTCATGAGATCCACACACATGGGCATTTTTTCTTGGGTTTCACCCTTCTACCTGTGAATTGGGAACCTGCGAGTTCTTTCGTTTCCCACTATCACACGCGATCTTCAAGCAATAGAACATTTCAGTGGCTACCTGCCACATGAGAACTGCAAACGTGATCGTTTTACCGTTCAATTTACTACACAACTGCCACAATCAGGATACGTTTTAGGATCAGTCACTGTAACATGAGATTTGCCAACAGGTACATTTTACAGTTTCTCGCTGCTACACGAATGTGACAAAAATGGTAAATGTTCAGAATCTCGCTGTGACACAGACTCTGCAAACATGAATCATTTCAGATTTTCTATTCAACACGAGACGCAAGGAGCATTTTTCAAGTTTGTATGATGTATGAGATGGAGAAATTTGAGCATTTTTCAGACTTTGCCCAAAACATTAGTCACAAACATGAACAATGAATGTTTAGTTTCCTCCTGCTGCAGTTCATCTGCAAACATGATCATTGTTCCGGTTTCCTTGTTACTGGCCACCTATTATAAACATTTCTGAGAATCAACTTGGAACAGGAGCACTGCAAACATGAGGAAATTCCAGTTTCCCCCTGCAAGACCAGATCTGAAAACACTCTGCAACAGGAGAGCTTAAAACATGAGCATGTGTTCACTGCTGCATGAGTGTTACAACCATGAGAATTTCTCGCATGTTCCCGCTACATGCCAGAGGGATTCTTGAGGTTTTCTGGAGTTCTACCTGCTACAGGAGAGTTACATATATGAGCATTGTTTGGATTCCTTGGAGTGCATGGAATGGTTGGAGTGCATGGAATGGTTGGAGTGCATGGAACTACGGGAGTGTGCTCAACCTCAAACACCTAAGGTAAACCACCATACCACATCTCCACGCTTACTCTCTTCCTTACACCACCACTCAACTAGAACACAGCGATACTATGACACCATTCGGTATAGCTGTTCTCATACCAACACTTGCCTCAAACTGCCCATCATCCTAACCGAACACAGCTGGTTATGCACCCTCCAGCCTAGGTGTTCTCCTCAGGCCCAACACAGCCAGAATCGGTCTGGATAACAACCTGCCAGAACGAGCACATACTCTTGATCTCCCAACATCCACACCGACCGCTAATAAGCAGCTATCACACGAATGCCACACCTGCTGCACACATATCCGGTGCTCACACGCACCTTATGACACTCTCTCTCTCTCTCTCTCTCTCTCTCTCTCTCTCTCTCTACTGAGTTGAACTTCAGTTCCCGAGGACGCTCAACCTACCAGTGCCTTGAGATCATACCGATGGTACATAAGGCGCTATATAAATGCAAAATAACATAACATAACAACATAACATAAAAGCAGCAAACATGACACATATCCACGTTCTCCCTGAAACATGAGAGCTGCCAAAACTGAGAAATGTTCAGCCTCTCCCTGCTAAAATGTAGCTGCAAGCATGAGATTTTTTTCTGATGTCCCTTCCTCACAAAAGTGACTCTCAGAACTTTTCAGTGTCTCCTTACAAGATTGAGCTTCACATATGAATACTATCCAGTTTCTCCCTTCAACATGAGAGCCAGATACATTGTCATTGCTCAGCTTATCACTGCTACTCAAGAGCCATGAACTTAATCATTTTTGGTTTCTCGTTACTAAATGGTGTCAGGTTTCCCAACTTGAGCTGGAACAGTATTGTGCCATAGAGACTCGGGCCTAGAAGGACTATATGCCCGAGCATGCTTTGCGTTGTTATTGGCAAACACTGCTGTGCCAAGCAGCTGATGTTACGCTCCACCATTGTGCTGTAACGCACCCGACACACGGTAGATGCTGAGTGTAACATAGGATGACACAGACAACGGACTGAGGCGCTGCTAAATAGAGTAAGTCTGTGTGCATGCCCTCGTGCCTGCATTCTGCTTGGTTGTAACTCTCCCTCTCTACCCTTGCTCCTTCTGCTCCTGTTACCTCGTTCCCCTTGTTTCCCCTATATTCCTCCATCCTTCCTGTCGCCTTCTCATTGCCTTCCCGTGTACCCTCTCTGTATATGTTTTTTACGTGCCTTTGGATTGTGCTTTTGGACTTTTTCCTTCCGCCTGGTTCATTAACTGACTTACGGCCTGCCTATCAGACCTGCCTTGGATTTGAAGTTCTGCCTGGATTACATTGTGGATTGTCTAGGTGGTGTTCACATTCTTCATAGTTTGTATCCTTGTGTTGTCGTGCTAGGTATTGCTGTATTGTTGCATCCTTTTTGTTGCACCTCATTCCGTACACGCGGGCACCCCTGATCTACGGACTCAGTGACAAGGGGGAAGTATCACCTGTGGCCTATTGATTTCAGTATAACTCTCTACCAGCCCACGGTGGGTGTCATAACTTTCCTTATTGATTGTTGGACCGGCTCTTGTTACTACCATACTGACATCTTCAATTTCTCTTACAGCTTGGTTGCTCACAACATTGGCTTGGGTGCTTCCTCCTACCTCTTGCTGACACCAAAGAAACTCCCGTTTACACTGCAGATTCTGCGGTTTGAGAGACTCACAGCAGCGCAAACTACTCAGACAACTAGGAGAACTACATTCCCCAACTATAAGCCCGACAAATGGGATACGTAAACATAAACATGTTCTCCATGCTCCCTGACACAGACAGCCACACACTATAGAGAATCTCTGTTTCTTGCTGATACACGAAAACCACAACCATGAGAATGTTTTAAGTTCTCCCAGCAACACATGAGCTGAAAAACATGAACAATCTTCAGGAAATACTTACAAGTGGGCCACAAATACAACTGAGAAATGTTCATCCTCTCTCCAACAAGAGAGACATAAACAGGAACATTCTTCAGAAACTCTCTGCTACACGAGAGCCGCCCCCATGAGCACTATTATCTACGATAAAATGAAACACTGAGAATTGTTAAGTTTCCTCCTGCACAGGGGTCAAGTACTAAAAATATAAGTGGGGGAACTCGTCCACAAACAGAATAGATGTGACGTCTCCAGAAATTAGCATATCAAGGTGAAAAATGCACATTTGATAAAATTGGCTTTGCATAACCATCAAAAGTGCACAGGACGAATGGCACAATCAATACATATTTTCTTCTGATAAGGCCTGATTCATGGCATTTTTGCATGGTTCAAAGTGGCTTCCACTGCTGAAAAGTGACTTTGCACTGCCGAGACGACCCTTGATTCATGGAACTATGCGAAGAGTATTTTTGCAGTTCAAAGTCAGTGCAAGTGGTCATTTTTGCAGTACAAAATGACTTTGCACGACTGCACTGCAAAAATACACTTTGGAAAATTCCATGAACCAGGGTTTGTGTTGGCTGTTCAAAGTCACTTTTCAGCAGGGCAAAGACACTTTTCAGCAGTGCAAAAATTCCATGAATCGGGCCCATGGTGTTTTTGAAAATGTGAAAAGGTGTGCATGTTTTAAACTCCAAGAACCAATACAAACGTTTTCCCTGGAACATGCAGTACCGAAATGTGACATTTCATCATCAGTTGCGTGTTACCTTTGATCAGGGTGTACAGTGGAGTTGTGAAGTGACTGACCTGCAAACCTGTCAACTGCAGAATCGATCCCCGAGGTCGGCTTTAATTCATAAATTCACGGACGACTTTCGGTGTTTCTCATTTTAGCTGGGGGGCATCAAGTGGGAGGAGGGGTAAAATGTCTCGTGGGCATGGGAATGCCACAAAATAGACAGATTAGTAGTGCATTTCTTTAAAAATGTGAAGAAATATACTGGAGTAATTTACCCAGATATAACGAAAAGGGGTCCATTGCACGGAAGTGCTAGGTGTTAGTGCATTTCTTTCGAGTATAAACACTATGCAATACACTACAATACAAACTTTTTTGTATTTAAGAATAAACGAAAATCCCCAACCAATAACAAAATCAATACATATTAAAATACATAAAAATAGTGATCAGCACATTACTCGTAATACATTTTAATCACTCATATTTAACAGTTGTTGATATTTTCAAAATGTACACATGATGAAAATGAATGCCCAGTTTCTTCCACCAACTCAAGTTCCAAACAATATTCTGGAGGTGCTCAATTCCTGATACATACAATTGGTCCCTGTGCATCAGTAGTTTGGGGGAACTGGCTGCAGAAGCATGCATTTACCCAGAGCTCTTTTCAATATCTCCTAGGTGACCTGCCAATGCCCTGAGGTAACTAGACAATTCAAACCCAATGTTCATGCTATCTCAAATGTGTGCCTTCTACGCACCTTTCCTCTCTTGATGAACAATACATGTTTTCTTTGACTGTGTGCATTAATAAAGGAACAATACATGGGTTTAAGATATCTGTGCTGGGCAAGCGTCTGTAGAATGGAATGGTACATGTTGGTGCTCATGTGCTTGCAATTTTAAGGTGGTGTGAGGTCATTTCGACTGGCTCCTGCACAGAACCCCCCATGAATGTCTTGTTTTTATCATTGTCTTTTCCCCAATACATTGAAGTGCTGAACGGAAAATGTATGTTTTATTGATATGAACCCTGCCCATTGATCTACAGGCGGATTCTAACCACATATTTCGAGGATGCTGGGCATCTGCTTATCAGTAACCTCCTTTCAAAGGTAGTGATCGCTATGAGTTTACCAACACAGCCCAAATCATTGACCAGCTCTGATAACACCAACACTTTGAAAGTCAACACTCACATTGAAATCCACTCCACTCTGCCTCTCACAGTCTCGGTATTTGGTGCTTGAATTGCAGACTAAGAAACAGGGTTGTTAAAACGAACAGTGGCAGTGGGACCAAGTGGCTGTGCCTGTGTGCAAAGATTAGAATTGGAAATGGAGCTGCTGACTGCCACGTGAGTAGCATACAACCAAAAAGCTACGAAAATCTAAGCAATATTGTGAGAAAATTCACTCCTACGCATGCTCTCCATATTCAACGAGTGATTGCAATGAATTAAGTGTGTTAGTTTATTAAATCCATAAACTAACACAAAGTACATCTCTACCATAGTAACCATGACTCACTAGTTACATTGTTTGTAGGTGGCATCCTGAAATCTTTACTTCAACCTATTTCTCAGATACTTGAAATTACAAGCTACTAAATAAAAACTGGCAATTTCATGGCCATCAATTGTATCCTACTGGGCATTGTCAATGCAAACAACACTTAAATGCAATCATTAAAATAATGAAAACATGGTGTTTACAAAAAACAATTTTAGGCAGGGTTGGGGAGAATCCAGTAGTCGATGAGCAGAAAAGGGGAAGAAAGAAAAATATAGAATAGTCAGAACATATTCAAAAGCAAAATAATAACAGAGTGGGGAAGTACGTAGCACCAACCACTTCATTTATTCGGACAGTGGAATCAAACTTACTATTGAAGAATTGCTAGTGAGATTTAGTTGATTTCAGACAAAGTCGAAACTATGGTGGTAAGTCATGTGTGTGTAAAGCACGAACATTATTGAAAAAAGTTTTATCCTGGTTATAATTGTATAACTATGCCATGATAAGGATATCGTAAAACAAATATCATGTTAAAAATTTGAATCAAATAGTGTTGTTATATATTCATAAAATCTGAAATCCTAAATGAAAGATAATTTAACAGGCTTGCATATAACATTTTAGAAACAGCTAATCTAAAGCCAATTTAACGGGCCTCAATTGTCTCAAAATAATAAACAATAGAAACTGAGATGCTACTTAATTTAAGGACCTGGGCTTGTTCCCATGTGCAATGGTGCATGTGAATTAAAGATGGTCCCTAGGTGGATCTCTAAGAAGAAAAAAAAGAATTATAGAAAGGAAATTAGAGTGCCCAAATCCGATTCGGATAATACGACATCTAGTACAAAGTAAGCGTCAAACGTACCTACTTAGATGATGGGCTGGTTCCCATACGCGATGCTGTGTGCATTTTAAAGGTAGTACATTGATAGATTAGTGGATTTCTAAATGGAGAAACATGATTGGAATAGTATGGAATGATAGCACCTAGCAGGTAGCTATTATTCATTTGTTTGTTTGTTTGCTTGCGTGTTTATTATTTATAATGCGCATCATACCCTAGGGTAACAGGGCGCAGTAATTACAAGTATGGCAAAACTTAGTTGCACACAGGAATATACAGATTACATACAAGTACAGATTACACAGGTGTATTTGTGAGTGGTCTGTTATCCCTAACCTTACAGAAGGGCAGATATTCTTCTGGCTAGCTGTTGTGCTGGATGCCTGCTCAACACAGCAGATGCCATCTTGTTTTGGAGGCGTAAATATACTCGTGGTGACATCATCATCCTCGAACTTGTGATGTCATCATATTGCTATTAACGTAACGATGTTATTAACATAACGTGAGAGCGCCTCTTTAACTAATGAAAATAAGTATATTCGCCACCAAATATTCCTCCAAGCATCTGGCCACAACTGGAAGCCTACTTCTGGCGCGAAGTACTACACCTACCAAAGTCTACATCCTTGCCCGCAATCAGGAGGGAACTGGGCTTGCTGTCACTGAAGGCAACTGTCGATTGGAACGAAATGGCCCTATTTAGAAAAATCATCATGCCAGACTCCGCCCCACAATACAGAATGCTAAAAGAAGAATCAACTGCTGGAAAAAGCTAAATCCTCTTAACCTGGGCGCTCAAACAGAAAGCCTGCTTGACACAGATCGGATGCGATGAGGACGATCTAACCCAAAACCCAACACGTGTGAAGAGGAAACTCAATGAACTTGATTGGATTGATACACTGGAAAAAGCTGCTGCTTACAAACTCTTAGGCCACTTACCCATCCAAACCAAAAAACTAAATGAAATCGATCAAGCCCTCACGTGCTTCCCGGATAAACGAGGAAGAAACACATTCCTAAGGGCTAGGCTAAACCTTCTTCATACAAATGAAATAAGAGCTCTAAGAGGGCTAGCAACAACCAGCCAGTGTCGCCTATGCAAGAACAGTGCCGAAATTGAAACAGTGAGAGATCTCCTGATGTCCTGTCCAGAAACAGCCTACCTTAGGAAAGCATACCTAACCCCAGTGCTGGAATCCGTCGCCCTTCGAGAGGAGGATACCTGGTGGTGCCGTCTCATTAGTGGGAAAAAAACTCGTTGGACAATAGCAACCACAAAAATTCTAGAAGCCGCATTGGCAGATTGCCTGCAAAATACAAACTCACCATCCTAAGGCCAGAAGCAGACACATGGAAACAGAAAAAAACAAAAGCAAAGAACCAAAGAAACAAAGCAAGAATTGAATAGAGAAAGAAAGAAAGAAAGAAAGAAAGAAAGAAAGAAAGAAAGAAAGAAAGAAAGAAAGAAAGATAAACAATCTTTGTAAAATCAATTATTTTTGATAGCAAACAAAGTAAATAAAAAAAAAAATATTCGCCACCATGAAAACATAGAATTAACATTATAACGTGCGTTGTTACTGTGGAATGTGTAATGCTAAACAGGAGAAAACCGGGGGAAAAAGGATAACTTTAAAAAAAAAAAGTGAAAAGCGTCTATCTCGTAAATCGCCGGCCACTGTGTGTGCCATCTTTGGCAGAAGCTGGTTACTAGCGTTTGGTATTGGAAGTACTTTACATGCACATGAGCTGATTATTATCAACATGCCCTATGCAAACAGCCTTTCTATTCTCAGGGTGTTATGGCTCAATTCATACAATGTTGGTTGATGAGTATAGGAGGTAAAAAAAAAATAATAAGAATGTGCCATAAAAGGAAAAAAACGATCTTCTAAGTATTAATAGACAATACATTATCCCAACATTATTAAAATGTGTTGTATCGGCTCATAGGCAGATCATTACTGTCTTATAACCCATACATGCTAAGGAACGGTAATGGGCATTGCAATAGTGGTGACCAATTATAACTAATGACTGCCCCTTAACTGCGCTCCCTGAAATACAAACAGAATTACTTGATTTGTATTGATCATGTTTGTACATAATTAGCTATTGTTGGACTGCCAATACATGAAAACAATCAAGATAATGAACGTGAAGAAAAACTGGCAGAGACAATCATTGGAGAAGCACTCTGAGCACGCTATCAGTGTTGCGACCCTGAGTAGCACTTCTTAATTGGCAAATGTACCATGCTTCCTTCCTTGTGTGGGTGTTTTCTCTGTTGACTCCTCTGATGGATGCAGTTAAAAGATCAACCCCGATAAACCTCAATCCTCCTTGTTTGCCATTTGATGATGTTCATTCAAATGTTGAACCAATGGGAATCTCATGACTAAACTATTGTGGGTATGCTGGTGCTCCCTAATACGTGTTCTTAACTCTCTGATCATACGTGTGCTTAAGTCTCTGACCGTGCTTCCCCCATAGTATCTGTTACATTCACACATGATGATATACACCACAAATGTATGTTGTCAGATCAAGAATCACATACATTTCTGGTAAATTCAATATTCACAAACTGTGGGTATTGTTCAACGCTCATTGTGCAGGTGCTGCATTTATATAAACCTGTGACAGGGTGGGCTGATGTTAGCCAATTTCTAACATGTTTAACCCCTAATTGCTGTGGGTTTTGCCTCCCATGCTGATGACTTTTTTTGAAGATCTTGGTATGTCGCATTCAATCCCTTGTAACCTTTTTGTTACATGCTATATCTCAGCCAATTTGGCCACGTTTCTTCCCACATATAGATGGTCATAATCTTCGCTTGCTATGGGGGGGCTGAGAGAAAATGACAATACAGAACACATTTTGTGTTTTTTCAGAAAATGTCAATACAATGATGTACAAAGAAGCCTATGTATTTTTTTTTCGTGTAAGCAATAGAAACAAATAGTTTGCAGTTCTGATTGAGCCATTTTCCAAGCTTTCAATAACAGGTTGAGTGGAAACAAAAAGAAAAACGTGTTTTATAAGGTTACCATCAATTTTGTTCGAGGTAGGAGATGTTTCCTTTTTTCTTAATAGGACCTGTTTGGAAGGAATGGAAGGGGAGGTAGGAAAACTCGATGGGAACCCAGAAAGGCATACATTTCTGTAAAGTAGATACAATTCTAAGTTCAGGAAGGGGTCATTTGCACAGGTCAGGCAACACGTATTGTACCTAAAATTTCTATAATTTGGGAAAAAATTGGACAGGTGAGTGAATACAAAATTATGTGCTTGTCATGTTTGGACTGGTACGGGAATGGCTTCTGTCCATATTGATAAAAGCAATGCACGGCTACATTCCCCAGACTAATCTAGTTAGGAAATTACACATTTTTGGTAATGTTTCACAAAACAAGCAATACCACAAGACAAAAACTGAGCCATGGTACACAGGATTTTTATGCTGATGGACAAAACAGACATACTTAGCATTTGAAAATAAGGAAATCAAATGTGATGAAGAATGGCAAGAATACATTTTTTCGAAAGAGCCCAGGCAGACATTTTGTAGGATAGGATACTTGTGCAGGTTGCAAAAGCACAGTGTACCCAAATCAGCGACTAAATGTAGGTAACATTTGCAAAATGAAAGGGCTGTGTAACCATGTGCAGCAGGAAATGTGTGAAAACGTTCTGAAAACCAAGCAATAACAACACATTTCCCATCTTTCCACATTTCCACGTGTCCTGATGAAAACGGAACCTCACATGTGTTGTGCACTGACCGAGGAGCAAATGGAATAGGCTAAACAACTGTTACATCAGATACCCTGGGGAATACTCGTTTTGGCTGTCTGGATAACCCACAGATTTGGGCCTTGTCACCAAGGAAAATAGGGAACCTCATACATTTCTGAAAAGAAGTCACCTGGAGAAATCCAAGGAGGTCTGTCTTTCTTCAATCGCCCTAGAATTTATTTCAACATCTATATCACCCCCTTTTTAAGACTTCTTGACAACCTAGGTGTTCAGTATGTGAACTATGCAGATGACACCCAGGTTGTCATAAAACTCTCTGGCTCTTACTCCGAGGACCTGGCCAACCTGAATTCTGTTTATGCCTCAATTCATACCTGGTTGACTGCCAATTCTGTTGCACTTAATGCTGAGAAAACAGAGCTTTTGATTGCTGCTTCCAGTTCAAAACTAAAATCTCTTTCATCTGACTATAATAGCTTTCTCATTCTTGGCTCCATGATTCCTGTGGCGAAGAAGGTTAAGACCCTCTGTGTTCTGTTGGATGCCAAGCTCACTATGAGTCAACAAGTTGCTCAGACCAGATCTTCCTGTGGTTTGATAAACAAACTTCTTTGCAACATTCAACCATTTTTGTCCCACAAAAATATCGTGACACTCACCACAATCCTCACTAATACTCGACTGGACTATTACAACAGTCTACTTAGTGGTTGTGCGCAGACTAACATATCCTCCCTGCAGGTGGCGCAGAACAGAGCGGTACGAGCCGTTTTTTGGCTTGTCAAGAAAAATTCATATCACTGCATCTAGGTGGGACCTGCATTGGCTCCCAGCGAAGCTGAGAATTACACGTAAAATACTTACCCTGACCCATAAGCGCCTTCTCAAGACATCTCCCAAATATTTGGTGGCACATCTTCAGCCGTATTCACCTGCCCATGACCTTAGATGACAGAAGCTACTTAAACTGGTACAGCACAGATTTAAACTGGTGAAGGCCAGTGGGTGCAGTTTCAATGTCCAAAGTACAACTGCCATCTGCTCCCACTGTACCTCAGAGCCATTCCAACAATGGAAGAATTCATGAAAAAGCTGAAAACTACTCTTTTTAACCTACCTCCTGATTAATTTCCCCACCTTTCCTCTTCTATTTTCTAGCTCTAAGATTCACTGCTTTTTTGTAATGCTCTGTTTATTTGTATTGTTGTGTGTGCGTATCCTGAGACCTGCTGGCAAGTGGCGCGGTATATAAGAATTGGTAATAAATAAATAAATTACCCATAAGGCCTGACAAACTCCAAAAAGTCGAGAAAAAAACTAAATGTTCAGGCATTTGCCAACAGGAACACACCGAAACACGCCGGCAACAACACATCTCCTACCTTCCCACATTTTCACAGGTGGCCTGACAAAAACAGTACCTCACATGTGTTAGTGCACCTACCTGGGTGCGAAGGGAAAAGGCTAAACCACTGGCACATCAAATGCCCTGAGGAAGACTGGATTTGGTTTTGTGGGCAACCCACAGGTTTAGGCTTGGGGTGTCGCAGCCACCAAGTAAAACAGGGATCCCCATGCATTTCTGAAACAATACACCCATGGGAATCCAATAAGTCGGACTTGCACGAATCCCCCTAGAATTTATTACCCACAAGGCCAGGCAAAGTACAAATTTAGGGGAAAAAATAAAATTGTAATACATTTTCCACCAGGAAACCACTGAAACACGCCGGCAACAACGCATATCCTAACTTCCAACGTGTTGACAGGTGTCCCAACGAGAACGTTATCTCACATGTATGGGTACACTGACCTGGGCAGAAGAGACATTTTTTTGACTGTCTACAAGTGCAGCGGCAGACCCAGGGAGCCCCCGCAGGGTCCTTGTCACTTCCCAGAGGGAAAAGCTGTATGTGGACAGGGATAAGGATGCTGCCAGGGCTCTCCGGGACAAACGCTGGATTTGGGGATGGTGGACCCACATGGGTTACAGGCGCCCAAGGCTGAGGACATCACCTCTCATCATTCTGGAACTGCTTTACAGGTTTTCCCCTCCGGAAAAGGACAGGGACACTGCTGGGGCTCCCTGGAACAGCCGATGAGCTTGGGGATGGTCAATCCACATTGGAGACACTCGCCCAATGCCAATGACATCACCCCTGACCATCATGGAGTGCAGGCTGCATTACAGAATGTCCCTGTGGGAAGGGATGGGGACCCTCCTGGGGCTCCCTGGGACTGCCGCTGAACTTGGGAATGGTCGACCCACATGGGTGACAGCCATTCAAGTCTAGGGACATCCCGCCTGACTATCCTGGCACTCTGGATGGCCTGCGTTACAGCTTCTTCCTCCAGGAATAGATGGGGTCCTTACCGGGGCTCCCTGGGACTGCTGCTGGGCTTGGGGATGGTAGACCCACATGGGAAACAAATGCTCAAGCCCGAGGACATCACCTCCCACCATCCTGGAGTTCTGTCTGGGCTGTATTACAGCTTTTACTTCCGGGGAGGGATTGACACACTTAGGAGATCTGAGGGAGTGAGGACAGCAAATTCTGTTCAGAGGGGCAGTGTGCATTCTGGAGTGCAGGGGCGGTGGGGCACTAATTCCATGCGAGGTGGATTTAATGATCTGTCAGATTTTGTCTATTTTTTTCAAAACAAAATGCTGTTGATTCTTTCACATTTTTTCTGAGTTGCTGGCACCTCGGAGTCGGCTGAGGGTTTGGTACAATCGTTCACTATTTCAAAGCGGGCTTTGCTCTTGTTAGAGGCTGCTGCAAGGGTGGTGGTGTAGTTTGGTAGTATACACATTTGCATTTTGCAATTAGAATCCTATGGTGGTGGGGGGAGAGTTAAAGTTAGTGAGCTCTACCAAAGCTAAGTGGGAACGAGAATTGGGAACGGAGGACAATCAAGCAGTTTGGGACGCAATAAACAGAGCGGTGTGGAAATCCTCAATTGCCATGCAGTACAAGATGCACAACTGTGTAATACTCACACAATGGCACTTAACCCCCTAACATTTGGCCAAAATGTATCAAGGTGTTTCCCCCTACTGCTGGAGAGGATGTGTACAAGTGTGCACGTATTGGCATCAATGGTGGAGTTGCCCCTGGATACAGCTGTTCTGGAAGGAGATTCTGGGATCGATCCACAGGATCGAGGGTATCCATAGAGACCTGTAGCCCCCTCTGGTCCTCTTCGGGGTCGAACAGGTTGAGGACAGATACATGCTTCTTCCACACATGCCGAGAAACTTGCTGTTACAGTGAAATGGAAGGCCTCCACTCTTCCCACGAAATTAGACTGGCTGAGAAAAGCAAAGGAAATCTATGACATGGAGAGTCTAACCGCCCTCCTGATGGAAACACACTTGCATATAGACCAGCAGTGGTTCCCTTTTTTACAGTTCTACAAAGAGGCCCAAGAAGCATCACTCTAGCATCGACCTCTACATATTTGGTCAAGAGCATGATGGGCAGCCATACAGGACTTTGCATTCTAACTGCATGCCAGTCTCCTCACGAGACCAGCCCACAGGGAAACCCCTATGTTGCCTTGTTCCGGTGCATCACTTTCGCAAGTTCTTCTTACACCTATGACCAGGCCCATAGGGCAAACTTTGTTCATTTCTGAAGTTACTCGATTCATGGCAACTCTCCACGGCCAGGCTTATGGGAGTGAGAAGGGGACAGGGGGGATCATTCTGTCTCTTTTTCCTTTCTTTATTCGCTCCTTATTCTTCTTCCCTTCACTATCCCCCCACTACTCTCTGCCTTTATCCCTTTAGGTGGCTAGGGGCCCTTATTCTCACTTGCCTTCTTAAAATGTTAAAATGAAAAACTGACATTTTGTGATTGTCGTATTATCTTGTCAAATGTTTTTGGGGCCTTTCGGCCGACACACCTGTTTTCACAATAAAAATATATTTACAAAAAAAAGTTAGTGAGCTCTCCAGGATTATGGTTTTTGCACCACCATTTCTATAGAGCACTGACTGGGCATTTGTTGGATGTGATCACGGGGTCCCAGGAGGTAGACGGTTTGGTTTTAGCATGGTTGATATTTAGGGGTGCATGAGAGACAATGAGTTTAATAGCAGAGCTTTTAAATAATTCTAGGAGGATGGAGGCATACTTTGTGGTGGGAAAACTGTGTAGTTTGCTTCTATCTCATTGACCAAAAAGGTTTTGAATGAGCCGTGAGGAGTAAGTGGACATTTAGCGAGTCCTTTGTCATCCATGGTAGAGTGGGAGAATGACAGTCGAATGGCAGCGAGGTCAGACAAGTCAAGTGGGATACAGTCTATGTGAGGGAGGATAACATAAAGACTATGTCTAGGGTGCTGCCTTTGTTGTGTGAGGGGAAGGCACAATGTGCTTAAGGTCGATGGATACAGTCAGTGTGAAAAGTGTGCTTCGAGTGTGGTTGTCGGTGTGAGAGGTGGGGACATTAAAATCTCCAAGAAAGACATTACTACTGTGTGCTATTTTGGAAGAGGAGAGTAAGATGGAGATGACAGCTATGAAAGACTCACTCCTGTAAGGTTCTCTGTAGTTGAGGTGGAAGGTTATGTATTCCTTGATGTATAAGGGGAACCATCAAGTGAAGGATTCAAACAAGTTTGCTCTGGAAGAGAGGATAATGGAACATGGAGGTTTGCTCCTGTGGATAATTGCCACTCTGATTTCTGCCCTTTCATGACGGTCAGCGTGTTGAATTAAGTAGACCAGAGTAGGAGGATTTATTTATTTATAAGGCGCTTATACAACAAGACAGTGTTTCAAAGCACAACAAGGCAGAAGGGAAGAGAACGAGGGAGCAAATAAACAATGACAACAGTCCTGCTAGGCCTTGTGACATTTGGAGCATGCAAATGCAGTGAGGAAAATGGGAAAATGGAGAGGTACGTGCTATTAGGGTCCACTAGTGGAGGAAGTGCCAGAGGTGGCCGCTGGGTTGGCAACAGGTAAGTGAATGGGCAGAGACATCCCAGGCAAAGAGGGAGGTCTACCTCCCACAGGTGAGTGCGTAGCAGAGGAAAATTACCCAAAAGGCAGATGTGGGCCCAGAGGTCAGTGCAGGGAGGGTTTTAGGGGTGATTGGGCAGAAGGCTAAGACCTTACTGGACTCTTGAAAGACCAGGTCACCAATCTCAGCAGCAGACGGGATGGTTATCACGGGAGGGAGAGAAGGAATGAGGAGGAGAAGAGAAAGGTCTTGAGTTGTTTGCGGAACTTGAGTTGGTCCAGTTCAAGATGGAGAAAGAGGGGGAGGCTGTTCATAGGAGGGAGCCAACTGAGCAGAGAGATCTGCCCCAGATCTCTGCTTGGAGAAGTGTTTGATCAGCAGAGAGTTGGAGCCAGAAGATCAAAGGGATCTGGAAGGAGAGTATTTAGTGGGCAAGAGTTGCAGGTAGTGTGGTCCCATGCCCGAGACAGTCTTGGGGATGATTCAAAGTGTCTTGAATTTCATCTTTGCAGCACCCGGGAGCCAGTGGAGGATGTAAAAACATGGGAGGAGGATGGGGTAAAACATTTTTCTGTGATGAAGAGGGCATCAATGTTATTTTACAAGATGACGTCAGTGATATCTGCATTCTGAGCATCTGCTGAGTGCACATGGATCGCATGATGGGGTGTGTGCATGTGGTCCGTGTGTGTAGGACAGGGTAAGGACGATATTGATGAGGTTTGAGAGAGAAACTTGCCAACGCTGCCTAGGATGCTTAGTTGTTTGAACCTTAGAAAGCTTGGGGATAGGCAGTGGAGGGAGGAGACACAAGTAGTGACTACTTTGAATATTGCATATAATTTGGGCCTCGATTTGAGGTGTGCAGTAATTGATTAACACGCTGTATTTTTGAATACTACCCATTTACCATTGTGCTCAACTACTGCCCTGATTTACAAAAGCGTAGTTCAATGTAAAAGTTCCACTAAAAGACATTTTGTAAAACAGTCCTTGTGGGTTTTGAAATCCATTTATGTTTATAAACACCACATTGCAGGTACTACCCCATTAGAGAAATGCACTCATTTCACAGAATCCAACGAGACTCCAAAATTGGGAATCATTTTGAGTCTAAAGCAACTCTAAATCAAGCAGGGAATCACCATTAACACCATCATCATAATGAAGACTTGTTTGCACTTGACCAATCTGAAAAACAATAGCTCACATCTCAAAATAAGTATGATATAATTGTAAGCAATTTCATGTCATAACAATTTACTACTAAAAGCTCAAATACACTGTTGATCACTGGCAGATTGGTTTGTAGCCAACCACACAAGGCTGACCTTTTTGTTCGTTGTCTCTCTCCATTCATCTACACTAACAATGTTTAGATCATGAAGCTCTTCAAAACCACATACAAGCACAAAAACCATTTAGTGTGGTGTGACAAACTTACTTATGCTTTGCAGGAGTACAAGGGTGTGTAGTAGTAAAACCAGTTACTCAGCCCTCACACTTCTACAAACCAGCAGTGATCACAATGAAAAATGCACAACTGACATAGTTAAAAAATATACCCCCTTAACCTTTTGTGGTAACATGGGCCAAGGGAACGCTATCCTCTGAAGACAGATGTGAATATGATTCAGTAGCAGCCCAAACAACAAATATAACAATCCAAAATAAAGTAAATGTCCAATCAAGGTCTTATAAAAAAAAATAAAAAAAATAAAAAACAGTACTATAAAACAAAAATATGCATTCATTTAACACACCATCTGCAAGAAAACTAAATAGAAAAACTGTTAAAATAAACTACACTGGTGGAAAGGACAGAGAATATGTAAGAAAGGTGGGTAGAATATAGGGATTAATGGCAATTTCAATTACCACAATGTTCTTTTAACAGGATATGTCTTGTGAACAAGTGACCTAACAAGACACTAGGATCCAATAAGCAACAGGGTGGAAGTAACAGGTCAATAGTACCTTTCTGGCGGTTCCAAATGGCAAACCAGGCTTTTTGTGCTTATCTTCATGTGGTTCAAAGTGTCTCAAGTGCAGCATGCACATTGCCTATATGGGGAGCATTGTTGAGCATGGGTCAAACAGGAGCTCATTGCGGTTTGGAGAACATGCTTGAAGTAGAGCTGATCCTGATAGCCACCAGTGACATTTCAACAGTCGGTTTGATGGTGAAGCTGCTGGTAACTGGATGTGCTGTCTATGGGATCAGTTAGATGAAGCGCACGAGGGGCTGCAGATCATGAGGACTTCCACAGTTGGATCAATGGTCAAGTAGAGATAAAAGATGCTGGAGACTGGATGAATAGTTTGTTTTAATCAGTTTAAAGTGATGTCGAATGAACGCGGCTCAATGGCCCACCAAGGTCAGTTGGACTGGAGATGAAGTTCAACATTGAAGATGCAAAAGACTGAGAGTTTAAGGCAGAGGTGAGCATGTACCCTACTCATTCCCAGGGCACAGAGGGGGAGAACCTGCTGCAGGAACAAGTCCTGCATCTCTGTCAGTCACAGAGCTGCCCAGGGCCTCATGGTGGTGAAGGAAATCTGATACTATCAGAGATGTAGGGTTGATTCCAGCTGCAGGTTCACCCCCAATTTGCCCTGGGGACAGGTAGCAAACAGAGGTTGCCCCTGTCTCGGGCACTCTCTCAACACCTCAATATTGATGAAGGACCCCTGAAAGTGTGCACCAGCTTCTTTTGCTTTGCGAACCTGAGAACAAGGACTACCCGTGTTTGTGAGACCTCCTCGATGGACCTACTGCACGTAAGAGCAAGGCAGACAGGATTCCTTAAGTTCCCGCCGTCGACCCACTGTGAACCTTGATTTAAACATCTTTGATGGCATCAAACCATCAGCACCCGCCAGAGCTGCCTTTGGCACTAACCAAGCTCTCTAGGCTCAAATTGCGCATTCTAACCTGTTCACCAGTGGAGGCCTTTGCTTACATATGTATACAATTGAAGGCACTTTCTAAGCGGTTGGTGGGGGGCTTTGGAAAGTTCACTCTCCTATCAGTGCTCCAAAGAAGTTCTTCCTTATTGTTTCAAAGTGAATCTCAGAAGGAGTGGGAGTCTCCTCCGTTTAAAGGCTAATGTCCAAAGGTGATTACATCAAATAATGAGTGTTTTAAGGATTAAATCCCTGTCCTTGGAACACGTGGACTTTGCTTTCTGACATCACACCCAAAGTGCTTTCTGCTACAGGAAGTGAGGGGAGCAGGAACGAAAGATAGAGTCAGAGAGAAACAAGGTGGTGCACCCTTCCTCCAGCTGGAAGAAGCTCCCTCTGTCTACACTAACCAAACCCCCTTCCTTTCTCAATAGTGTAAAGGAGCAGTGGATACTCCGGGTAAGCAGTGAGGACAGGATGGGAAAATCCCACACCAGAAAATGTTACAAAGTTGTGTTTTATTAACAATCCACATAAAACAGGGGCAGCAACAAAAATCTCCATGTGTGCTTGACAAAGGGTTATAAACATAAAGTACATCACAACTGATGTCACATTATTCTTCAGTGTTACCAAAACCTATGGGGTTTAGGGATTGGTTAAGGAAAGCAACTAAATATAGATTCAATGGTGCTTCATATTTTCATTGGTCACACTCTATCGGTGCTCTGCCTGAGACCACCTGCTAAATTGATAAATGTGAAAACATGTCATATCTACGATATGGGATTGGTGGGTGCAACAATTATATGACAACTTTGTTGGTGGGAAGGGATTGATTGGTATTAGTGTTCCAGCCTTGGCAATTTGCAAGGTTAACAGCACATGAGCCACAATAGTAGCTAGGGAGAGCGGTACCAAGGGGCTGCTTCCTGCAGTTAGGTTACCATCTCTGACTCTCTAGGCCCCAATCCAGGATTGTTAACTTTGAGCTTGACATTGCCTTGTTTCTTTGCTTGGAGGACTCAATGGGAACAAAGGTGTCAGCCTGCCTGTCTCTGAACTCGGAATAGCTATTCTCTTCCACCTGTAGGTCACGTGTTTGGAGACCACATTTTGGATTATTCTGCTGAGCATTTAATATGATTTTAGCCCTTATTAATGTGGGTTGGCTTTGCCCCTTCTAACTGCTATAGACTTGTTTGAGCTACTATCCCCTCAATATTGAGCCTTGGTTAATGGGAATCTGACCTTCCAAAATTATTTGTTTCTTTGCTTAATCTAAGAGAAATGTGTCTCACAGCTGGGAACTGTTATCGTCTGTTCCCTTGCCGATCTGTAGCTTCCTTGTCCACACTAACCTTGGCAAGAGCTTGTACAACTATTGTCTGGCCTGCTCAGGTCTGAAAGTTCTGCTAACTCAGCAAGCCCAGTCCCCTTGCAGCTTCAAGGTTCCTTGATGTCTCCATTTAACTCGAGCATGGCTGCACCATCCATCTCGTTTAACATGGCCACATATTCTTGTTGTGTTTCTGCATTAATCAAGCTTTACGTAATCTCTTGTGCATCTTGCACTTCAGCGTATATATGTGGTATTGATTTCTAGACCATTGGACACAAGCATATTCTTCATGTCTGTGAAGACTGTAGGAGGGGTATCTGTATGTCTTCCCTCTTATATGGTTGGGAAGAGACACTGAACATTCCAGGCAAGATTCTCTATATGCTAGCAATGGATGAGCAACCAAGGCTTAAGCTCTCATGAGCAAATGCAGTCTGGTTCTTAAGTACATTTAGTCCCCACAGCCCCACAGCGGAATGTCCACACACTATGTTAGGTGATGACATAGCTGATTTATATAAAATAAGCTTCAGATAAATGTACACATATAAATAACACTCTTTGTGCTTTGGCAAAACTATCTTAATTATGGCAACAATATCTATATACTATATGTACCAAACAATACTTAGATTCATAAAGGATGCGCCAACTGCTGACAATCTTTAAAAAGCATTTGAATGGCTGAGCAAGGTGGACTTGCAAGATTAAAGAGAAAGGCAATTAGTTTCAGAACATAGGCAGTGTACTTTCTTTAGACTTAAATAGTGATATTGTGTGAGGATCCTCCCACCTCGGTAACCTGTAAGGAAAACGTTAGGGTTTACCTTATCTTGTCTGTTACCGCCCAGTCCATAAATGATCAATAATGTTCTTCTTTACTTTCAGAGGTTCTCCTACCGCAAAGTGCCTGAGATGTCACAGTTGAAAAGGACCCACAACAAATCTGGAAACCCTGGATGATTCATAGGGCTGGAACATGTTCTTCCTCGTCACAGTACCCTTGGTGCCTTGGTAGGAGAAGTGGTGGAGTTTCTTGGTTTTACTTGACAGAGCCGCTTGAAGATGGACCCCCTTTGCAAGAAGGAGTCACTGGGGTGTTGAGGCCAAGAGAAAAGGAGGAACCAGACAGTGTTGGAAAGGCATCACTTTCGGTTTTCACAGTGGTCTCAGTTGGCGGGTTGATACTCTTACTCTGGATGTCCCACAAAATTGAAACTTTTGACTCTTCAGTGCTGCAGTTGCAGCACCAACCTCTTGTTGACTTCTGACAACCTAATGGACTGGACTACAGACCCTCACCAATGCTGGTTACTTGGGATGTCTTCTTCAATTTTTGGTGGCTGTAAACACACCGGCAAACCTTCCTGTGCACACAGAAAACTGGGATCTTCTTTTGTGGAAAAAATTGGTCAGATGTCAGGTCAGGGATGTGCCTTGAAAAATGATTTGATCAGGTGGAACTTTACAGCTCTGGGTGCCAAGCAGCACCATGCTAGGGTAACTCCTGTTTGGGTAATATATAGCTATCTGGCTTCCAGTGGTCACAAAATCTTCTTTGGACCCTGGGCAACACAACTGGACTTCTTCAGATCAAGATTTCCAAGCACTCCACTTCAGGATTCACAAAGACCCTTCTCACACATGATTGGCTTGCAGGGTATACATCTGATGAAGAGTAGCAAGTGCACAACGGTCCCTCATAGCTCAGGGAGAGGATTCTTTTCCTGGTCCTCCCTTGGATTAGTCCTTGGAAGAACACAGCAGCTTTTGGATTACTTGAAGAAATGCAGCAGCAGACTTCTTCCTCTAGCTGGGCTCATGGGAAGAGCTTATTCCTGCTTCAGCTTCCACTTCAGCTTATGAACACATTGGTGAGTGAGGAGTCCTTGGTTATACACAACTGTTCCGCATTCGGTCAGGCTGAGCCAGGCTCAGTCAGCCAATCATTCACAGGTACATGTATGCAGGCAGGCAACTAATCAGGGTCACATGCATTCAGGCCATTCACCCAAAATAGACACCCATAACACAGGATATGGATTGAAGCAGGTACCCAGTCTTTTAGAACACTACATTGCATTCACTCCAGTTTTAGTCAGGGCTGGTCCAGGCATTGTTTCACATACCCAAAATCAGACACCGACAACACAGAATGTGAGTTCACTTCAGACTCCATTCCTACAGGTCACACCCAAGGGTGTACCCATAACACACAGTCGCAGGGAATGCTCCAGTCAGTGTGACAGGAGGTAGTCGCAGAGCCATATATGGTATTTCCACCCAACAACCAGTCAGGGAGAAAGGGACAAGAGATAGGAATTCCCAGGTGTTAAGGAAGATTTCTGAACTCTGACCTGGTGGGCAGATGTTCAGAAGGTCAGCCTAGATTCTTGTCTTGGAACAGGGTAACCTCTGGACAAGCCAGACTAATCAAGGTAGCTATGGAAGGTGGTCAAGACTAAGGGCCATATCATGAGTTTGGCGGTAACGCCAGCGCTAATAGCACTGGCGCTATCTGCCCTACCGCCAAACCCACCAGTGCTATTAGCACCGGATCACGGGTTTGGCGGATTTGGAAATCCACATTCCCCATTGAGCCCATTCGGGAATGCCCCATTCCTCATTGGGCTCAATGGGGAAATTTCGCGCTCATACAGCCGGTGGATTTCCCCCCAGCGGTATGAGCGTGAATTTTTGGCAGATTTCCCCCCAGCTCACAACTGAGGAGAAATCCACCGAAGCCCTGATTTGGCGGAGCCTTAAATCCGGCGGTAACAGCGCTATCGCCGGATTTAAGGGTTACCGCCAAACTCGTGATGAGGCCCTAAATCTCAGGAGGGGTGAGGGTGACAGAAAACTTCAATGAGCACACAAAGCAAGGACACTTACAAATTACTCCCGGACAGTTGTTATTTCAAAAATATAAACACATTTATTACAAGGCCTTTGCAACTCAAGCCATAGCAAAATAATCACAGCTATACTAAGTAAACCAACACAACACAATCAATACAATATATATACAAGACTATTGGGGTCTAAAGGGTTAAATGTATGAAATATGTCAACAACCTAGATGGGAAGGAAACAGGCAGTGTAGGTAGTCTTTAGGTCCCTTTCAACTTCAGCAACATACCTAACTAAGAGGCAGTGCAAGCCCTAAGAAGAGAGGAGCCTTGTGCTCAAAGGTACATGCAATGCAAGTGCACGTGATTGTTTCAATGGGCACAACGGGGTCTCTTCAGAGGTCTCTTGCGGCTCAGGTTGGTGGATGAGGTAATGAAGAATAAGTTCCCATTATTCAGGAAGGACATCGACTTGAACGCAGAGACAGTTCCAGAGTGCGGAATGGAGCCGCTAGTTCGCACTACCAGTGGAAAGGAGAGTGACTCCCAGGGGCCACTTGTGCGTAATAATGGATGGAGGCGCTATGGGCCACCGGTTAAAGTTAGGGTTACTCACCGGCCCCAGGCACACTCTGGACCAAACTTTGCCAGGCGACTCCACTTCAGTTGCGAGTTCTACTGCGGCAATATGACGGCTCTACGGCTTTTAGTTCCTGAGATACAGTGATGATTCCCAAACGGGACATTGGCCAAAATGTCGATCACTGACCCTCACTGTGTCATCCTTTGGTGCTTGGGTTCATACCATCGGACCGGTGACTGTGTCTCCTGTCAATCGAAGACGGAGAAAGCTCTTTGCGAACGAAAAGGTAACTAGCGGTGGGGCGGGAAAAGGTAAACTAGCGGTGGGCCGGGAAGCTTCGAGGGCCTCTTCGAGGCCGCTTCTAAGAAGCATAGAAAGTCTGGTGAGTCGAGAGACACAAATAGGCATAAAGACTCGAGGAGATCTCGATCTAGGAATAGATAGAGACGTTCTTTGTCTTCTTCTAAGAAGACGAAGAGGAGACATAGATCTCCTTCCTCTTCATCAGACACATCTACCTACATGGTAAGATGTCCAACTAAGTCGGATTCCCCTAGGAAATGGGAAGAGTTTAGGAAACAAATGACGAAGGTCTTCGAGAATGCTGCCCCCAACCCCCTCAAAGAATCCTCGTAAGAGCCTGACCTGGGTCACTCCCTTGGATGATGCAAGAGAGTTAGAAACTAGTAAGGCCAAGTCCAGTAGTAATGAGGAAACTCAACGATCTTGACCCGATGTCAAAATGTTGAAGATTCCGCCGTATCAGCTAAAAAGCATAAAGCGTCGAAGCACTCGACGGGTTCATCAACGCCATTGGCGCCAACTACCTCGACGCCGAAGTCAAAGGAGACATTGGCTCCTTTATAAAAGTTGTCATCGACGATTTGGAAGAATCCTTCGATTCGATCGAGGCAAATTCCAGAACAGGAAAAAAGGTATAAACCTTTACGCAAATGAGATTTTTTTAATGCAATGTCCTATATTTTTGAGGAAGAAAGTACCTCAGATGAACACATTTCTCCATTTGGAGTAACATTTGGTACTAGAAATGTGCCAGAGGAATTGATTGACCCTGAGTCAAGATTGAGAGACCTTTGTGACACTCTTAACTCTGCCAGTGGCATTGACACATCACCAGAGTTAGATTTTCAAAAACTTGATCCTGCAGAACATGCAGATTCCGAGTACAGGTACTTGATGAACAGACTTGCTCAATATATGGGTTGGAGTAGGTCTTTCTCAACCTTAGAACAAGATGATCTGACCGATATCCTGGACCAGGTCCCCCAAAAGGACCCAGTTCTTCCCTTTCATAGGGCTCTTCAAAGAACAGTGGTTGCAAATTGGGAGACTCATGAGTCTGTTGGAGCAGTCAATAAAGAGTTTTCTAAACAATATAGGCCATCAAGCTGTGACCCTGATTATCTGAGTAATCCAAGGCGGCAGCTAAGTCACTTAGCTCCTCTATGCAACAGCCTCAAAAACCGTATTCGGGCTCATCTTCCTGGAGAGGTCGTTCTTTTTGATACTACTCCTAATTTGGTAGAGTAAGAGGGCAGGCCGCACAGAAAGGTGAAAAAAATGTCCCTCGTAGTGGATGAGGAAGAGGTGCAAAATCAGCCTCAGCAGCAGTATCTTTGCCCTCAGCTGCTCCTGCAGCCGCATCCAAACCTCTCTGAGACCTTAGCACACAAGACCCTGGTGGGAGGCTGAATCACTCAGCATCTGACCGAATGGTGGGGCATTACTTCAGATACGTGGGAACTGGAAACAGTAGCTGAAGGTTACTGCCTTCCCTTCCTAAAAAGGCCTTAGGACCATCCACCGGGAGCGAACTCTGTCAAAATTCCAGATCTGCTACTTGTGCAGGAAATGTTAGCCCTGCTAGAGAACGGTGCAATAGAACATGTACCTGTAGCGGAGAGGAACAAGGGTTGGTATACCCTTACTTTCTCATCCCAAAGAAGTACGAAGGACTGAGATCCATCTTGGACTTAAGAAGCTTGAACAAGGTCCTCAGGGAAGACAAGTTCAAGATGGTAACCCTTTCTCAGATCCTTCAGGCTCTCCAACTCCAACACTGGTTGGTATCATTGGACTTTCAGGATGCTTACTTTCATGTGCCAATCCATCTCAAGCACAGAAAGTACCTGAGGTTCGCGGTTGGCGGCTCTTGGTATCAGTTTTGAGTTCTGCCATTCAGGCTGACCTCCGTCCAAGGGTTTTCACCAAACTGATGACAGTGGTAGCAGCGAGTCTCAGGAGAGGGGGGATTCATGTCAACCCCTACCTGGATGATTGGTTGATCGGGGCTTGTTCCCCCGAATAAGCTCAGGAACATCTCTCAATCATCTGCCACTCCCTTCACAGACTGGGCTTCTCCCTCAATTACAAGAAGTTCCATATGGTACCATTCCAAAGACTGCAAGTTATCGGAGCAGTCCTGGATACTTTATCGGGGAAAGCCTCGCCTCTCGAGATGGGAGCTCAACACATTTTGCAGATGGTAACAAAGTTCCAAAATGCCCAGAATCTGCCGGCCTTCGATTTTCTGAGCTTGCTCAGCCTCATGGCATCCTGCATTTTCCTAGTGCCAGAGGCCTGATTGAGAATTAATTCCCATCAATGGGCCCTCAGGACTCATTGGTACCAATTCTCGGGGAATATGTCGGATCTTCTGCAAGTTCCAAGCACAGTTGCCCAGGACCTTCTATGATGAGCTTGCAACAACAATATTCTCAGGGGAGAATCTTTTTGGCAACCATGGCCAGAGATAACAGTAGTGACGGATACCTCAGTCACGGAGTGGGGAGCCCAGACCAATGATCTGACAATCAGCAGTGATTGGTCTCCATTGGAGTCCAAACTTAACATCAACCTTTTGGAGCTGAGGGCGATCAGACTAGCACTGAAGGCTGCTCTGCTCTCTGTATGGGGAAGAAACATCCTGATAATGATGGACAACACAGTGGCCATGCACTACCTCAAGAGAGGAGGCTTAGGGTCAGTACCACTGTGCAGAGAGACAATGCAGCTCTGGTTCTGGGCAATACTAGAAGGAATCTCTCTGTCAGCAGTTCACCTAGCCGAAGTGCAGAACACAGCAGCAGACGCTCTGAGCAGGCATAGCACAGTATCCCACGAGTGGGAACTGGCTCAGGAAGTCCTTCAAGAGATCTTCACCCTTTGGGGAAACCCTCAGGTGGATCTGTTCATGACTTTGGTCAACCGAAAGTGTATTCGGTACTGCCCAGGGAAATTTCCCCCAAGAGGAGCTCTAGGAGATGCATTCCTAGTGGACTGGGAATTTCCACTTCTGTACACGTTTCCCCCAGTCCCTGTGATTCCTCACGTAATCAGGAGGTTAAGAAAGTTCAGGAAAACCATGATCCTAATTGCCCCGGATTGGGCCAGGAGGACGTTGTAACTGGACCTTCTCGACATGTCCATCTGCCCTCCAATATGTCTTCCACAAAGAGAGGATCTTCTCTCGCAAGAGGAAGGTCGAGTTCTCCATCCAGAGGTCAACCTTCACGCATGGTTTCTGAAAGGTTGAGATATAAGGATTTGGACCTCTCGAATGACATACTGAAGATTTTGCTTTCGGCCAGAAGGCCAGCAACTAAATCCCTGTACCGGTGGTGTTGGAATAAATTGAGTAACTGGTTCAAAGATAAGAATGTGGACCCTTTTCAATGTGGCACTCCTACAGTGCTATCTTTTCTATTATATCTAGCCAATCTGGGGCTCCAGATTGGGACAATAAAGTATATTTGGCATTGCATTCCATATTCAAGCGCTCCTCAGAAAAGGTTTCCTATTTTAAGATTCATTTGATTATTCAGTTTTTGAAGAGGCTAACAAATGTGTACCCTCCAATACCTTTTCACGTCCCTACTTGGGATTTGAATCCTGTGTTGAAATTCCTAACCTATACCTTTTGAGCCTCTACATTCCTGTTCTTTAAAACTTTTAACAGTCAAAACTATCCTTCTTGTGGCCTTAACATCAGCCTATAGGGTTAGTGAATTGCAGGCTCTGTCATGCAAACCACTGTACACTACCTTTTACAAGGATAAGGTGGTACTTAGAGTTAAACCTTCTTTCTTGCCAAAAGTAGTTTCTGACTTTCACTTGCCACAAAAAATCACAATTCCAACCTTCTGTCCTCCTCATTTGGGCAAAGAAGAGGAGAGATTACACAGACTGGACCCAAAAAGGGCTCTGAGTTTTTATATATCAAGAATGGCAAGGTTGTCCCAGGATGATCAACTTTTTGTGTGGTACACCGGCCATAAACTGGGATTAACGGTGATAAAACAAACTATATCCTGCTGGATTACATTGGCTATAGTAGAGTGTCACAGATTAGCTGTGAAAGACCCACCGGAGGGTTTTCGTGCCCATTCCACAAGGGGTATGGCTACTTCCACGGCTCTGAAGAGGGGAGTCCCTGTAATTGATATTTGTTCAGCTGCAAAATGGGCAACAATGCACACCTTTGTTAAGCATTATTGCTTAGATGCCTCTTCTTCCCAGAAAGGTCTGTTTGCAAAAGCTGTACTTCATTCCGTACATGATAAAAATAATTAGTACACCCGCCTCCAAATTTTACTACTGCTATGGGAGTCTATCATAGATGAGGAATACATGGGAGGACACAATCCATTTGAAGAACAAGTTACATACCAACTGTAACATTCTTTCTACTGGATGTTCCTCCCACATATTCCTCATCGCCCCACCCATCCTACCCCGCAGTACAGTTTATGTTATTTACACTTCTTGTTCACAAAGAGCTTACAGTCTGAGGTACGCCTGGGTGTTCCTCGAATAATACCACAAAAAAACAGAACTGAAGCCAACGGGCGTGGCACAAGCTACTTATATGACTGGTGACAATGACACATGTCGAGGGACATCAATGCCACGTATTTTTTTCCGAACCAGTAAAGCTGGGGAGATAGGAATATCATAGATCATAGATGAGGAAATCATGGGAGGAACATCCAGTCAAAAGAATGTTACAGTTGGTAAGTAACTTGTTCTTTTGTAGCATCGAGACAGGGGAGCAGGGGAGGGGCATTCATGTGCCTGTCAACATTCCACCCTATGTTCTTCAGAGCTCCATGTCATATAGCAGCATTCCTCATCTGGTTTGCAGAACACCAAAAGTCCCATATAATTAGGAGTGCCTGGGGGAAAACAGAATGTTGTACCTGGGGGAAAAATTCGACTTTGTTTCAGATATAACAGAAGTAGTTTCTGTTTGCTCATCCGTTTTAGTGTCCACTATTTTCATCCCTACCATCTTTTTGGCAGTCTTCTTATATTGGGCTTGGCTATTCTCAGTCCAAATAACACTAACACTAGTGCAGCTATGAATTCTTTGAATCCGGTGGCCAGCCAGGAGGGGATCCAGCAGTGCTTGACTGTGTTCACGGCCACCTCCTTGTTTGTGGGCAGGTCTTCTAGCAGTGTTATATCTTCTGTGAGGGTCCATTCTGTTTTTGGTGGACAGGCCCTAGGTACAGAAGGACAGTCCAATTTCTGTGCATAAGCCACCCTCTTTGGCTGTTATCAAGTCAAGGACGGATCTATTCTGAAGAGTCATGAGTCTTACTGCTTACTGCTCTGAGATCTTCCTGTATGGCATGAAATCCTTTCCCTGTTGTGTTGATTGTATGTAGCCGTTCCCAATGGGTATTTGTAACAACTTGGCATTTATATGTGTTTGCATCCCAGGAACGACAGAAGCAAAGAACATTTCTGTTCTTGTTATGCTCACCTGGTCTCTGCGGAGGCGTTGGGGCATGGTTGCAGCCCTCCCGGGGGTGAGGTTGCTCGGGTCCGACTTTGCCCTTTGCGCTTATGTGGTGACTGGCGGTAATAGATAATGCTGCTCAGAACTGCTCCTGCATGAAGAATAGGGGGTGTGAGTATGCCAGCTTGTACACCTGATCCCCTTCCAGAACCCTTTCCCAAAATCTAGTAGCCGTGGGATGCGCTGTCCCTGGAAAGCTCACCTGCTGATTAGTTTTGGCGAGCACTCCGTCCTGCTGCTTCTGGCAGGAGCGCTTGTATGATCTGGACCAAGTTCCTTCTCTGGTCCCTTGCATGTGGTGGTCCAGTCCTGCTGTGACTAAGCCATTATACTTCTGGTAAGTGTTGCTGTTTGTCTTTGTCTTTCCTTGTCTGTTATTGTTGTATTGTAAAGTTCGTTGTCTTGTATTGCTGTCTGTTCCGCTTTTGATGCTTGCTCTTTTGCTTTCTTCCCTTGTAGGTGATTTTGTCGTCCCGGCAGAAGGTGTGGGGCTCGAGGCGGCAGCCGGAGGGAAGGAGAACGAAGCTGCAGCGGTACAGTAGCTGGTAAATTGTTAACTAGGGGGCACGCGGGTTCAAATGCGGTGCAGCCCTAGGATGGATGTTCTAACCTTGTCTTTCTTCTTCTTCACAGGGTCTGAGTTCGTGAATGCGGAGTGCAGTGCTGCGGCGTCGGGATCAAGATCACTGGATGTCAGGAGATGAGCTTGCAGATGAAGCGATGAAGCACCGGTTTCCTGGAGGTGAGTATGCAGGAAAACACCTGGTTTCAAAGGTAAGTAAACTGGTCGAAGTGGCGGTGAGCGTCACGTTGCACGCAAGTGCACAGTAACACGAATCACCGGCCTTAAAGATGAAGCAGCTTATATAGCTGAGCTTCTGAAGCCACGCCCACCATGTTCAGCCTGCCTGCCACACCCTGCCACACCCGATGAGCCAGCACATGAAGACCAGGCCTAGGGAGCCACACCAGATGAGTCAGCACATGAGGATGTTCTCTGG
Organism: Ambystoma mexicanum; assembly: GCF_040938575.1. Lineage (NCBI taxonomy): Eukaryota > Metazoa > Chordata > Amphibia > Caudata > Ambystomatidae > Ambystoma > Ambystoma mexicanum. The sequence goes on along the minus strand of NC_090939.1, from coordinate 426,785,511 downwards.
AAAAAGGCTTTCAGCTCCTGGAAATTTCTTGTAAAATAAAAGCACTCCTGCACTGAAATAAAGTGTTCCAGCTCACATCTCTATATGAACCTGTTGCCAAAGGCACCAGAACTTAGTCCAGCCAGGGCCCCTGTGTTTATGGGTCCCAAAGGGACATAAGTGAGTCAAGTGACCCATTGTCCCCATTACTAGATGGTGTGGTTTTTGTGTTCTGGGGCCTGTGGACATGACAGTTCTACTGAACAGTCGATCTTCCTTGGTTATCATTAAGTGCTGCTTCCATTTTGTCTGACACATAATTGTTACTTCTTTTTACCCATTAAAGGTTTACAGATCTTTTCTTTCTCTCTTGTGCATCAATGTTGGACAAGCAACCAATTTGTATCTCCTTCTGGGCTACTACCATGGCCGCTGTATTTAGTAGAACCAAGAAAAATATCCCTCCCCAATTTCGATACAGCTCCATGTAAGCTTTTGGGCCACAAGCCCAGTAGTAGTCCATGAGTACTGGTGTACCAATTCTCATTCCAGGCACTTTCAATATGCATTTGCACCCTTCATTTCTTCCAGCTTTTACCAGGCCATTATTCTGAAAACATGCGTGAGGCATTGTTGAGGGGTACAGAGACTGCCTCAATCTTCACCCATGTGAGCAACTTTGAGTATTCTGCCCACTATTTGAGTAACTCATCATTATCTGTCTGCAGCACTTCAACTGGGAATATTTGCACTCAATCAATCCTTCAACCCGTCTGTCTGGGGTACATACATGTCCATATGTCAGTAGTTGGGGCCTTTCCCAACACCCAGGAATCCCTCCTATCTCTCTTCTCCCATAATTTGAAACCTGTAACTCCTTTTGATCTACTATTCTAGCTTATCCTATATTTGGGCCTTGCAGTACGTACTGTATCATTTTATTCTTGATCCAATAGTCCTCTGTCATTGCTTTTGATTTTTTGTAGCTATCCTCATAGGGGAACATCTTTTTTGATATCCATCTCATTGTATACCATTGCCCTTGAAACTGGCCGCTGGTTGTGCAGGGCACCAAATCCATTAGGCACTGCTCTCTAGTCGCTGAGACTTTAGTGGCTGTAAATGTCCTGGAAGTGCTCATGGCATAGGGAATGCGGGAGCACACATAGCAGCTCTCTCTTTATGTATCTCTCCCCATACGGGTCATGTGATGATACCACATATTATTAGTCACATGGGCTGAATCAGGCACGTAGGCATTTTAAGGGGACCACGGGTCACATTAGCATATCTTTGTTTAGGCACATGATATGGAACCATTCTTTGTCATGTCAGGAGGGTAAAGAGGCAAAGACAACAGAGGGTGAAAAAATGTGGCTACAATCATAGGATTGAGTCCACATGTTGCACAGGTGCATGCACATGTCTGTAATCCAAACACATATAATTAGCAAAATTAAAAGGATTCATCATATTTTTTCTTTCCCTTTTTTGATACTTTAAAGTCGATTCTGAAAAGAACAATTGTATAACTTCTGCCAGAAAAATCTTATAAAAAATAAATAGTGTTTTGGGATTTACTAATAAAGCAATAATTGGTTCTCTACTTTTCCTAAATGCACTGTAACTGTTCACTACAAAGGAGAGAATAGCATAGAGAAATACCTGGTAACATTTAGCAGTTGTTTCTTTCCTTATCTGAAGTGCATTTCTTTTTTACGCTGCAGGTAAAAAGTTGTCAAGGGTGTGAAAAACCAGAGGGTGTTTCACAACAAAGCCCCTGAGGATCCCGTACTCAGGTGGCCAGGGAAAGCCCATCACTTTTGGATCCTGACCCTGGGGGGATCCTCACCCAATGGTGAGACATGGTTTCCCCACAACCCTTTTAACCCCTTCTATCCCAACTTATTTTATGGGAAACTACAACTCCCATAATTCCTCCCTACTTTTTCTTGACAAAAGTACTGCACCAAGGAAGATGAGGAATGAGGTTAGGAAGATTACCTCCCGTGACTTGCGTTGGCCATTTCCATGTCATGAGGCCAGGCAGAGTCAGGCATGTAGCTCTAACAATGTACACCTACCACTTATTATAATTCCCTGTAAGATAAAAGGTGGCCTGCACAGGCACACTTTGAGAGAGGTTGGGTACGAGAAGGAGCAGCTCTTCTGAAGCTGATGCAAACACGGATGTGGAAGGTGGAAAACCAACAGGCCGATCAACAGTTGAGAGGATAAAGAGAAAACCAGGCAAGATTCCCAAACATTCTGGAGGCTGTGAGCATTTGAAGACCAAGGCCGAACAAGCAGACAAAAGAAACATTCAAGTTGCCAGAAAGTGGTGCACGATTCTCCTGGGTGAACTGCAGAGTTGGGGAGGAGCAGAAGAGGCATTAGTAACAACGTTGGGAAGCAAGAAAGACATGAAAAAAATTCAATTAACATAGCAGGTTAGTTATTGAGGGAAACAAAAGTCTGGTTGATGTTAAAGGGAAGGTGACTGTCATGTGAAAGTTGAAGGTTGTGCGTGTGCCGATAAAACACAGGTGAAGAGAACAATTGTTGGAAGACAATGATACAAAGTAGCAGAGTGGTCCTGCGAGATTAATTCACACATTCGAAGGTCTCTGTGAAATATCATGAATTTTGAATGATATTACAAGTGGAGATCAAAGGAAACTGTGATAAGGAAAGAAGGTTGAATAAGAGAAAAGTGACATTTTTGAACTGTGAAATATGCCAGGAGGGCAAAAGTGAAATATAAGAACTTTGGAAAAAGGCCACAAAGGCAAGTGAAAGAGAATGAGAACTACAAGTACCTAGAGGCATTGGTGCTGTAAGACAACATTGTGAATTGAAGGATTGTTGAAATATAGGTTGAAGTGGTCATGTCGAGGTATATGTAAATTCCTTGTAGTCTCTACATTCTTCGGCAGTGAAAATATAAATAGGATAAAGTATGGGGAAAGGAACCCCCACGAAGTGGGGACAGGCTCGAGCCTGGCAAAGGGAAGCCTGTGCAGAACTGTAAGAAATTGACATTATGTGAAATGAGTATTGATGGCAAGGCGGGCAACTCCTACAGTGAGTGAACTCCCAGAAGTTGAAAGCCTAAGCTTGAACTGTTGGATTGCACCAGTAACTCAAAGTGTGAAAGACTGACAGAACTGTGCAATCCACCCATCCTTTGTTTTTGAGAGACTCTCTAGACCCCATGGGGTTGAAACTGGGGAAGGGAGTTGGTGCTGAAGTCCTTCTGGCATTTCCTTTTGAGACAATATTTTCATTTTGTATTCCCCTTAACATATTTGTTATTCTAAGGAGGGCAAGGCTAGGGGTACTTTGTATAGGCCTTTTTGTTTTGACCAGACCAACTTGAATGTATTTGTTATTTTTTACTGGTCGATACTACTCCCATTTTAGCGTTAGGGCCAGTTAGGAATCCTGCTGTCCCAACCAAATGTGTAAATAAAGTTTTTTTTTAACTGTGTATCCATTGTGTCTGTGTCTATAGCTCAATACCATGCCTCTATTTGCTTGTGTAAAAAAGGACAGTGTGCATTTACACATTCTCTGTGAGCTGCTGTCTTCTCCTTGTCATAGTTCACGTCTGTACTCCTCTTTGTTCTTCTTCTTACATCTGGGAATTGGGGTAAGGGGGTCTCACCTTTGTAGGGTTTGATGTCACTAATGGGAAGCCACATGCGCCTGTCTAACACTTTGGGCCTCATCATGAGTTTGGCCTGAGCCCTTACATGTGGCAGTAATGGTATTACCACCGCATTTAAGGGCTGGCCACATCACGAGTTGGGTGGAAAATGACATTTTTACCTCCAGCTTTATGCTGGAGGTAAAGATTTAAATGTTCAGGCCACTTTCGGGCCGTATATATAGTCTGGGGTGGCGAGAACTGGGGCTCTGGATATTACATCTTTCAAATCATTGAAATTCTGTACCATGTTGGCTGTCCATTCAAGTGTGTGATTGCCTTTTGTGCTTCAGACCATGTAAAAGCGGTCTTGTGTTCACTACATAATCTAGAATCCATGCTCTGCAGTAATTGCACAACCCTAGGAACTTGTGCATTTCAGTCACTCTCACAGGTCTTGCCATGGTGTGCATGGATGCTGCTTTTTCTGGTATTATTCTCTTCTTGCTGTTTATTGATACCAACTGACCCAAGTACAGTACTTCCAGTTGTCAATACTGGAGTTTGGCCCTGTCAAACTTGAACCCTTGCGGGCCAAACGTTGTTGGAGAGTAATGGAGTCCCTTCGGAAGTTATGTTTGTTGTCACTGCCCACAAGCAAATAATCTACATAATGAATTACCATGCTGGGTACTTGGATGTTACCTGGGTCAGCGTGTAGTATTCTGTTGAAGATGCTTGGGTTTTCACAGTACCCTTGGGTACAACAAGTGTGTTCATAGTACTACCCACCAGGTGTAAATACGGTGAGGTACTGTGAGTCAAGGTGTAAGGGTATCGAAAAGAAGGCTTTCTTTAAATCAACCACTGTAAAGTGGGCCGTGTCTTTAGGGATACTACACAAAATGGTGGCTTGGTTTGGAACTATAGGAAATTCTTTCTGTACTTCATCATCTAGAGGCCGTAAATCCTGGATCATCCTCTAATTGCCCCCGTGTCTGTTTTGACAGGGTAGATCTCAGTATTGCAAGATGAGGTGGACGGTACTATTACGCTTTCATTGAGTAGGGCCTGAATTGTATGCTTTATACCCTCATCCGTCGCCCTTGATAGTGGGTACTGTTTTACTCAGGGTAATACTTCAGTGTGATATGTACTGGGGCCACCTCTTTTAGAAGCCCAATGTAATGTGGATTGGTGGTTCACAACTGTGCAGGCACATACTCCAAGTTTGCCTCAATGAAGGGAGATGGTGCAACACTGGCCATTAGGGTGCACTGCCCCCCTATGTACTGCACCAGGATCTCACAGGTGTACAGATCTCTAATATTATCTCTCTGTCATTGTCATTGTTTTCGAAATGTTCTGCTTCCATTACTTCTCTGAGGGGTAAGGTGGGATCGATGCACAGTACAGTACGCCATTTGCACCCTTGCCTGTCTGTTCCGAGAGCAACCACCCCTTTCTTAGATATCACCAACTCTTGTAAATCTAAAGGCAAGATTGTACCAATTCTGGATACACAACACTAAAGGGAGAAAAATGAAATTGGTTGGCACTCTCCAGCAGGCTTCTGCAATTGATAGCACTGCATCCATGTGTACTGTTAGGGCATAGAGGAACATATCTGGGTCCAGGGTTATGCCTCGGACACTACAAACATGCGATGGCATGTATTATGACCTTGGCTCTCATTGTGCACATTACTGGTGTGGCGCAGACAATGCTGTTATCAGTCAACAAGATTGTCATGTTCAACTTGCTAAGCAGATCCCTGCTGAGCAGGTTGATAGGAGAACTCTCAGATTACAATAGGGCAGCGCACACCACCTTTCCCCCCACCATTACATCCAAATCTTTAGTATATGGAACTGTAGAACTAGCCCCAGCGAACCCCTGTGTGAGAGTTTTTCCAGATATCGGAAGGTCCCCTTCACTGATACATGATTTCTCAGCACCCATATCAACCATAAAAATGAATTGTTTGTTTCCTATCTCTGTCCACACCAAGGGTTCCTCTTCATGGTTAAGGGTCATCTACAGGACAGGAAACGCAAGTGCTATATGTGGGCTGTCCTAATCAGGGTATGTATTTGTCCCCGGAAATGTAAATCGGTTTTTCACAACCAAAGTTGTGCCTTGGAACAGGGCAACCTTGACATTGGGCGATCTGTTAAAGAGGTTCATGTTACCTGTCTGCTGGAAGGTGTTGTGGGGCATATATTGTTGAATCGTTTGCTGTGGTTGCTTCTATGTGGAAGGGGCTGGTAACTGTGGGGCACACTGTGTGTAGGTTTGGTGTATTTTGTGGGTGATGCAGGTCATTCTGGGAGTTGCCCCTTGATGGGCCCCTTGAGGCGGCGTACCATAATCTTTGTTGACCCATAACTGTACCCCATTCCCTGTCTGCTTCTGCACTCTCTTGAAAAATGTCCCCATTTTCCACAGTAAAACAGTGTGATGGCCCCATTTCTCCTCCACTGGGTCCCATTCCTCCAAACCCCCTCCCTTTGATCCTCAGAACCCTCCACTTCCCCACCGTTGTCCTCCTTGATACTGCGGGCCAGGGTACTGTGAGTTTCCACCCCACTGAGCTTGCTCTCTCCTTCTGACCACACCACAGCCTTTCTGGTTTTCGCGAAATCAGGGGTGAATCCTGCCACTTCTGTCTGTGCTGGCATCCTTAGGTCATTTATTGTGTACTAGTTTCACTTCCTTTGTTTGTCGATTCCTTGTCATGCTTCTTTATTCTTCTGAAATGTTGTACTACTATACTTTTTTAGGCCACCCCTTTGCCCCAAACCCCACAATGTTGTCTAGTACCTTCTGCCCTGCTTAACAATGAAGTAGGAAAAGGGTATTGATTGATTCTGTGTATTGCCCGTTTCTGCTCTCCACATCTCCTAAACGTTAAGAATGAATTAATCGGCTTCTTCATCATCGCCCATAGTACATCGCATAATAGACTGTAAGTGGGGTGTGTCAAGGAATGCTCCCCGCAGAGCATCCCATATTTTTGCTTGCATCTTATTAAAGGATGCCCCATCATGTGCATCGTTTCCCAGTGTACCCCGCATTTGACCCACACATTGACATCCTGATCTCTGATAGTAGCTACCAATAAGCTTTTGATGTCTCCTACTGCTAGGGGCACTCCCGCCATTTGTTTTTCAAAGGAATAGATCCACTTACCTGCTCTCGCCATAAAGGCTGTGAGCGCTTTTATTAGATTGTTTTTGGCCATCTGTTCTCATGGCACATAATGAGGCCTGCCGGTTTCCTTATGTACAACATGCATTTGTAATGATGCTTTGTTCCCCTCAGTCTTCCTCCCACTTCCGTTTTTCCTTGCTATTGCCATCTGGCCAAACCTACTTCTTAACCTCCCATCCCATAAACTTTCCACCTTAGGAGTTTGTTCGGGTGCCTGTTCTGCCTCCTCATCCTCGTCATCCTCAAACTCATTGAATGTACTCCACCAGTCAGCATTGTCATATTCTAGGCTGTCCTCCCTTTCACTTCCTTCTCCCTCCTTTTCCACATGCACATTTTGTACGGGTGTATTATGTACCCTGAATAAGAACCTCCTGCTTTCCATCCATCTGGTGCCCGCTGTACCTGTCTGTCAGCTTTCGTTTTGTTTTGCACTGTTCGCAGTCTTTTCATTTCTGCTGTTGCTGTGGCCACCCTTGCTACTGTCCCTTATAATCTTCAGTGCCTTCGAACATCTCCAAAGGTCTAATATTTTCTTCCTTCTATGTCATTGTGTTCCCTTATATTTGGCTGTTAGGTATATGGGCATATGCTCTAGCATACCCTAATTATGGGTGCCCTGCTCGGGCCAGGAGCAGGGAATCCCTCTTCCACTTGGTTCTGGCACCCATTGCTTATGGTACATCTCAAGTCTGTCTCGGTACACCGGTGGGGCCTTACACATATAATCAATTGGGGTTTCTCCTCCCATAGTGGTGCTGGTCGCATCCTTGCTTTCCTTATCCTTGCTTGTACTAACGTGTTGCATGCAATGTTACAGTTTGCCAAAAAAGCTATACATTTTTACCCCTTCCTTCTGTCAGAAAATTAGAAAAATGCTCTTTTCTTGCCCCTCCCCCTCCTTCCATGCTGTCATTTACACAATCCACACATTTAAAATATGCTACAAATTACACAGTGCCCCTGCTGGGCATCCACCCCATAAAATAAAAACACAAATAAAGAAAAATAAAATAACAAGCTAAAATAACAACTACTATTCCTGAGCCCTCTAATTATATGGGGCTGTTACGTATTTCCTTTTCCTCCATTACACAGTATGAGTGGTGCCACCTTATCCCTTCACTCAGGGAGGATCCCTGCCATTCCATTTTCCTTTCCTTAATATTGTCCTTAATAAAGCCACATACAGGTCACACTCACAATTTCAATATCCTTGTGTTCGCACTCTCCCATGTATCTATCCCCTGCTTGTTATCACTTGCAAGGCTATATTCATGTGTGCATGTTCACCCAAACTCTTCTGTCACAGTTTTCCAACAACAGTGGAATACACTTCTCCTCTGAGCCACGCCCGCTCCAAAGACCAGGCAGGAATTCTGCAAAGAAGGCTCCTGTAAGGCCACTGGCAAATATGCATTTTTCGGACTCGTCACTGTAGGTGAGCGTGGCCCCTTTGGAGAGGCTGCCTGGACACCTCCACAGGTTTAGGGGGTGCTGGAATCACATCAGGGTCACCAAATGAAGGCACACCCACAAACGCTCATGCCAGAAAAAATACAACCTTCTAGGGAAAAAATTATTAAAAGGAAACAAATCAAATTGTTAACAGTGACGTAAACATATACAGTAAAACCCTGCATGGCTGGTTGGTGAGATCTTATTCATGGTCTCCCTGCTCTATAGGAAATTCCAGACCATTGGCCCCAGCCCCCGTCCGTCCGTCTTCCATCACGTGGGGTCTGCTGTGCTCATCATCTCCAGAGAACCAAGGTAGAGTTTGCAATTAGTTACTATGTAACACAATGCTACTCTATCATTATGATGTGCACCTTGGAGGCTCTGGGACTGGCACAAGGGGGTGGCTTAAGACCATGCTGACCCACACATTCTTCACTCATTCTGTATCACACTATCCACACATAAGGCTTCCACCCTCACTTTGGACTATAATTTATTCCACCCTGTACCTCGCATTACAAATCTTGTCATTATGAAATAAGGTGGAATGGTTGTGTTCTTTTAGCTCTTTTATGGCCAATGGGTTTATGGTTGGCGGTCTGGGGTCACTTACTATCGTGGAATTCAGGCGTCTTGCACTGGGACAGTTGTGGGTGCTATAACTCATGGTTGGCTGGGTGGGGTCAGAGGCCTGTTTTGGCCTGGCTGTGATGAACGTGCACTGTGAGGCGCCTGGTACTGTCTCATGGCCTTGCAAGGCACATTCCTTTTTGGGATAAAATTAATTGGCAACAGATTTAGAACAAAGGAGAGTTTCTATGGGGGCTAACTGCGTGGGTCTCTCTATCATCAGAGTTTGGGCCTATTCAGGTTTTTGCATTTTGTCTGTGTTTACCACGCAGCTATGCAGGGCCAAATCTTTCTACCATAGCTACAAAAATGGTGCCTTCTTATATGTGCGCACTAAGTCTAGCATCTACCTGTCACGTACAATTGTGTCTGTGCGGGGTCTCTCAGCATGCCCCCATCCCACCTGGAACATCGCAAGTGTATTTATGGGATTCGCCTTACTCTAAAGAGCCTAGGTTGTGGGATAGTTTAATCGCTTTCCCAAAAATAGGTCAGTCTGTGTCCCTCATCTAAGGTGATCACTGCCCGCCATGCTCCCCCTTCATCATCAGTCCTGTGAAGAATCACTCCCTCTTCCCCTACTATAACTGTTTCCACTTTTAGTGGCACCACATGTCCTTCCTCCTCATCCATGGGAACTTCTGTCCTGAACAACAACTCTGTAGGTAACCTCAGTATTTTCCCCTGTATCCCAGGAAGCCATGCTAGTAGGAGATTCACCCCATATTGAAATACTTCAGGATCCATGGACACGCCCCTTTGTGCTGTATGCCTGCAAAATGCTAATACAAACTCTCACACATTCATGTAGTGAATCCTTGGAGTACAGCACACTATCCCCTTGTCCGTAAACGATATGGTCATATTATGTTTACTAATCATATCCCTCCCCATTATGTTCACTGGTCTACCAGGCTTATGGGTTTTGCACCACCATTTTTCTAGGGCTCTGACTGAGCTTTTTTTTGGAGGTGTGCATGGGGTACCGTGGGCAGATGCTTTGTTTTCAGCATGGCTGCTATTTAGGGGTGCATGAGAGTCAACCAGTTTAATAGCAGAGCTTTTGAACAATTCTATGACGATGGAGGCCTACCCTTTGGTCGGGTAAAGCTCTGTAGTTTGCTCATAGCCTATTGGCCAAAAAGGTTTTGAATGAGTGGCATGGAGAATGCAGGCATTTAGCCAGGCATTTGTCTTCCATTATAGAGTCGGTGAATAAAAGTCAGATAGTAGCGACGTTAGACCAGTCAAGTGGGATAATTCTGTGCCGGTGATGAGGGAGGATAACATAAAGACTAAGGGGGTCATTACGAGGTTGGAGATAAGTAACTATCCTTACCGGCATGGAGCAAATACTGTGTCCGTGTAGCAAAGAGCCCGCTATTAGAGGGCTATTATGAGTTCGCAGGCACAAGCTTTGTGCCATGCCGGTAACATCCTTACCGCCATGCCGCTAAAGACCCAAAAATCGCCCTTAGCGGCCTCGAGGGATGCACAGATAGCACCACCGCCATCCATGGTTCCGGCATTAGCGGTGACCGCTATCAGCGGTGGCCGCTAATAGCGGTGACCGCTAATAGCGGTGACCATAAATAGGCGGAACCGGAAATAGCGTCATCGCACAAGAACGGGAAAGAACACGGCGCCCATCTTTAAAAACACAATCCATTGCCATACTCAGCAGCCAGGAGCCACATCAGCACCACACCTGTCCCAAAATCAACCAACAGCATTTTAGAATGCCCAAGGCACTGAAAAAAGGAGCTGTGCGCCTGCACAAGGAGTGCTTCTCCGAAGAAGAGCTCAACATGCTTGCAGACACCTTGGCCAAAAATGGGGAGGTTGTTTTTGCAAATGATATGCGTCGACCTGCACTGTTGCGCAAGAAAGAGATCTGGTCGGAGGTGGCATGTAAAGTGAGTGCGGTTGGCAACACCCCACGCATGGTAAAAGATGTCCAAAAGCGCTGGGATGACCTGTGCCTACGCGTCCGGAACATCATTGCAGCAAACTGTAGCTAGGGAATGGCAAAAGGTGGCGGAGGTGCCTCACCCATTAAGATGACTGCTGGGAGGAGACTTTGCGAGCACCATTGGAATGGAGGCAATCGAGGGAGTGGGGGATATGGAGCGTGGAGCCCCGCCATCGGCTGATGCAGGTAAGGGTCCCAAATAAACCACTGCAATGCAAACCATGAAGATGTCCCCCCGAACTGACAGTGAAATGATGCAATGCAGGGGCCACCAGACACATGTACGCAACCCTGCCTACAGGCAGTGCACAGCACCATCTGGTCCACATGCATGATGCACCCCATACATGTGTCAGCCCAGACGCATCCCTGCATGACGCACCCATAAGGCAAGCAACCCGTATGACACTACTTCAATGGCAAATACCTGCCATTCCATAGAACTGCAGCTACCCCAATGCATGCCTGATGCACGTAGACCCATCACTGATGCTGTCCCTCTCTTGGTCCCCCACAGGCACACAATCTGACAGTGATGATCAGGGCCCCATGGAGCAGCCCGCAACACCAGTGAAGAGGTCCGGAGAAACGGAGGGAGCAAACAGGCCCTCAACATCAAGGGGAAGAGTCAAACCAGGACTACCTCACAAGCCCAACACAACCCACGAAGCTACAGCACCAATGTGCAAAAGGGCCACCACCACAGCACCCACACCAGCCACCACCACACAGGAGCCAGTGGTTGAATGCTCTGTTTCCACTGCCAGCAGTACAATCGGAGAGGCACTTGCCACGGCACCCGTGTCAGATGATGATACACATAGTCCGACACCCGGGACACCTACCGCAACAGTCCCCCTGCAGTCACCCCATCTCCCCCCACCCAGCATACACAATGCCAGCAGCCATGAGCTGTCTGCTGTGGAGTCATGGCCAGGGAGCCCCAGCCCCACGGGGAGCATGCATGATGCAGCAAACATGTTGCATGCAGCTTCGACATCCACCCGTTTCTGGGACAGGCAAGAGGGAATCATGGTAATCCAACAGCGCCAGGAGGAGCTGACATGGCTGGTGACCCAGCACATCATTGAAAGTGGCCAGGCAAGGGAGGATTTTAGGGAATGTGCAGCGTCCCTCAAAGCTGCCATTGAGTTGGCGACTGTGAGGCAGGTCCTCACCCGCATGGTAGAAGCCTTGGAGGCCCTGCGTCCCACACAGGTGATCGAACAACCAGGCACCTCCTCGAATGCCAGCTCCATACAGACCAGCCCCCTGCGTAGGTCTGTGCAGAACTTGTGCAGGTCAGACAGGGGTCCACCTGATGCTGGCAGTGGACAATGGTTGTAGGTGCAGCCTGCCATTCCGAACTATTGTAGACTAATGGTGCATGCAAGTGCACACCATGTGTGGGGAAGTTGAGGGGGGAGGGGGAGGGGTAGAGGGTGTGTGGGAAAGTGAGGGGGGAGGGAGAGGGGGGAGAGGGTGTGTGGGGAAGTTGAGGGGGGAGACGGAGGGGGGAGAGGGTGTGTGGGGAAGTTGAGGCGGGAGGGGGAGGGGGAGAGGGTGTGTGGGGTGGAGGGCTTGTGCACATTCCATGTTCTATTTGTTCAATACACCTGTTGTGATATGAGAATTTGCATGACCGGACATTGCTTATTGTGTATGTGTGCTTTATTGGTGAACAGTGTACAGTGTCCATGTCCCCGACACTACCAGTGCCCTGAGTCCCACCTCCATGGCACATTCTGCATCCATGTGTGTTAGAAACATAGCTTAATCAAAGTCTGGCGCACAGCACGTCCCTCCTGTGCTTCGCTACCTCCCTGATGTGCAGCCCCATCTCCTCCATCCTCATCCCCCTTGTCAGGTGGTTGCAGTTCAACGTCAGAGGGCAGAGGCACATTCCATCTGATGCACATATTGTGTAGCATGACACATGCCATGATGATCTTGCCCACCTGTTCATGCCCGTACAGGAGTGCCCCACCAGACCCGCTGAGGCAGCAAAACCGTGCCTTCAAAACCCCAAATGTCTGCTCGATCACCACACGGGTACGTGTATGTGCACGATTGTAGTCCTCTTCGTGCCTGTTCTGTGGGTTCCGGACAGGGGTAAGGAGCCACCTCTTCAAGGGACAGCCAGCATCACCTGCATGTGTGCAACAATGGTTATGTGTAAGTGATTACACCAAATGTGACCTGTATCAATGACACAATAGCATGCATTTATTTCCTGTTTGCATCCACATATCCATGCACGAATAGAGATACTCAAAGTAACTGCAATGTGTGAATTCATATGATCGACAGGTGTGCATGGCATCGTCTAGTGGGCGCAGGGGTGTCCTATTCCTTATGAGTGCTCATGCACTGTGGTTGCCCACGCCGGTTGTTCCCATGATCTAGGTGATGTGTAGTTAATTGTATGCTTTTATCCTGTCACCATTGAAGCCAGACTCTTGATGATCTGACTTTCCACACCTGATGTAGCCATGCTGGTATGCTGGACCTCTGTGGTGGTGTAGGGGTGAGATTCTGTATTTTGGCCTCATGTGACTCCTTTGCACGCACTAATGGACACGTGTCCATTGTGGTGATGTTATTCAGTCATTTGCATTGGCCATACTAACTGCATGTCGCTGCATTGTGTTGCAGGGCTACGGTCTGATTATGTGCAGTGTACATGTTGATGGCTATGGAATGGTTGCAGCACTGCCTCATTGTCATAGTAGTGCAGCTTCTGTCTTGCATTAAGGTGTCAGGTGTCATGTCCAGTTTGGGATATGAGCATGGTCCATCCTCTCAGCTAATCTCAGCCAGGTGAAGTATACATCTCCCCCCCCATCTCAGCCAGGTGAAGTATGCATCTCCCCCCCTCCTCAGCCAGGTGAAGTATGCATCTGTCCCCCCAATCATCTCCCCACATCACACTGCCATGAGCTTGACATGCAACTCACTGAGTAGCCAGGATCGTTGCCCTGCGTGTCGCTCCATGTAGCGTGGTAACGTGGAGTTCCGCATGACCATTGAGTCATGGGTTGATCCGGGAAATCGGGCACAACAATGTGTGATGATCTTGTTTGATCCACATACCGTTTGCACGTTGATGGAGTGGCATGTGGAACCACCAATTCAACATGGGTGCAGTCGATGGCACCGATGCAACCTGGGAAGATTGCCAGTGAATGAAAGCCAACTTTGGTGTTGGAGATCTCCTGGGCAGTCCGTGGTAGGAATATGTGGTTGCCTGTGTGCTTCAGCAGGGCATCAAGCACTTGTTTCAGCGTCCATGAGAATAATGGTTGTGATATGCCATGCATCTGCCCTACTGTGTGCTGGTAGGTGCCTGTGGCCAGGAAGTGGAGCACAGACACCACCTTCAGTAGAGGGGGGATGGCGGTATGGATGTCTATGAGGCTTACAATGTCGTTATGTATCATGTCCACAATGGTGGTGATTGTGTCCCAGTCCAGACGGTACAGGGTGTGGATCTGTTCAGGGGTTAGGCTGAATAGACTGGCTCTGATTCGAGGGATTGGGGGCTGCCTGTGTGGTACAACTGCCTGCACTGGTGGTGCATGCTGGGCCTGCCTCACCCTCCTTCTCCTCCTACGTCTCCTCTGTGCTGCCTGTTGTTGTTGTTGTTGCTGGAGTTCCACTGCAATCATGTCCTCCAGCCCCAGTATTGCTACTAGTATTGGAATAATTTTGGTGTGTGACTCGGTGTGGGTAGGGGTGGGGTGTGCTCCTTTTGTGCTGGCCCAGTCTACATTGCCTCACCTGTGATGATGTTGTGCACCTGTGGCAGTTGGGAACACTGCACATGGCCATTTACGGGTGGTTCACGATGCCGGTATTTCCTCCATGCCGGTACTTTTCGGCCTTCAGTTGGCCGTTATTTGCATGTCAACCTGACTTGTGTTCAGCTCCTGTTTACACCATGCCGCTATTGCCGGCATGTAGGGTAGCATGCCCGTGCCAATGTCGCTATTAGAGGCACCGTAAATAACGGTGCCGCTGATAGCGGGTTGGTGGGTCGTAATGGACCGGAGCGGTAAGCAATGCCGGTAATCCTTTACCGGCATTGTTTTTCCCTTACCTCCAAGCTCATAATGAGGCCCCAAGTCTAGGGTGTTGCCTTTGTTGTGCGTGGGGAACAGCACTATGTGCTTAAGATTAATGGATATGGTCAGTGTGAAAAGTGTGCTTCAACTGTGATTCTTGGCATGAGAGGTGGGGGCATCAAAATCTCCAAGAAATACATTATTACTGTATACTAATTTGGTAGAGGAGAATATGTTGGAGATGACTTCTATGAAAGACTCACTCCTGTAAGGTTCTCTGTAGTTGAGGTGGAAGGTTATGGATTCCTTGTTAGATAAGGGGACACGGAAAGTGAGTGATTCAAACAAGTTTTCTCTGGAAGAGGGGATGATGGAACATTCGCTTTTGTGGATAATTCCCACTCTGATTTTTGCCCTTCCTTACCGGTCAGCATATTGGATGAAGTAGACCAGATGTCGAAAATGGGGTAAACTCTTTTTCTGTGATGAAGAGGTTATTGCACAAGATGACATGAGTGATATCTGAATACTGAGCACCTGCTGAGTCATTTCAACCCGAGGAAGGTGGGGGCTATGCTGTGGAGGAAGGAGACACATGATGGGTTCTTTTGGCAAGTAGTAGTCGTAGTGACTACTTTAATTATTGCATATAATTTGGGCCTCAATTTGAGGTGTGCTCTAATTGATTAACACGCTGCATTTTTTTTAATAACGCTCATTTACCGCTATGCTCAACTATTCCCTGATTTACAAAAGTGTTGTTCAATGGAAAAATCCCATGAAAAACACTTTGTAAAAGAGGCCTTGTAGATTTTGCAATCCATTTATGTTTATAAACACCACTCTGGAGTGACTACTCTATTATAGAAATCCACTATTATCACACAGTCGATTGAGACTCCAAAATAGGGAATCATTTTCAGTTTAACCCAAGAAATGAATTACCATTACCACCAATGCCATAATGAAGTTATTTTTGTTACTGGTCCAATCTTTTTAAAAACAATAGGGCACATCTCAAATTAAGTATGATATAATTGTAAGCCATTTCATGTTATAACAATCTACTGTTAAAAAGGTAAAATAAAAGGTGAGTAACTAGCAGATTGGTTTGCACCAAGCCACACAAGGCTGACCACCCTTTTTGTTCAATGTCTCTGTAGGAAAGGCATGATACCACAAGTATTGACACTGACAGAATGGATACAATTTGCAAAACCTTTATTGATAATGTTGGGGTTGGAGAAGCTTCTATTCTGCCCTATAACTGAGATGGGAGTAGTCTCGACCAACACATGATAAACAAAACAGTTCTAGTGGAATCTGTCAAATCAAAATGGCCTATACTAATAAAAACCGAATGCCTGCACTATCTCTAGGACTTCAGGTCTTTTACGACTTCAGAAACTCCTAAAAAATAGGATGGGTAGATGACCATGGAATACCACATCTCACCATCAGCTATCTCACCCCCACTCCCCAAAGACCCCTCACCCAGGTTATTCTCCCGCACTGGTCCACCCCCAGGGTCTGGATCCAAAGGCGATGGCCGTGTTCTGGCCACCTAAGAGAGAGAGATCCTCACGGACTAGCGGTTGAGATACTCTCCGGTTTCTCACAAAGACATCCCCTATGTAATGTAGATGCATCTGTTTCACAGGGGAACCAGGAAAGGAAATCGATGTTCCCCTGTTCTTTACCCTTTTGGTGTTCCACAGTGAAACAGTAGGGTTTCAGTTCTAAGAACCATCAAGTTAGAGTCCTTTCATTCACTTATCCATACTAAAGATTAGTGGTTGATGACAAGTGTGAACTTTCTCCCTGAAAGATAATACCTTAGATGGATGATTGCCCATTTGATCTCAAGGGCCTCTAATTCCAACACAGTGCCTCATCACGAGATGGGTGGTATCCGACAAGGATACTGCCCAACTTTGCGTTTCTGCCCACCCATTTTGCGGTATTACCACCATATCATGGTTTGGGTGGTAAATGTTATCCCCCATTCCCCATTGGGTTCATTGGACCCAATGGGGAATTTTCTGCGCAATTTCTGCTGGCAGTATTACTGCACTGTAATTGCTCCCAAAATCATTATTTTTCCAGCATGTTTACCACCAACTCTGAGCTGAAGGTAAACACACCATACTCATGATTGGGAAGACCCATAAACTTGGTGGTAACCCCGTTAATGTTGCATTATGGGCTACCGCCCAACTCGTGATGAGGCCCACAGACAAATTCTTCTCACGTGGGAAGAATTTACGACTGGTGAAGAGCAGATCTAATCCATCATATATCTGTGATATAACTGCTCCTAACCCTCTGAGAGAGGCATCTATTTGTAATACAAATTCTTTCGAAAAGTCTTCTACCTTTAGGATGGGTTTTGACACAAGGCTTGTTTTAGGTTGTTGTAACATGAAACGTCCTTCTCATTACAATGAATCTTCTGAGGTTCAGCGTTCTTTAGTTTGTCTGTTAACCTGTCTGTTCTGTCTGAGAATCTTGGGATGAACCTACAGTAATAACCAATCAGTCCTAAGAATGCCCTGAGATCTCTCTTGGTCTTGGGTATGGGGTTATCTAGGGCGGCTTTCACTTTTTCTTGTTGGGGCTGGACACGGCCATTCCCTACAAAGAAGCCTAGGAATTTCACGGCCGATTGAGCCAGTTTGCCTTTGGATGGAGTAGCAGTTAAGCCGACCTCTCTGAGGGTCCTCATAATTGTAGAAAGATGAAAAAGATGGTCTGCCTAAGGTTTACTATAAATAAATATGTTGTCAATATAGGCCTCACAGAAATCGTAGGGCAGGAATATCCTGTCCATAAGTCGTTGAAACTTGGCTGGGGCCCCATGCAGGCCAAAACGGAGAGCTTTGAACTGAAATAATCCCAGCGGTGTCAAGAGGGCTGTCTTTTCCTTATCAGGTCCATATACTGGGACCTGCTATTAGCCCTTGGTTAAATCTAGGGTTAATAGGAATGTTGCATTTCCAAGTTTATATATTAACTCAAAATTGCATGGCATAGGATAGGCATTGAAGGCAGGGATGGTATTAACCTGCCTGAAGTCTATCCAAATCCTTCAAGAATGATTGGGTATAGGTACCAATACAATAGGGGAGGAACAAGCACTTGAAGAGGGCTTGATAATGTTTGTCTTTACAATTTTTTCACTTCCTCTACCACTATTTGTTTCCGAGCTTCTGGGACTCTATATGGTTTCAAATGGAACACCTTTCCCTTTGGAGTTCTAGTATAATGATAAGTACTGTGTACTCTCCCTGGTTTCTCACAAAATACATTATGGAATGCTGTAATACGTTTGTTCATATCTTCTTGGTTTTGTTTAGATAGTTCTTGGGAATAGGTCCAGAGTTATCTATTTCCTCTGGTACCAAACAAGACAATATCGAAGAGGAGGTAGTGGAAGGATTTTCTTTCCACTCCTTTAGGAGAGTTATGTGGTAAAAGTGAGTCTTTTGTTTCTTATGGTTGGGCTATTTTATAGGTACAGGTTCCTGTTTTTTCTAGCACCTCATATGGGCAATGCCACTTTGAGACAAGTTTATTTTAAGAGGTATGTAAGTGGACTAATACCTTTTGTCCTACTGAAAAAGATCTTACATTCACCTTCTTATCATTGGTGGAATTCTGTTGGGCTTGAGATTTCTCCATATGAGTATGGACTAGACTCCAGATGAGTTTCATGTGCTCTTGTGATCAGGTAGCTGTTTGTGAGAGGGAAATAGCTGTTTCTTCTCTCTCTTCCCAGGTCTCTCAGAGCATGTCTAGAACATCTCTTGGTTCTCTACTGTAAAGTCGTTCAAAAGGAGAGAATCCAGTAGATGCCTGATGGGTCTTTCTTACTGCAAATAGGGGCCATGGGATCATGCGATCCCAGTCCTTCCCATCCTCATCTACCAATTTTCTTTAAATATTTTTAAGGGTCTTAATACATCTCACTATCAATCCATGCATTTGGGGGTGGTAAAATTAGGTTCTTATTGTGGTAATGTGTAGTAATTACTTGCCTTCACTCATAGGTTTGCTCATAAAGTTGGATCTGGTAACCATTAGAATTTCCTTGGGAAAATCAACCCTAGAAAAGAATGGTAATAAGTAATGAGGTGGGTTGGGCTGTTCTGCATGGGGAAGGCCTCTGGGTACCGGGTAGCGTTATCAATGATTACTAGAACAAATTTATATCCTAGACTAGAGGCTTCCAATGGTCCAATGACATCCATCCCAATTCAGAAGAAAGGGACTTCTATTATTGGCAATGGGTTTAGAGGGAGAGGTAAGGAAATATGAGTGCTGGTTTTCTGACATAACTCACATATCTGAATGAAGTTCTTTATGTCAGCATGGGTACCTGGCCAGTAGAATTTCCCACTAATGTGAAGATGGGTTTTATAATGTTATTTAGATAATGCTAATACAATGTTAAGTTTATTTTATTTTATTTATGTTAACATTTATATAATATGCTTAACCCTAGGTTGTCCAGATGCTTTCACATCTCAGTGAGATACAAAGAGTTAGCAGGAAGGGTGCTGCTAATGGGGGAAGATGAGAATGTTAAATTCAAATAGTGGGAGGGGAGATATTAGTGGAATAGGAAGGTTTTCAGTTTATTACAGAGCACAGTTTTGGAGGGCTGCAATCTTATGGTGGATGGAAGGGCATTCCACAGAATGGCAGCAGAAACGGGGAAGGTGTAACCTCCAGCTTTGGTCCACTTGTATCTAGTATTACAGAGGTGGTTGGCATAGGCTGATCAATTTGGCCTAGTCATGGCTGGTTTGGGCAGTATTTCGGACAGGTAGCCCGGGGCTATGTTCTAAAGGCATCGGTGGGCAATGGTGAGGATCTTGAATTTGATCCATTCTTGGACTTGGAGCCATTGTGCTTCTCTCCTGGCTCTGGTGATGTGATCACATTTTTTGAGTCCCAGCATGACTCTCAGGGCGTTGCTCTGAATTTTTTGTAATTTTTTCATGTTTTTTTCTGAGTTGTCTCCCAGGAGGGCATTTCAATAATCCAGTTTCATCCTGATGATGGCCCTGGCAATGTTCAGGCAGTTGCCAGTTGAGAGGAAGGATTGGCATGCATTGATAAGTTTGGTCACATAGGCAGCCAAAGCAGCAGTGGCATTAACATGCCAGGATACAGGTAACGTGGCATCGATGTGGAAACAGAACATCTTCACAGATGAAGAGACGTGGATGGGGTGACTGTTAATGGTAAACAGCTGGTATTTTGGGCTGGTCTCCGCGAGGTGGTAGGGGTTGCCAACCAGAAGGAGTTCAGTCTTCTCATCATTGAGACACAGCCGGTGGGAGGCCATCCAGCCTTGGATAGTTTCATAGATGGCATTGATGTTTTTGGAGTCCAGACTGTGGTCTCCCGTGAGGGTGATGAGGATCTGTGTGTCATCTGCGTAGTTTGTTTATTTGATATTAAGTGAGTCCAGGAGGTCAAGATGGGGATTAGTATAAATGTTGTATAGGGTGGGGGGGGGGGTGCAAGATTCTGGTGGCACTCCATAGGTGATGGCTGTGCAGGTGGATGAGTGGTTGTTAGCAAAGACCTGAGATGTGCGGTTGGTCAGGAATGATCCATCCATTTGGCAGCATTTGCAGAGAAGGAGGCGTGGCAGTTAAGTGATGACAGAGGATGGAGTGCTCTGCCAAGTCAAAGGCTGCACACAGGTCCAAATGCATGAGAATAGAGAGGTTTCCAGAGGGCCTGGTGTTGTCCAGATGTTTTTTGCAGTCCTAACTCTGTACCAATGCATGGCTGGAAGTAAGATTGACGCAGGCTTGATAGGCAGTTTTGCTTTAGGTGTGGTTTAACTTAGAGGTAGGTGTTCCGGTCTATAACCTTAAGGAGAAAATGGACTGTAGTGATGGGCCGGTAATTAGTTGGTTTGGAGAGGTTGAGCAAAGGCTTCTTGAGGAGGGGTGAGATCCAAGATTCTTTTAGCGAGTGTGGGATGGAGGAGGAAGCAAATGAGGAATTAATGAAGTTCATGATTTGTGGCACTATGATAACAGTGCATTCTTTGATGAGGGGTGCCGGGTACGTGTCAGCATTGTTTTTATTTGTAAAAGAAAAAAATATGTGTCATTAGTCGAGGGTGTTTAGAGGAAGTGTGACATATTTCAGGGCCATGTTTAGTTTGAGCTGTTAGGTGGCAGAGCTACCGATAAGCTGTAACTGTTGCTTTAGAGTACAGATGTGATGGCATACGTGGAGGGACACAACCCTTGAAGGTGTTGTTTAGTTATTTGTTTATTTACCCACCCATTGACTGCCCATGACCATGCTGATCCCTATGGACATTCCCACCCACTTCCTGCCCATACCTATCCTAATCACCTTCCAGTGGGAACACTTTGAGGTTGCTTTAATCATGTATTACAATCAAACTTCACACTTGAAGTGCCTGCCAGTGTTGTTTTCAAAGCAGTCTTCTGATAGTTAATGACTTAATCTTAGCAGTAAAACACTATTGGCACAATAAATATGTCTAAACAAGGTCTGCCTTCAGCCACTCGATCAATAAGCATGATGTGTGTCCTTCACTGAAGTCCTGTTTAAAACAAGCATTGGCATAGCCAACAATTGTGGCTTGTATATACGTTTTAAGTATTTGCCATGCATTGCTATTAGATGCCCAGCTACTCACCTCAAATTGGAAAATTGTGGGGGCATTCAGAGCCAACACCGGGATGAAGTTCCAGAGGATGGGTGCTTGAAAAGAGAAAGATTGTTTGTGGGTCCTATCTTTGCGGACGAGGTATGATTCAAGCTGGTTGGTCGATTTGCAGTGTTAGGAGCATGTGCCACCAGATTTGTGGAGCTTAGCCACCAGGTATGCTGGTGTGCTACTCATGACCGCTTTGTAGAGAATGCATTCTGTCTTGAACAGTATCCTGACTTGAGCGGAAGCCAATGCAGTTTGCATAGGATGGAGGTAATTCGGTCTGACTTCCGTGCTTCCATAAAAAGATGTGCTGCAGTGTTGTAGACTGCTTTTTGCAGGGCCAAGTGAGCAGTTGGGAGCTCTGTCAGCAGGGCATATCCCCCATTGATGTGCGAGACCACAGGGGCCTGCACTATGGTCCGGAAGTCCTGCGCCAGGATGAAGGGTTTAATTTTTAGATGGGAAGAGGTTCTGAACCAGGCTATTTGGGCCTTCTTGGGTATGTGTTTCTGGAAGGACAGTTTCTGTCAATGGTGAAGCTTAAGGATTTTGTAGAGTCTGAGAGTTGTCGATCAAATCATTCTAGGTGCATATCATTGAGAAATTGTTGAATAAGTTGTTTTTTAGTGGGTAGACCTATGAGGACGAATTCATTCTTGGATGGGTTTAATTTGAGTTAATCCAAACTAAAGAGCATACCCCAAAACTGAAAAGGACTGGGGAAACATGTTCAAGGTAAAGAAAGAATCCCTCCAGGAATTGATTTTACACATTTGAGTTCAGTTCTGTTTCAAATCAATTCCTGCAGGGAGCCTTAGTTTGAGCTAGGCAGTCGACATTCAGGACTGGATGGTGGCTAAGTAATTGCAGAGACATATGATGACCAGCACAGCATTTACTCTCATGTACAACTGAGCATCATCTGTTTATTGGTGGATGGCTATATTGAGATCTTTGAGGAGAGTTTCAAGAGGCTCCATGTAAAGGTTAACAAGGCTTAGTTGGGGGACCATGCAGGATACCTAGAGTTGGTTAGAATGCAACAAGTTCATCTGGTCAGCCTCGTGTCTGCCTGAGAGGTAGGAAGTAAACCAATTGTGGACAGTGAAAGAGAATCCCATCAGTTCAGCAAGGAGGGAGAGAAGGCTGCGGTGGTTGACGGTATTGAATTCAGCTGAGAGTTCAAGGAGGAGGAGTAGGGATTTATCCAGGATTAGGAGAGCTTAATCCAACATCTGTCTCTAATTAGGGCGGAATTCTGACTGATAGTCATTTAGCAGGTGGAGTTGTTAGATTTTGGTGAGTAGTTGTGTAGCAACTAATTTTTGCAAAATGTTTCCAATAACGGTTAGCATGATGCTAATGTTGTGAGAAGTTGATTGGATGATCTCTTGTGTTGTGTTTATTTTTCAATAAGCTTGTTATTTTTGGGGCCAAGTGAATGCATGGCCACAAAAAAGGGTAAGGTTTGGCTACAATTTCTCAACAGAGCGCCTGTACATTGACACATATTTTATTTTACAAAAATAAATTGATTTTGCAGTACATGTGCGTATCATATTCTTACACTATATTCGAATAGCCACAACGAAAGCCCGGGGGCACAATGATTTATTCTGCAAAGTCTATATTACATTCTTGTTTAGCTGAAAAAAAAGTATGTGTCACTAGTTGGGGATATTTTGAGCAATTGTGACAAATGCTGAGCTATGTTTTGTTTTGGGGTGTGTGAATTTATGGTTACATAAATTTGATCAAAATTGGCTAAAATTGTTCAAAGTAGCACCTGGTCACTGACCAATACTTTCTTTTACAAAAAACTATGCA
Organism: Ambystoma mexicanum; assembly: GCF_040938575.1. Lineage (NCBI taxonomy): Eukaryota > Metazoa > Chordata > Amphibia > Caudata > Ambystomatidae > Ambystoma > Ambystoma mexicanum. The sequence goes on along the minus strand of NC_090939.1, from coordinate 426,762,001 downwards.
ACATAGATTATTTGTTGTCTGTGCATGCCTTATTCAAATCCTACATTCGAAAATGATGGAAAGAAATTCATTTGCTTTCAAAAGTATTAGTTGTAGTTGTTGACCCAAAGTTTTATGATCATAAGTATATACATTTTAATCATCTGATGGAGATTGAAGAGGTTGTCTTCTATAGATGTGTCAGACTGTTGACTCTTGAAAAGTTACAGGGAAAAAGAACACCTGTTCCCATTAGAAGAGTACTGAACATTAATATGATCTATAAAACTGTGCCTTGCCTATGAGGGATCCTGAAGCAATTTCACTGGAGGAGATGTGCTTTCCAAGAGGGATGAGATCCTGGCCATCAGTTCTTTTGGAAACTGATGACAGCTTATTGTGACTCAGCTCCTTAAAATAAATATTTCAAAGTTAGTATAAAAACAACTCTCAAACATAATGGATACATTGCCTAAACAGATTGCCCAACTCACTGGTGAAAAAGGGAATTGGGGTGGTGGTTGCACCTAGGGGACAATGATTCCAAATAGAGGCATCTTGGTTTTTGTGTGAAATGTAACAGTGCTTCTGATCACTGATCATATTTAAAACATATTGAGATTTGACTGCATGTGGAATATATGCCACTTCTGTACACAGAGTGCAGGGGCTAATAATTAGTATTCATAAGAAATAGAATGTAATATTGTAGTTGGAGAATGTGTGGAAATGTCTGTTTTTTCATTGTATTTGAAGCTAAGGAAGATTACATGTAAATGAATGGTGGTATGAGTGCTATGTAAAATAAGGAATGTTTCCCAGTGCTGACAATGTAGCATTTTAAAATGAATATTTATAAATTACCCAAAGTGTTTTCATAGATGTTGTCGACATTGCACCATGGTTCTAAAGCATGTCACATGATGGCCAAATGAGGTTAAATTTTTATAAGATATGTTCTGTGAAGGATATAATTACTTTAAAAAAAATTAAAACATGAGAGCACGTTAATTGTGTCATTTCTATTCCCATAACAATATTGTGAATGCAAACCCCATAAACTAATCATCCTGAAATTGAACAGGATGACATAATCTGCATATTGAAATGGTTGGGATACTAATATCCGTTCAATACAATCTGAACATTATTCTCCTCGGTTTTGGTGGGTGTAAAGAAATCGTATGCACACTGAATCGAAACACAACTTTTCTAACCCACACCCTGCAGAATTCTAATGCAAGTCATTATAGGCATATTGTAAACTGCACACACATGTTAACAGCCCATCACAGCATATCTACTAGGGAAGTAAGAGACCTGAAATTGTTCAACAATGTATATGTGTCATTGGGGAAAGCAAACGTTTTGCATCATTTACAAATGTAACTTCATGAAAAATTTAGAAATTGTTTATTAAACTAAAGGGAGTGTTGAAATATTGTCTAAGTGACAGAAGTGAAATTAGAAGACATATGGTAATTTAGACTTTAATATAGATGTATAATTGATTAAGGAAATGGCAGTTTATGTGTGAGAAATAGTGAGATAAATGCAGGCAGGTCATTTTTGTTTTTATAGACCAGCTGTCTGTGATTGTGTAATATTGTGTTGACTTCCCCTGCATACAGCTGCAGAACACCTTCAATTTCACCTTCAATTTCTTTATTCGACTAAGATACATCTTACAACATGATAATCCCTTCAGAAGAATTAACATCTATCCTTATAAAGCATAAAGATGGATATCTTGCAACTGATAAACAGGAAGCCATCAGAGTCTTTATATTGTTCAAATCTTCCGGTTTCATCAGTTTAAGTTCCTAACACAGGTCCAAATTCTTACATTTCCATGGATTAAATTGTCCCTAGGAACTCCTTTGGTTGTGATGTAGTCTTGTTATCCAAGACCCCACTTGAAACATATTTCCTCTGCCTCAACCTAATGGCCTCTGTGATGAATTGTGGGGATTTATCCCTTCCCCCCAAGGGGGAGCCCCCATGCGACCTAGAGAGGTGAGCCTGCTCCGCAACACCCTCCCTAGGAGTTGAGGCAAGTGGGACCTCACCGGAAGAGGCTTCCCCTTTGGGGACAAGGACTCCTCTTCCCTTGACGAACTCCCTGATGGGCCCCAAGTGATTGCCTATATGGACTTTTAAAGCAACTCAGATGGCTATCAATCTCATGAAGAGAACATGAATCTGTATGGTCAACAACATAAGTTGAGCATGTCGCTTTAAAGGAGACTCTCCAATGGGGTGTGCAGAGGAGGCTGAAGAGGGATGAGAGACCAAAGAACCAATGAGACAGGCCAGCAAGCCGAGAAGGAGCAGAAGGCAGACGGAAGCAAAGCAAATCCTGTCTGCATAGCAAAACAGTGGAAGGTGGGGCTGTTACCAAACACAGAGCCATATCAGCTCTGACACGGAGCAAGAAATACTTTGAGACCAGTGTCTGAAACTAGACGAAGGATTGACCTGCTGGAATAGAGAGAGCAAAGGTGGTGGGCAGCCTGCTCACACAATGACTCCGATACCTTCTGTGGAAGTAAGCAACTCCAAACTTGAGTCACCACATCAGTGACATATGTGAGGGGTCAGAAATGTGAGGTAGACAACTCTGTGAAGTTTTCTCGACAAATGCCATTTTAAGAAATTAGATGGTTGGATAAATCCTTCACTATTCCTACCCTGCTGAGGATTTCCCTGCCTAAAAGAAACTGATTGAAACACTCTAACAAAGTATATCTGTCCCTCAAACCTATGCATAAATAAATGAGGAAATGCATAGCAGTTCAAAACAACAATGATTGAATGTGTTTTGTAGCAACAGTCTCTTCTTAGAACCTGGGTGAATTCCCCTTCCCCAGATCTCTGCTTCACTCCTCAAGAAAGGGAAATAAGGAAATACTAGTTTGCAACAAAGTTCCATCACAGTTCTGTGCAGCTTCAAATTGTCAACAGAAAGTTCAACCACTCCAAAAGTTCATCAAAGAAAATTAGAAGATTCTTCTTCTAGTAATACGATTTGTCCACCTTAGATAAAGGACAACTTCGCAGTTCATCAATAATAATGGTCTTAGTCAGCTCTTTCTTCAGAAATAAAAGCAACATTAATTGTCTCTGTCAGGACCACTTTGGACTACTCCTTCAACTTTCACCTGGTTTACTCCCATGCCAGGCCTACTCCTCCAAAGGTTCACCATCTGGGTATACTCGCCTGCCTGAACAGTGTTTCACAAGAAAAAGTGATTTTGTAGTTAAGACCAACTGTTAAGAGTTCAGAACAGCTTCCGGGTATTCAACAATGTGCATCTTCAATACTTTTAACACCACTTCAGGGAAACATAATTCACATTGGTGCTCTTTAATAATAATGATCACCTCCTTCTGAATATCCTTTTGCAGAAGAGAAGCCTTTTTAATAATCATGTTTCACCATGGTATCTGCAACCACATACTGACAATCCTAGGGTTTTATTCTGAATCTCCCTTGGCTTTGGCAATGTGAGTTCATACTAGCTGTTACCACATGTTGTACAAAGTATGGACAACAAGCTTCCCAATGTATGGACCTTTCATTAGCTCCCTTCTGCTTTTGGCATTATCTACTGGATTGTATTTGCCTTGATTTTAGTTGCTTTTGGCTTGGGCAATACTTGCAGGTATTCATTCTCAACAATATCACCCCATCAGGTGAAAGTGGTAGGCGCCACGGACAATGATAAGCAAGACAAGGAACAGGAGCCGGAAAACTCGGCCACCCGGCAAGTGTAGAGGTCCACTTGTCGAGCGGAGTCAAGAGAGTTGTAACGACTTCACACCTGGTCATTCCAGTACTGATAATTCACCCCCAACAACCATTGAAAGTACATGCTTTAGAAGCTTACTTCGATAGTGGGGCAGTGGGTAATTATATCGATCAGGGGTTGGCTGCACGGATAGGCCTTCCACTTCAGCAAAAACCGCACGCGGAAAATGTCACAGCTGTGGATGGCTCTCAGCTGTCTTCGGGACCTGTGACTCAACATACCGACAAGGTACTGCTGACATGTCAAGATGGTCACCGGGAAAGCATTTCGTTTAACCTCATAGGAGCTACCAGTTCCAAATGATTCTAGGAATGCCATGGCTGGAAACCTATAACCCAAGGATCGACTGGCGCCCTAGAAGGCTGACCTTTCCTCTGGAATGCACCAAGAGTTGCTATCTTAAGGATGTGAGGAGATTACAACACCAGGTGAAACCCATCTTGGGAATGTCAGGCTCATTGCCTTCAGAATATCAAGACTTTGTGGATGTGTTTCAAAAGGAACAAGCCAACACCCTACCACAACACAGAACATATGATTGCCAAATCGATCTGGTCCCGGGAGCACACGTTCCCTAGAGCAGAATCTATGCCCTGACGGAGCAGGAAAATCAGCACCTACGAACATATCTTGATCAGTATCTAGCTAATGGATTCATCCACCCATCCAAGTCTCCGGCCTCCTCAGCTCGCTTCTTCGTACCGAAGAAAGAAGGGGACCTCAGGATCTGCATAGATTACAGGGCATTGAACCAGATTACCGTAAAAAATAGGTATCCGCTGCCACTCATTCCTGAACTTCTCGACCCGGAAAAGAATGCCCAAATCTATGCGAAACTGGATCTGCGGGGGGCTTACCATCTGGTCAGAGTGAAAAAGGCGACGAATGGAAGACAGCATTCCGAACCAAATATGGGCTCTTCGAGTATCAGGTCATGCCTTTCGGGCTATGCAACACACCAGCTGCATTCCACTTCTTTATGAACAACGTACTACATGAACTGCTAGACGTCCGCGTCCTTGTTTACATCGATGATATCCTTATTTACTCGGCATCCAAGGAAGAGCATGTGGGCCATGTAAGAGCCGTATTAGAAAAGCTCTGTAAGAACCACTTATTTGCCAAATTGGAAAAAAATGTTTTCCACGTTACAGAAGTCGAGTTCTTGGGCTTCATGCTTACCCCTCAAGGAGTACACATGGATACTTGAAAAGTGGAAGCAGTCCTTCAATGGCCATCTTCAACATCAATCAAAGGGGTGCAGGGTGTACTCGGGTTTGCCAATTTCTATCGGCGGTTCATTCCAGGGTTCTCACAAATCGTCCATCCTATCACCTCTTGCTAAAAAAGAATTAAAAGTTTTCTTGGACCTCCGACTCTGAAAAGGCATTTCAAGAATTGAAATTGGCCTTCACTTCGGCCCCTATCCTCCGGCACCCTCGACCCGATCTACCTTATGTGGTTGAGACCAACGCCTCCAATGTGGCCATGAGGGCGGTGTTATCACAGAAAGACCCTGATACCGGACAGTTACATTCTATAGCATTCTGGTCCTGTAAATTTACAGCACCTGAGAAGAATTAAGCTATCACCGACAAGGAACTATTGGCAATCAAAGGAGCTTTTAAACACTGGCAGCATTACATCCTGGGAGCTAGGCATACTGTCACTGTTATCACGGACCATCCCAACTTGCTATACTTAAAGACAGCCAAGGCCCAATCATCTTGTCAGCTTCGTTGGGCTCTCTTCTTCGCAGAGTACGATTTTATAATCACGTAACGGCCTGGGGTACAGAACGGAAAAGCTGATGCTCTGTCGTGAATGGGCGACAACCAGGACGCATTTATACCATCAGAACATGTACCCATTATTCCGGAGGAACAAATTCAGAACCAGATTGCAGTAACTGCCTGTTGGGAAGAATTAAAGACCAACCTCCAATCTCAAATGGGTCAGGCCGCCCAACAAGAATGGTTGAGTAAAGGAGATCAGTATTCTGTCATGAACAACTTACCCTATTTTCAAGAAGACTATACATTAAGGACAACGAGATCCAAGACAAGATCATCCCCAACTACCACGACTCGCTAGTGGAAGGACAACCCGGTATTACTAAAACACGGGCCATGATCAGAAAAATCTATTGGTGGCCCACCTGGAGAAAAGATGTAGCCCAATTCATTGCAACTTGCGGAGTGTGCGCACAACAGAAATCTAAGAAGATTAACCCTGCAGGATTATTACGTCCCTTAAGCATAGCACCGGTCCCCTGGCATACCTTGTCCATGGACTTCATTACAGACTTACACCCTTGAGAGGGCTTTAATACCATTCTAGTAGTGGTGGACTTAATTTCTAAAATGGCACACTTTATTCCGCTAAAAGGACTCCCTACGGCTGGAATCGTGTTCCTGGAGCAAATAGTCAAATTACATGGTTTACCCTCTGTATGGATCTCTGATCGTGGAACGCAATTTGTCTCAGCCTTCTGGAGGAGTTGCTGCAAAATAGCGCAGATTGATCTCCGTCTTTTTACCAGTCACCATCCCCAGACCAATGGTCAAACCGAGAGGACTAACCAGACACTGGAACAGTACCTGAGGTGCATGCTACAACAGACCGAGGGATCCTGGAAAGACGTTTTGTGACTAACGGAATTTGCATACAATAACTCTATCCACACTAGTGCAGGACAAACCCCATTCTTCATCATGAACGGTCGGCACCCCCGGACATCTTCCTTTGCCCCACTTGATGAGCTGGAAATGCCGGCAATTACCTTGCTTCATAAAACTATCACTCAAACCGTCAAGGAAGCAACCAAGAGCTTAACTAAAGCCAAAGAACAACAAAAGAAGTTTGCGGACCGGCATAAAAGAGAAGCTCCAAACTACCAAGTCGGAGATAAAGGGCCTGATCACGACTTCGGCGGTAATGCGGCGGTTTTCCCGCCTGACGTAAATAGCGCTAACGCCAAGGTCCCCGGGGGACAATCCGCCAAATCACGATTTATCGTGCACGCGCCCCGGTCCATGGCGTTATCGCAAATAGCGCTAACCTTTAAATCCGGTGCACCGTGCAATACCACCATATTGCGGTCATAGCGCGCGCTATGAGCGCGCGCAGGAAGCGCGTCACCGCCGGAACAGGAAACAAAGCGGCGGCAATCTTGGAAATCACAATCCGTCGGATATCATAGCCCCTGGAAGCCATCCACGCCATCCAACCCCAAAACATGTCTCAGGAGCGCACTAGGGGCAAGACTGCCCTGGACAGGGTGAGAAAGCCCAAATTCAGTGACCAGGAGCTAGCTGCACTGGTGGAGGAGGCAGAGACACACCATGAGGAGCTGCAGCAGCACAAAACAAGTGGCCAGCACACAGCACAAATCTGGCGCAACATCAGACAGAGGGTCACTGCTGTGGGGCGCGTGCCCCAGGATGGGGAGGATTGCCGCAAGCGTCTGAACGACTTGCGCGTGCGAGTCCGTGGCATCCTGTCACAGCACAGGAGTGCAAGCAGGGGCACTGAGGGAGGGCCACCACCACCCGAACTCACACCATGGGATGAGGAAATGAGTGCCCTGATAGATGTTGGCACCATCGAGGGCGTTGGTGGAGCGGAGGCAGGCACTGGCATCGATCCGACTGCAGGTGAGTCCCACACCCAAATGCATGCAGCTGAAAGAACCACACATGCAGAAACCAAGTGAATGAATGGGAGGAAATGTGTGTGAGGAACTGCATACACCCATAATTGAGGCCTACATCCATTAAACCGTAGTGCTGCCTAGACAACCCTGCACGTGCAGTGCATGAATGACATGGGCAGGGGATAGACATCCATATTCATAGGACAGCTACGTAGAGTTGAAGTGTGCATGAATACACCCCCAAAACCCTGAGCACAGTGCACACCAAATATGCATGCAATCTTGTCAATCTGACATTCCCATGCAGTCTATCTTCATACCCACTCACAACAAGCACCACATGGCGACAGAACAGAATGCAAGGAGAATGCGTGAGTGATGCTGTCTTCAATCCCACTTGTTGGCATGAACTGCATCACTCAAATATATGTAGCATTGAACTCAAACCACACCCTATTATGTACCCCACAGGAACACATCGATCCCAACAGGATGAAGATGATCGGGAGGAGGACACACCATCACAGCGCCCACGGCAGCGCTCCTCCACCAGCACCACCACCCCACAAAGAGGCCGCACGGAAGGGAGACAAACCAGGCCAACCCCCACTACACCCCAAAGCAGCCCGACCAGACAGCAGTAGCACCCACATGGCCGCAGGGAAGCCACCAGTCACAGGCCCGATGCTGGGGACTGAGCAGTGGATCAGAGCCCAACGTGGGAGGAACACCTCCACATGCTCATCAGGCAGGAGGACAGCACTCTCCCAGAAGCAGTGAAGCCGAAGGGATGGTCACACCCCAGGGGAGCCCAAGGCCAGGCACACAGCTTGCACAAAGCCCACATCTGCCTGTGCGTTGCGTCCGCACACCACAGCCGGACGAGGATATGCCATCATATGGCAGCCCAGTAGACCGGCACTCAGAGCCTGGCAGCCCAATCCAAGCAGGCGCCATGTCCCCATGCAGCCCCCCCACCCGATGGCGCACAAGTCGCAGGCCAGCACATGAGACGCCAGGGGTGCTCTTTGGCACAGGGGCAGCAGTGATGGGCTGACTCGACTTTATTGAGGCCAAACAGGCCAGGGTTGAATCAATGGCCAAGGTGCAGAGTCGTCACATCAAGGCCGTCAGTGCATCTATACGGCATGGATGCAAATACATAGCGCGTAACAAAGCGTGCACACGCAGAGTCGTCGAACAATGTACTGCTGCCCTGACAGGGTTCGGACAATGAGTGAGGGAGTTGACCGAGGCAGTCTCAGCACTTGCTGAGCAAACAAGGGAGGAAAACAACCTCATGCGACAGCACATGCTGGCCGCCGCTTCAGTCCCTTCGACATCCTCCACACCCATGGAGGGTTCCCTCGAGCCATCTCCTAGGTGCCGGTCTATGCGCCACCTGAGGGCACGCACACCAGAGGGGCCCAGGTAAGGAAAGCGCCCACGACCATCCTAGTGGTGCATGGCATCATTGTTGGTGCCCTCATAAGACACATGTGCCTATCTGCACAGTTGAGGGTAGTTCACTGGGGAGAGGGGGGATTGTGTGCTGGGTGTTCACTGGCGGGAGGGGGAATTGTGTGCTGAGTGTTCACTGGGGGGAGGGGGGATTGTGTGCTGGGTGTTCACTGGGGGAGGGGGGATTGTGTGCTGGGTGTTCACTGGGGGGATGGGGGATTGTGTGCTAGGTGTTCACTGCGGGGGAGGGGATTGTGTGCTGGTGTTCACTGGGGGGAGGGGGGATTGTGTGCTGGGTGTTCACTGGGGGGAGGGAGGTTTGTGTGTTGGGTGTTCACTGGGGAGAGGGGGGTTTGTTGGACTGAAAATAAATCACGTTTGAAAAATCACAATGCATAGACAATAGTGATTGTTACAAATACAATTTAATGTTGAAGTGACATATTTCGAATTTACCCATTACCCATTTCTAAATAAATCCATCAATCAAACCCTGTCTGGCCAACCTCCCCTCCCTCAGCCCAAACATGTGTGCATGTGCAACACCTTCTGGCACATCACCCTCACTCCCAACCTCAGGTGGCAGCACATGAGCATCAGGGGGCAGTGGCACATTTCTGCGACAGCAGATGTTGTGCAGCATGGCACATGTCAGTACAATTTTGCAAACTTTTTCTGGTGCATACATCATTGCCCCTCTCGTGCGGTCGAGGCACCGGAAAGCGCACCTTCAGCAGTCCAAATGCCCTCTCCACACAGATCCGCGTACGAGCATGGGCAAGGTTGTATGCCCGCTCCGCCACCGTGTGTGGATGACGCACAGGGGTCATGAGACACGTGTACTGGGGATATCCAGAATCACCTGCAGGGGAGAAAAAGCTGGTATGGGGACAAGGTAAGTCCAGTGGGTGTACATAGCTCTGTCATCAGTGTGATTTTGCCATATTTGTCATTTGGTCTAGAACATTGTGGAGTGTGCTGTTCTACGGGCACGATTGAATCAATGAGGTACTCGCAACTTGGTACGCCTATGTTTCTGGATGTTACAGTACTCATTCACTTGTCGCTGGGTAAGGGGGCCCTTCCATCTACTTCTGCATGACAGAAGTGGCTGCCTCATTTGTCATTGCAAATACATTTGGCTGCAGTTGCTTTTGCTGGTTGTCACTATTCTGTAATGTTCTCCATGCATGTGCTTGGCCATTCTGGGGACAGTGTTCGTGGGATGTACATTGCCATTACTTAGCCTACTTATGTGTGGTGCATTTGTGGATGTGCCAGCTTATGGTTTAGAATGTCATTACTGTCGGGTGGCCAGGGTGGGATTTATGTATTGTGTCAGTGTTGGGAGCCATGGTGCTACTCACACAGGAGGATTTATGGTGGTGGGGCTTCCATATGTCAATGTGCCGCCACATGTCTTTTACATCCTGCATGGGTGTGTTCTGCTGTGTTGGACATGTCCAAGGTTTCTCATGCAAGGTGCTTGGATGTAAATGCTGCAGTAATGGTGCAACCTATTGGGAATAATGGATTCCGTGACAGGCACCATCAGATGTGGATTGACATGCATTATGGTATACATTTGTACTCACCCAGTAGCCATGTGTTTTGGCCGTGGTGCCTTTCCATGTATGCCGGCAGGGTACTATTGCACAGGACCATGGAGTTGTGGGTGGATCCTGGGTAGCGGGCACAGCAGTGGCTGAAGGTGAGGTCAGGACCACATGTCATCTGCACGTTGAGGGAATGGTACTGTTTCTGGTTTCTGTAGGCTGCCTCGTGTGCCTAGGGTGGTACGAGTGCCACATGCGTGCAGTCCAGGGCTGCTATTACATTCGGAACTTGGGCAATGGCATAGGATTGACCCTTCAGCTGGTGCACCTGTGCCTGTGTGGCTGGCAATGCTATGTGCTCGTTCACATGATTCAACAGTGCATCAAGCACCTGTCCCAGCATGGCACTGAATGTGGACTGGGCCATTCAATGAATCATGGCAACGGTATGTTGGTAGCTGCCAGTCCCAAGGAATTGAAGCACAGACATGAGCTTCACTAGGGGAGGTACTGCCGTGCTGGTGGCTATGCGGCTGCCAATGTCGCCCTGGATTGTGTCCAGCAACTGGGTGATGGTTGCCCTGTCCAGCCGATATTCTGTCACCAACTGGCCATCAGTCAGGGCCCAGGGTGTTGGCCTGACCCTGGGGATGGCTGGCCACCTTGCTGGTGGTGCTCTCCTCCTCCTTCTCATCATCCCCACTGCCCCCTGCACTCCCAGGGCCCTGGCCTGGTTGTCTGGCCTCTGTAGCTCCAGGCGCAGCAGGTAGAAGTCAACATCAAGGCTCACGGCTCCAGGTGGCAGCATGGTGTTGGGGAGGGTGTGTTGTGCATGGGTGGGTCCTTTGTAGGCCCCTGAATTGCATTGGTTTCACCTGGGCCCTTATTGCTGTCTCCTCCCTGCTCCTGCTGGTGTTATGGTGTTGGGGAGGGTGTGTTGTGCATGGGTGGGTCCTTTGTAGGCCTCTGAATTGCATTGGTTTCTCCTGGGCCCTTATTGCTGTCTGCTCCCTGCTCCTGCTGGTGTTATGGTGTTGGGGAGGGTGTGTTGTGCATGGGTGGGTCCTTTGTAGGCCTCTGAATTGCATTCGTTTCACCTGGGCCCTTATTGCTGTGGCCTGTGTTCTGTTGCCTCCAGCTTTTTGCTGGAGGTATTTTCGGCGGATTATCCGACGCTTTCCTGGCGCTAATTGCGCCTACGCCGGACTTGTGATTGCTGATGTTTTTGCGCGAATGGTTACTGCCACTATTACAGACGGCACTTGTACAGCCGGCTGTACTTGCGCCCGCTGTAATGCCGCCGGCGGTATTTGGACTCGTGATCCGACAGACCCTTAAAATCGGCACTAATAGGATTACCGCCGATTTTAAGGGTTACCGCCAAAGTCGTGATGAGGCCCAAAGTATGGTTAGTGGCCAGTAAAATACTGTTAAAATGTCCTAGGGTCTTCCGCCCCAGGTATCTAGACCCCTATCCCATCAAGACCATCATCAACCCTGCCGCAGTAAAGCTAGAGCTACCAGACAACTTGCAAATCGATCCTGTATTTCACGTTTCTCTTTTAAAACCTGTGAAACCCGAAACAAGGATTACACAACCACCGAACCCAAGATTATCGATGGAGAACCTGAAAATGAAGTTAAAGACATTTTGAATTCTAAAGCAGTGCGATCAAAACTGTACTACTTGATCGATTGGAAAGGTTATGGGCCCCAAGAGCGCACTTGGGAACCCGTGGAATGTATCCTTGCGCCTCGGCTGATCAGGCGGTTTCATCGCAATAACCCAACCATGCCTCGGCCAGGGGGAAGATCACCCGTAAGAGGGGCCTTGCGGGGGAGTGCTGTCATGACAACTAGTCATGGGGCCAGTCCTTCCTCATCCCCGGGGTCCCATTGGACCCAGTCCTGGTGCCTCTGCCGCCAGGCTCATCTTAAAGTGTGCTCTGCACACTCTAGGCCCAGGGCATGTGCAGCTGGGCCGGGCGTGGCCATGGATCAGAACTAGAAGGCACATGCTACAGGCCCAATGAAGGGCAAGGTGGGGTTGGTAGGCAGAGCTAATGGGAGGGGCCTGAACCAGCCTATATAAGGCCAACAAATACACGTGCCCTTCACTTCGCGTTATTCTGCTTCCAAGCAGCATAACACTCCCGCAGTACTCACCGGTGCCTCTCTGGATGTTCTCAGCCTCAAACTGAAGATTCTTCCGAGAACACTTCTTACCTGAAGTCTTCCTCCCATCTCTGTGAGCGTCTTCACTCCAGCTACTCCATCCCTGCAGAACGCTTCTTACCTGCAGTCTTACGCCCATCTCTCCAAGCGTCTTCCCTCCAACTACTCCATCGCTGCAGACGCACTTCTTACCTGTTGTCAACCGCTACATCGCTGAGAGTGCACATCTTACCTGTTGCCAGCTGCTACACCGCTGAGCGCTCCAGTCACTACACTGTGGAGCACGCCTCTCACCTGCAACTCATCGCGGCCTGTGCCAGACTCTTCTTCTTGCCTCCATTCCATTATGATCGGAGTTGGATACTTCCTCCTGCAATCATCTACGAGGAAGCAGACACCATTCTTCGTCGGTGGCCGACATCTATGAGGAAACAAGAACAAACAGGTTAGGACTCATATGCATTTGCATGACCGCATAATACAAGAGACTAAAGCTCCCTTATAAAACCATCTTACCTGTCACTGTTGGAACTCCATCAGCCTCTAAGGTCTCCGGATTCTCTTCGATCCAGATTCTATTCCCGCACCTATGGAAATGGAATGAGACATTGCAAGAATTACTTTTAAAACGGACTACAAACACTTTAATCGAATGAACTATAATCGTACCAAAGACTTACCTTATATGTGGATTGGTTGCAGCTGGTCTGGATCAACACCCCCCATGGACTAGTGAAGTAACTTGGTCCATCCTACTCACCCCTGCTAAGGAAAGCAGGACAGATAGCTGTTCATCACAAAACTACAGGTAACGAAAGTGCTTGCCCACCGTATTCTGGCACTAAAGGGCTGGGGAAGTCGTGATACCCCCACTCCATACTCATTGCATCTCCTCTTCACACAGCTCCAGAGCCGCAGATCCAACCATTCTCAGAAGGGGAAGGTGATTTCAAGGAGCAAGTTCGAGGGAGGGCTCCAACCACGACCCAATGCCCCCACGGAAGCCAGGTGAGCATAACAAGCGGTAGTGCCTGGGGTAGTGTTAGAGGTGAAGAGGGCTGGTGGGTGGTGTCTGGACATGAGGGGGCTGCCTGGGGTGGTACCAGATGTGAAGGGGGGTGGTGGGTGGTGTCTGGACTTGAGGGGGCTGCCTCGGGGTAATTTTGGAGATGAAGGGGGCTGGTGGGTGGTGTCTGGATTTGAAGGGGCTGTCTGGGTTAGTGCCAGAGATGAAGGGGCTGCCTGTGGCAGTGTCGGAGGTGAAGGGGGCTGGTGGGTGATGTCTAGACTTCAGGTGGCTTCCTGGGGTAGTGTCTGAGGTGAACTGGGCTGCCTGGGGTAGTGTTGGAGGTGAAGGGGCTGCCTGGGGTAGTGTCAGAGGTGAAGCGGGCTGCCTGGGGTACTGTTGAAGGTGAAGGGGGATAGTGGGTGGTGTCGGTCTTGAGTGGTCTGCCTGGGGTGGTGTTGGAGGTGAAGAGCACTAGTGGGTGGTGTCTGGACTTTAGGGGGGTGTCTTGGGTAGTTTTTGAGGTGAAGGGGGCTAGTGGGTGGTGTCTGGATTTGAAGGGGCTGTCTGGGTTAGTGTCAGAGGTAAAGGGGCTGCCTGTGGTAGTGTCAGAGGTGAAGGGGGCTGGTGGGTGATGTCTAGACATCAGGTGGCTTCCTGGGGTAGTGTCTGAGGTGAACAGGGCTGCCTGGGTTAGTGTTGGAGTTGAAGGGGCTGCCTGGGGTAGTGTCGGACGTGAAGGGGGCTGCCTGGGGTAGTGCCAAAGGTGAAGGGGGATAGTGGGTGGTGTCTGGTCTTGAGTAGTCTGCCTGGGGTGGTGTTGGAGGTGAAATGCACTAGTGGGTGGTGTCTGGACTTTAGGGGGCTGCCTGGGGTAGTGTCAGAGGTGAAGGTGGCTGGTGGCTGTTGTTTGTACTTGAGGGGGCTCTCTGGGGTGGTGCTGATTGTGAAGGGGGCTTCCTCAGGTAGTGTTGGAGCTGAATGGGACTGGTGGGTGGTGTCTGTTCTTGAAGGGGCTGCCTGGGGTTCTGTCAGAGTTGAACGGGCTGGTGGGTGGTATCTGGACTTGAGGGGGCTGCCTGGGGTAGTGTTGGAGGTGAAGGGGGCTGGTGGGTGGTGTCTGGACTTGAAGGTGGTTGCCTGGGGTGGTGCCAGAGGTGAAGGGGGCTGGTGGGTGGTGTCTGGACTTGAGGGGGCTGCCTGGGGCAGTGCAGGAGTTGAAGGGGTAGTGCCTGGGGTAGTGTCAGAGGTGAAGGGGGCTGGTGGGTAGTATCTGGACTAGAGGGGGCTGTTTGGGGTAGTGTTGGAGGTGAAGGGGGCTGGTGGGTGGTGTGTGGATTTGAAGGGGCTGTCTAGGTTAGTGTCAGAGGAGAAGGGGCTACCGGTGGTAGTGTCGGAGGTGAAGGGGGCAGGTGGGTGATGTCTAGACTTCAGGTGGCTTCCTTGGGTAGTGTCTGAGGTAAATTGGGCTGCCTGGGGTAGTGTTGGAGGTGAAGGGGCTGCCTGGGGTAGTGTCGGAGGTGAAGGGGGCTGCCTTGGGTAGTGTTGAAGGTGAAGGGGGATAGTGGGTGATGTCTGGTCTTGAGTGGTCTGCCTGAGGTGGTGTTGGTGGTGAAGGGCACTAGTGGGTGGTGTCTGGACTTTAAGGGGCTGTCTGGGTTAGTGTCAGAGGTGAACGGGCTGCCTGTGGTTGTGTCAGAGGTGAAGGGGGCTGGTGGGTGATGTCTAGACTTCAGGTGGCTTCCTGAGGTAGTGTCTGAGGTGAACGGGGCTGCCTGGGTTAATGTCGGAGTTGAAGGGGATGCCTGGGGTAGTGTCGGAGGTGAAGGGGGCTGCCTGGGGTAGTGCTGAAGGTGAAGGGGGGGTAGTGGGTGGTGTCTGGTCTTGAGTAGTCTGCCTGGGGTGGTGTTGGAGGTGAAATGCACTAGTGGGTGGTGTCTGGACTTTAGGGGGCTGCCTGGGGTAGTGTCAGAGGTGAAGGTGGCTGGTGGCTGTTGTTTGTACTTGAGGGGGCTCTCTGGGGTGGTGCTGATTGTGAAGGGGGCTTCCTGGGGTAGTGTCAGAGCTGAATGGGACTGGTGGGTGGTGTCTGTTCTTGAGGGGGCTGCCTGGGGTGCTGTCGGAGTTGAACGGGCTGGTGGGTGGTATCTGGACTTGATGGGGCTGCCTGGGGTAGTGTTGGAGGTGAAGTTGGCTGGTGGGTGGTATCTGGACTTGAGGGGGCTGCCTGGGGTAGTGTTGGAAGTGAAGGGGGCTGGTGGGTGGTGTCTGGACTTGAAGGGGTTGCCTGGGGTGGTGCCAGAGGTGAAGGCGGCTGGTGGGTGGTATCTGGACTTGATGGGGCTGCCTGGGGTAGTGTTGGAGGTGAAGTTGGCTGGTGGGTGGTATCTGGACTTGAGGGGGCTGCCTGGGGTAGTGTTGGAAGTGAAGGGGGCTGGTGGGTGGTGTCTGGACTTGAAGGGGTTGCCTGGGGTGGTGCCAGAGGTGAAGGCGGCTGGTGGGTGGTGTCTGGACTTGAGGGGTTGTTTGGGGTAGTGTTGCAGATGAAGGGGGCTCGTGGGTGGTGTGTGGATTTGAAGGGGCTGTCTGGGTTAGTGTCAGAGGGGAAGGGGCTGCCTGTGGTAGTGTTGGAGGTGAAGGGGGCAGGTGGGTGATGTCTAGACTTCAGGTGGCTTCCTTGGGTAGTGTCTGAGGTAAATTGGGCTACCTGGGGTAGTGTTGGAGGTGAAGGGGCTGCCTGGGGTAGTGTCGGAGGTGAAGGGGGCTGCCTTGGGTAGTGTTGAAGGTGAAGGGGGATAGTGGGTGATGTCTGGTCTTGAGTGGTCTGCCTGGGGTGGTGTTGGTGGTGAAGGGCACTAGTGGGTGGTGTCTGGACTTTAAGGGGCTGTCTGGGGTAGTTTTGGAGGTGAAGGGGGCTAGTGGGTGGTGTCTGGATTTCAAGGGGCTGTCTGGGTTAGTGTCAGAGGTGAAGGGGGCTGGTGGGTGATGTCTAGACTTCAGGTGGCTTCCTGAGGTAGTGTCTGAGGTGAACGGGGCTGCCTGGGTTAATGTCGGAGTTGAAGGGGATGCCTGGGGTAGTGTCGGAGGTGAAGGGGGCTGCCTGGGGTAGTGCTGAAGGTGAAGGGGGGGGTAGTGGGTGGTGTCTGGTCTTGGTTAGTCTGCCTGGGGTGGTGTTGGAGGTGAAATGCACTAGTGGGTGGTGTCTGGACTTTAGGGGGCTGCCTGGGGTAGTGTCAGAGGTGAAGGTGGCTGGTGGCTGTTGTTTGTACTTGAGGGGGCTTTCTGGGGTGGTGCTGATTGTGAAGGGGGCTTCCTGGGGTAGTGTCGGAGCTGAATGGGACTGGTGGGTGGTGTCTGTTCTTGAGGGGGCTGCCTGGGGTGCTGTCAGAGTTGAACGGGCTGGTGGGTGGTATCTGGACTTGATGGGGCTGCCTGGGGTAGTGTTGGAGATGAAGTTGGCTGGTGGGTGGTATCTGGACTTGAGGGGGCTGCCTGGGGTAGTGTTGGAAGTGAAGGGGGCTGGTGGGTGGTGTCTGGACTTGAAGGGGTTGCCTGGGGTGGTGCCAGAGGTGAAGGCGGCTGGTGGGTGGTGTCTGGACTTGAGGGGTTGTTTGGGGTAGTGTTGCAGATGAAGGGGGCTCGTGGGTGGTGTGTGGATTTGAAGGGGCTGTCTGGGTTAGTGTCAGAGGGGAAGGGGCTGCCTGTGGTAGTGTCGGAGGTGAAGGGGCTGGTGGGTGATGTCTAGACTTCAGGTGGCTTCCTGGGGTAGTATCCGAGGTAAATTGGGCTGCCTGGGGTAGTGTTGGAGGTGAAGGGGCTGCCTGGGGTAGTGTCAGTGGTGAATGGGGCTGCCTGGGGTAGTGTTGAAGGTGAAGGGGGGTAGTGGGTGGTGTCTGTTCTTGAGTGGTGTGGTCTGCCTGGGGTGGTGTTGGAGGTGAAGGGCACTAGTGGGTGGTATCTGGACTTTAGGGGGCTACCTGGGGTAGTGTCAGAGGTGAAGGTGGCTGGTGGGTGGTGTTTGGACATGAGGGGGCTACCTGGGGTAGTGCTGGAGGTGAAGGGGGCTTTCTGGGGGGTAGAGTCGGAGCTGAATGGGACTGGTGTGGTGTCTGTTCTTAAGGGGGCTGCCTGGGGTGCTGTAAGAGTTGAACAGGCTGGTGGGTGGTATCTGGACTTGAGGAGGCTGCCTGGGGTAGTGTTGGAGGTGAAGGGAGCTCGTGGGTGGTGTTTGGACTTGAAGGGGTTGCCTGGGGTCTTGCCAGAGATGAAGGGGCTGGTGGATGGTTCTGGACTTGAGGGGGCTGCCTGGGGTGGCGCCAGAGGTGAAGGGGGCTGGTGGGTGGTGTCTGGATTTGAGGTGGCTGCCTGGGGCAGTGCCAGAATTGAATGGTGCTGCCTGGGATAGTGTCGGAGGTGAAGGGGGCTGGTGGGTGGTGTCTGGACTTGAGGGGGCTGCCTGGGGAGGTGTCAGAGTTGAAGGGGGCTGGTGGGTGGTATCTGGACTTGAGGGGGCTGCCTCAGGGTAGTTTTGGTGGTGAAGGGAGCTGGTGGGTGGTGTCTGGGTTTGAAAAGGCTGTCTGGGTTAATGTCAGAGGTGAAGGGGCTACCTGTGATAGTGTCTGAGGTGAAGGGGGCTGGTGGGTGATGTCTAGACTTGAGGTGGCTGACTGGAGTGGTGTCGGAGGTGAAGGGGGCTGGTGGGTGGTGTCTGGACTTCTGGCGGCTGCCTGTGGTAGTGTTGGTTGTCAAGGGGGCTGGTGGGTGATGTCTAGACTTGACCTGGCTGCCTGGGGTGGTGTTGAAGGTAAAGGGGGCTGGTAGTGGTGTCTGGACTTGAGGCGGCTGCCTGGGGTAGTGCCGGAGGTGAAGGGGGCTGCCTGGGGTAGTGTCAGAGTGGAATGGGGCTGGTGGGTAGTATCTGGACTTGAGGGGGCTGCCTGGGGTACTGTTAGAGGTGAAGGGGGCTGGTGGGTGGTGTCTGGACTTGATGGGGCTGCCTGGTATAGTGTGAGAGGTGAATGTGTATTACCTGAGGTAGTGTCGGAGGTGACAGGGGTGGTGGGTGGTATCTGGACTTGAGGGACCTGCCTGGGGTGGTGTCAGAGGTGAAGGGTGCTGCAGGGTGGTGTCTGGACTTGAGGTGGCTGCCTGGGGCAGTGCTGGAGGTGAAGGGGTGTTAAACCGTAATCATAGAATACCTCCTTATTATGAATATTGGCCGAAGCCCGTTCGCGTTACCCAGAAAACGGCGTCAGTAATGTTTCAATTTTGGTTAAATTCATCGCCATTTTAGGAAACATCCGCCATTTTGATTTTGACTCGTGTTCCTTGTTCTAAAATGGTGGACTGTGTTTTCAACTTGCAGTCGAGCCGAACAACCTTTGAGTTTTTGTTAATGTTTAGACTGACCGAGAGCAGACTCTTTGACCAATGCAAAGAAACCTTGTGCTTCACTCAAACTGCCATTCAAGTGTTCTCTGCACTCACAAGCCTCATCCGCGTATACACAAAGAGACAATGGAAAATAAACAAAGATCGTGTGTTCTGACTGAACTACATTGTAGTGATTCATGGAATAAGGCTTACTGTGGATCGAAGAACCAACAGCATCATTGTGATTTCATGGACATGTAAATTTGTTTAATCCTCTGTATAATATCATATCATCTGTCATATGAACTAGGCACGAACTCTAGCCAGTGAATTATTAGCTTGGAGAGAAGCTGGACAATATTGCAAAAATTTTATAAATATGTCTGTGTTTTAGATGTCCCTCACTCTCACTCGTCACTGTGTCTGCTGGTACACACTGCGAGGTGTAGCTATCTGTTTTGCTTTATAACTGTACAGTAATAAAAGATACTTGTATCTTTTGAACTGATGATTGGCGTATTTTATTTGTGGTACTTAGCCTCGATAATTCTTTGGTCTTTCAGATGGCTCCCGAATAGGGACCCTCAAGATTGATGCAACCATGTTGAAGAGAAGACGCGGCTACTGGGCCGCGATAGGAAAGTGAGAAAAAAGGGGGCCCCTTTGTATGAGATGCAACACCTCGACAGTACTGCACAATCCGATCCCTGAACGGTGAGCAAGCGATCTGAGAGGGCATCTTGATGAGGGTCCTCATATCGAGGTGGGCTGTTTTGCTGAAATTGTCAACCACAATGTCGTCCTTTGTAATCTGATTGGACCTCCTCAGTCCTTCGTAATAAGGTGAGTCATGCCCGATTCCTAAGCATCCTGATATTTGGTTGCATTTTTGTCCTCATGAGCACAAACGACGCCAGGTAACACCAGTGATCTGATATGCCTGGGAAATTGTCTGCCTGTTTTAGGGGTTTATTCCGCAGAGACAGACAATCTTTGGAATTTGGCCGACTGGCGCCACAGGAGGGGTCGCCGGCATGTACTATGTACTGTAAGTACGGCATTGGTAGTATAGTATTCAATGATATTTGGTACAGACAAACTAGACATGCTTCTGAATTTCAGTGGCCAGTTCATGGTAGTTTTGAGATTGCCCGTATAGAGTATTTAGAGTCTATATTGTTAAAGAAAAAGGCTAGGCCTGCAGCATTTGATTTAATTCAAAATTGGAAAAAGGAAGCGATGCAGCAACTTAAGAGTAAAGAGAAACATGCACGTCGCCACATGTCTTGCTCAGAGAAAGCATTATTGTATGATCAACAGAAACAGTCTGTTAGAAACATGGATAGAGCTTTCCAACTTGGTGTACAGGAAATATATCCGTCTAAAGATTTTCATGCCTCAGATGAACTAATTGATAATCTTTTAAATGAACGTAGGACTGGTGCCACTGCACCACCTCCTTATGTGCCTCTTTCTGCTGTCTTACCTCTTCCTGCTGTTGCACCTCCTCCCGTAGCTGTCCCTGTTCTTCCCGTTGTTCAGCCGCTGCAAGCTGTTGCTCCTCTTCCTGTTGCTGCTTCCCCTTCTGCATCTCCACCTTTACTGACTATTACTGTTCATGTGATTCCGTCTTTGTTGCCAGCGGTAGTGTTTCCACTACCTGTTGTAAAGGATTTGTCTACTCTCTCTTTCCCAAGTGGTTCTGCTCCGCATGTAGCAAATGAAGGGGCGAGTTCTGAATCAAAAGTAGTGACTCATAGTACAGTTACGAAAGATAAGAAGAGAGAATTGTACGCATGGGCTAAGAAATGTATAGAGAAAGGTGAAAATCAGCTCTCTTCGATACACTTTTTAATCTAGAAAGTATTCCCGAACAGAATGTTTTGATTGAAGGGATGGCAATACATTTGGCTGTAATGTGGAATGATTTGACAGGCATGGATGCCCCACAAGCGTTAAGGGATTTGAATGGCTTAGCCTATTCGAGGGATACTGCTGAGAAAGTACATGAACATGTTGAGATGGCTTTTGAGTTTAGGAGGGAGTTGGATCAGTTACAGAATGATGAAACAGATGGTGATAGATTGGACTCTCTGTATGTGCAGAAAAGGTTTCTTCCTTCTTGTAAGTCAACGAGTGAAGAGACGTGAATTTGCACAAGGGATGCGCTTAGATGGATTTCGAATGTGTCAATATCTCTGATAGAAGTATATGATACGTTTAGTCAGTTTACTCCAGAAATGCAAAATAAAGTGTTACAGGTAATGGTAGAGTACCTGCAGGATGAGTATATGAAGAGAAACATTTGTTGTCCAGCAGATTTGATGATTATTTATAATAGAGCATTTGCGCCCGATACTGTTTGACTACCTTGTCGCTCGATCTAGCTTTGTTGCTTAACAAACATTCGGAGTTGCCTACTTCTTAAATGCCAATGAGAGAGGTTCCTCCGACATTTGTTCCTAAAGTTGAAATTCCAGCTGATGCCGGAGCAGGCACACCAGCTACCACTATTGAAGCTCACTATGTTTCGCAATTTGTTCATGTTCCGTTCTCTAGACAGGAAGTGAACACTATTAGACAGTCGATTCCAGACATTAGGAAAAATCCAACTGGGTTTTATAAAGAAATAGAATCTGTCTTGCATTCGTCAGTTTTCAAGCTGGGTGATGTAGACTTGCTGTTCCCTGTGATCATACCTGCTGATTTATGGAAACAAGTTAGAACTGTAGATGATCAGACAGGGCTGGGTGACACATGGGTTAACTTGGTACGGTTAGACGAGAAAGGAAAGCTGGTGAGAGACTGCCACAGGTGATACAGACACTGCCAGACAGAATAGCAACAAAATGAAAGACTCTGGTTGCCGAGAGAAGGATAATTTGGGACAAACTCACTGCTTGTACCCAAGGGAAATCTGAAGGTGCTACCGAATTTGTTCATTGGTTTGACCAGGTATTTTCAGATTTTAGCAGACAGGATTTAAGCACTGAGTCAGGGAAAAGGTTGTTTGTGGATACATTTGTGCATGGATTGTTGCCTAATATCTAATCACAAATTATGACTTCTGAAAGTGCTTGGTAAGCTAAATCACAGTCCGAAGTATTGCATATGGCTCAGTATTATGAAAATAGAGTCAATAATGTAAAAGAGAGGATAGAAAAGAAAAAGGGAGACCTGAAAACCAAAGTCTTGTTGCAACAGATAGTTAGAGGAAACAGATGTGGGAGTAAACAGCTTAGAGGTCAGTTTGCTCCAAAAAGTAATGCACCGCTGGGTCCTGTACACATGAACCAATGTGCTTATTGCAGAGAAGAAGGTCATTGGCAAGCACAATGCTTGATTTTTCAGCAAAGACCAAAAAAACCATATGGTGTCATGGGTAGACGATCCAGAGGCTGCCCTGGGGTTGGAGGTCCTGGTAGAAGCCAGTTTGCTCAGAATTCACAGTCAATCTCGCAAGATAATCAGCAACCTAGTATAAATAGTAGAAATATTTTTTTTTTATAATGCTTCAACTGCCTATCTTTCCGAGGATCTCGTATTTGATGATATATTGTTCCATTAGGATAGCCCGAAGCAGAGTCTGAAACCAGTGCCTAGTCCCATCGATCAGAAAGGGCCCTACGTTGAGATGAACAAGGAGAATAGGAAGCATCTATTTTTGATAGATACAGGAGCACAGAAGTGTTCCATTGATCATTCTCGGGTTCCAGATATTCCACTGTCAGGCAGAATAAAAGTTCTGTAGGTTTTTCTGGCACTATTAATAAGAGAGGAATCCCGGTAGTCATTTGTCCACCTCTAAGTGGAACCAAATGACTACTCTGTCTATACCCAGGAAGGGGAAGAACGTCAATATATATGAGACAGAGCTCGAAAAACGGATTGCCAAACAATTAGGTTCCTAAAAAACCCTATATAAACTTTAATTAAATATACATAAAGAATCTATGATTCGCACAAATAATAACAATCATCATAAATTCAAATACACAAATTCTATTAAGATCATTGCATAAAAATCAAGGATTTTGTCAATAACAATCGAATGGTAAGGTAACATAAGGTGTAAAATACATTCAACAAAAAGCTGGAAATGTATCAGTTTCTGGTCATTCTTTGATACCCAAGTTGGTGTATTCCTGTATACATCCAGGAAGTTGTCTCGACATGTTTCTGTTCTTAGGGAGTTACTCAGAGAACATTCATCAGGAGGGTTGTCAAAATCACGAAAATCCAAATTAAAATCATATACTGTTTCATAAGTAGGACAGTGTAGTGTACACGTGCAACCTGTGAATTAAAAGAAAAGTGGACAGATAAGGAGCTAGGTCAATAGCTACGGTGCATCTGTCATATTCCCCGAAGGGTGAATAAGAGGACCGGACATTGGGTTTTTATTACCTTTCGTGGTGCTCGTGGGAGCTCACAACGTAAGTAAATCAGGTTGTGGTCTGCTACAAAGTAGCTGAAGACCTGAAATAAATACATGAAAAACCTATAAAAGTGTATTTCAAATGAGCTAGAAAACAATGTTCGAGAAATATAGTAGTTACAGGAGGGGATGGTATGCTAGGTGAGAGTATTAAATAGGCTCACCTGTATGTAAATACATGCGTATTCAGTTCAGAAGAAGAAAAGGGATGCGGCTCCACTTCACAGTGATGGGCCACTAACATTGGTTGATACTTCTTAGTAGATAGAGCTATGTAGTCTCTATGAAAAAGAAGAAAATATAGCCAGTGAGTGAGGAACACTCAACATAAGGTAACATATCACCCAAATAACCTGAAAATAGAACCCAGAGACACGGCACCACCAAGTAGAGTGGAGAAACGCTGCGCCACCTAGTACTAGATTAGTCAGTGTATAACTACAACTCCAAAGGGCGAGGGTAGGTAGGTTCTGCCACCATTAAAGTAGCTGGAAGTGGACAATCGGCAACTTGGATGCTCGAATGATATCGGTTCCCCGTAACCATCAAGGATAGAGGAAGGCGGTGAGTCGCCCTGTTATATCTTCAAAAAGGCCTGAGGCAGACAAAGTTTATTTGGAGTACTATACCCCTTAACAACGTGCCATAGTAGATAAATACACAACGAAGTGCATTCAAGTGAAGGCCGGCACCCAGGTGTCTAATCCTAATTCTGTAGGTGTCGGACATACCACCTTTACTGTAGGCTGTCTCTGACTATCTGCCGATCTATCTGTTAAGCCTCACGGCATGGAAACATCCACATCTGGCCAGTACTCGCATCTGGGTCTGTAGGAAAAACAACATGAGCTCGCTGGAAGGATACCCAAAGCGTACAGAACTGGGTTAGGAGCACCGTCATAATGCATAAGCAATTATTAACAAACAGGTCTCTTACACGTACCTCTAAGGTCTAAGGCTGGGAGGCGTGCGTCTGATCGGTACGCGGATTTCCAAGAAAGCAAAAACATGCAAAGACTCGGCACACTCGGGCGGTGTCTGAAACTGGGGGCGCGTTACACAGGACCTTGTGCATATCTGTCACTATGGAGAGGGTGCATGCGGATGTCCGGCATCCGGACGTAACTCAATGTAATAGGGATGTCGGCCATGTTGAAACAAACTCGGGAAGAGAGTATTCTAATACACTAAAGGTTCCTCTCTATTGACTTACACGTGGCACATTTTCACACCTGAGTGTAAACTGGTGAGAATGTAGGAGCGCTGTCTCTTCTCTACAGAGCTCAGAAAAAAAAAAGATTCTGCGTCAGAATGTGGGGTTGGTGGAAAAAATGAAATGCTGCGTCAACGGTAAAAAAAGGGAACTGTAAATTCTATAGTTTATATAAGGGTGTTCCATTCCAGAGCCACTTTGAGGCCATGCCCGTCCGATTTAAGAGTATGGATCCAGCGTTGTTCACACCGGGCCAAAATATTTTCCTATATTTCCCCCTCTTGGGGTTATTGGGATTATTTGAATAATAAACCAAAACAACTCTGTGCGGTTTTTAATGCTCATAGTGTGCTACTAGAGGTTTCATTGCTACCTTGTTTTTTAAACAGGATATGTGCTCACAGATGAGTTGTTTGATGGGCCTTTTGGTTTTTCCGATCTACAGGAGATTACATGGACATTTAATACCATACACAACCCAATCTGTTGTGCAGTTTGAAAATGTTCATATTGCCAAATTTTACCATTCAGTTCAATTGATGAAATATTTTTAGTCAAGGAACACACTGAGCACAGTCCACATTTAAAATGCCCTGTGACTGGGGGGAGCCCCCATAGAGTAGTTTGTTGATCAGATTTTTGTTTAGATGGATAGGTATGTACTAGCATGTCTTTGTAGTTTTTTTGCCTTTTGAAGGCAAACCTGGGGGTAGCAGGGTTGAACTCACTGGTTTTTAGCATGTGCCAATGTTTTTATATTATTCGCCTAAGTCTGTTGCTAATCGGACTAAATGTGCTAACACGGGTAATTTTATCGTCTTTGCTTATTTTTTTGGGATTCAAGCACCTGTCTCTATTCACGTGTTGCGCTCATTTATACGCGTGATGGATAGTTTTGTTTGGATAACTGCATGCTTTTAACCTTTGCCTCAGAGCTTTCCCTTCTTTGACAAAATCACTCATAGAAGAGCAATTCCATCTAATTCGAAGGAATTGGCCCACAGGGAGGTTTTCACGAAGAGCCAGAGGATGGAAGCTGTTATACTTGAGAACCGTGTTTTTGTCAGTCGGCTTCCGATATAAAGTAGTGCTTAAGGTTCCTGTTGTCGTTCTTTTAATCAAAAGATCTAGAAAGGGCACTTGGGATGAGTCAAACATCATAGTAATCTGGATGCATCCATTCTGGTTGTTAAGCCAGAGTAAGAAAGTTTCTAAACTGGCGATATCACCGCTCCACAGCATAAACACGTCATCAATACAGCAAGACCATTTGATTATTTGATTGTTATATAGATTACTTTCATGGTAGATTGATGAGGTCTCAAATGAGTCCATGAAGAGGTTCACCAGATCTGGGCAAAGGTGGCTCCCATACTGCTTCCATGTGTCTGGCGATAGAAGGTGCCATCATATAGAAATAAATTCTCGGTGAGAGCTAGTCTAATACACTCACGAATTAAGTTAGTTGTCACTTTTTCGCGAGTAGTGGTGCGTTTATTCAGAAAAGATTCCATGACTTGCAGGCATTCAGCTTGTGGTATGCTGGTGTATAATGCAGTCACGTCGAGAGTAATAAGAAGGTCTCCTTGGGCCACAGTTTGGTCTGTTAATAGGTTGATCATACTCCACAAAAGATTTCATGGATCTAACAAAAGGTCTCAAGAAATAGTCTGAGTAAATAGAGAGGGGTTCAAGGATATAGTTCAAGGCAGATACGATGGGTATCCCAGGTGGTATGATAATACATTTGTGAATTTTAAGGAGAAGGTGAAAAGCTGGGGTAGTAGGATTGTTGTTGATCAAGAAACTGTGTTCATCTTGGTCAATCCAGCATTCACCCAGAGCATGATCCATAAAGCTCTTAATTTCTTGACATATTCTACTTGTTGGATCTCTATCTAGTTTTCGATAGAACAACGGATTAATAAGTTGTAAAACAACCTCGGTTTCGTAAAGGGCTTTGTCCCACAAGACTATGCCACCACCCTTGTCCGGAGGTTTGTAGGGCTGTTCTCTCTTCTCGTGACATGTTGTCTTTGTGATGATTTTTGGTTTTGAGCAGCACTAGGGTGTCTTCAACTACTCTATTTTCAAAAGCCAGAATGGCTGGTGACACCATTGCATTTGATGGAACAAAGGTGGATGGATGTTTTAACCCGGTGACATTCTGTTCTTTATGAGATGCAGCGGAGTCATTGAAAAAGAAATTCAAGCATATTAAGAGAAAACATCTTTGTAATTCAATTTGGGTCTCAAAATCTCTAGCTTGGGTGGTGGGGACAAAGCTTAGCCCATTTTTCAGAATATTCATTCCAGGAATAGTAAGAAGATGCGAGGAGAGGTTAAAGGCTGGGATCACAAAGTCAGCGGGGGCACCGACCAGTTGCGGGTTTGCATTCTCGGTGGTCCCTGTTGGCAATTGAGGGTTTGTCTCTCCCTCCTGCGAAAAAACTGTGGTTGGCCATTACTATTCATATATATTGCTGGAGTTGCACTGTCTGAGTCACTACTAGTGCTTGAATTTGAGGTATTTGAAAAACTCATAATTTTATTTCTCTGCCATCCTGTGGGGTTACCTCTATTGTGGGCCATTTTATTCAAGTCAGTATAATATGATTCGGCCAGGTAAGGGTACGTGGTGGTTTCTTTATAATTAGCTGCATCTTTTTTATACTTCCAAATCTTTTTGTATAAAAGTACGTTTTTTTTTAATTGTTGCATCTCATCTTCTATTTTTTCAAGTTTCACTTTGATATGTTGGATTAGCTCATCTCCTTTGATTTTGATCTCTAGTGCAGCTATTTCTTATTTCTGTTTGGTCGCCACCTCTACTGATGTATCTATGATCAGAAGCAGGAAGTCTCTTGAACATTTGTTACCCACTGCACTGAATTTACCCTTGAATTTCAGATTATCAATAAAGATGCGTGGGACATTTTTTATCTGTAGACCCTCGGGATGTTGCCTGCTTTGAAATATGCTAGCATTATTTGCCCATGTGACTCGGTCCTGATTATTCTTTTTTTATTTTTTTGCATCAGTAGATCTAAGTCATTAGATTGAGTCAAGGGTGGCTTAACTGTAGGGTCTGTGGAAACGATGGATGGTAACCCTATTAGTCTTTGGTAGTACTCATCAGAGAATGCTAAAATATTAACACTTTCCATATTTGCTACTTATTGGGGGTGGTGTTAAATAAAAACACTACACTGCCGCTAATTTTAGATACCTGTTGTACTTGCCATCCAAAGGGCTGTCCTAAATAGTTTTACCTCAATCAGGTAAATTCCCAATTTTTTGTTAACAGGGATCAGTACTCAAGAGGAACTGGAATCAAGATACATACAACAATAAGTCTGATTACCCCTCTTTACATCACCTCGCAATTAGAGTGAGAATGTTCACAAACTAGACAAAAATTATTTCAAAACAAACCATATTGCAAACGAAAGATGTGGTTGAGCCCAAGCATGACTTAAGTACAAAAACGATTTATTAATGTATCATCAAATGAATAAAAGTGTTATCATGATTAACACACATATAAAAGGCTGGACTACAACACTGTCCATAAGACATATAGAATGAATCACAACAGTTAAAACATAAAACAGGGGAGGGTTAGATGAAATAGCATGAATACTAAATCAGTATGTTCCAAAGAGAACTTAATCAACATTCATTTTCAATAGAAGGAGATAACCCAATACTTAATACTCTAGGTTTCTCAGATAGTCAACATGTTTCGGCCTATTTTAATACATTAGACACTATCCCTAGTGTCTTTAAGATCTAATGTGGCCATCTTCAGGACAAAAGATTTATTCAGTATCAAACGATGATTCTTTAATAACCCTGGTAGAAATTCAAGTGTGGTTGTTCTAAAAAACATATGAGAATATATCACGCAATTGTCAATGTTTCAAAATACATTTCTTGGCTCATTAACAATTTAAGACTCTTCTGTATGTTTTGCATGCTTTTGTACACAAAACTAACATTCTAACAAAGAAAACACAAACATAATCACTCTTAATTGGCATATAACTGGTCTAATTTTTGTCCAGTTTGTGAACATTCTCACTCTAATTGCGAGGTGACGTAAAGCAGGGTAATCAGACTTATTGTTGTATGTATCTTAAGTACACAAGTACATGTTCCCGAGGGAAACTGGGATCTTAGTGCTTGGTTTTGGGACTTTCTACATTCATGGGGATGGAAGCTCTTTTCAGTCTTAGTGGTAATCCTTGGTGTTCTATTGTTCTGTTCTAATGTCTTCCTGCCATATGTTCAATATTAGGGGGATGTTGTGTGCAAACTGTGGGTACATTAGGACCAAAGATACATGCACCCGAGAAAATGACTAATGGTTTTGTAATGAAGGATATCACTATGAAGGATCTAATGGCTATTGATATTTCTGATGAATGTAATTCAGGATGTACGGACATTGGGACATGGGGTTTTGAGTAAAGCGAATGTTTGAGTAATGCTCTTGGCTTAGGCCAAAAGGAGGGTTTGTTAAAACATAATCATAGAATACCTCCTTATTATGAATATTGGCATAAACCCATTCACATTACACAGAAAACCGTGTCAATAATGTTTCGATTTTGGTTAACTTCGCCGCCATTTTAGGAAAGATCTGCCATTTTGATTTCGACTCGTGTTCCATGTTCTAAAATGGTGGACTGTGTTTTCAACTTGCAGTCGAGCCGAACGCCTTTCAGTTTTCGTTAACGTTTAGACTGACCGAGAGCAGACTGTTTGACCAATGCGACTCTTTTCCAGCGACCACCCAAAACATCTTAGAGAAAATCTTCCATATGGTCAGTTTTTAAGAATTAGACGTAACTGTACTGACATTGAAGATTTCTAGGAACATGCACAGGACCTAGACAGCAGACTGACCCTGAGAGGATACCCCCATCACATAATTTCTAAATCTAAAAAACGTGCTAGATTCTACAAAAGGGAGGCTTTGCTATCACCTGAAACAAAAACACCTAGCTCTCCGCCCAGGTCTACCTGTCTTATCACACATGGTATCCATTCGCAAAAAAAAATATATAAACTCATCTCTAAATACTGGCCCCTGACCCGATTATGTCTCCAGGATGAGACAGTCCCCAGATTTGCATACAAACGCGGCAAGAATTTAAGAGGCTATTTTGTCCACTCCAGATTCGTTAAGTTAGCACCTAGATTAGGCCTTTGGAATCTGAGGAGCACTGTGGGCCATTTCGCATGTGGAAATTGCACGGCCTGCAAATTCATGAGAAAGACTAAAGACTGTGTGGTTAACGGAAGGCCATGGACCCTCCACAACTTAACCAACTGCAAGAGCAAGCAAGTGGTGTATGTCATAGAGTGCCCTTGCGGCCTCAGATATGTGGGTCAGACGATGCGTGCAGCCCACATCAGAATCTGCGAAGATCGCTCCCGAATTTGTTGCAAAACCTTGACCGCACCCCTAGTAAACCACTATGTTGAATTCCACCATTCAGTTGACGACATCACCTGGTGGATTATGGACATAGTGGTCAATTCCTAGAATGCCCTTATGGGTCTCCTATCAAAAGAAGCCTGATGGATCCATCGACTTGATTCTTTTCACAATGGCCTAAATGAGGAATTTGTACCTCCAATATGACCCTTCCCCTGTTCTGTCATGCCCATGAGTATATCATGACCAGCAAATCAGCCATGCCCTCAGCCCTAACCTTGCTCCTGGCCATCATCCCATGGCCCCATCCGGCCTGCATTCATCTACGATGACATTGGGTGACATTACATCCAGCATGTGTGTTTTTTATATACCACTTGCCATGCTTATTCCACACACTGTGTTGTGACATGCCTTAACGGGCAGTTGCCAGCTATAGCCACCATTCCCTTCTCCCCTTCCGCAGCTCTGGCTGGCCCCCACCCGCCTGTTAGGCGGAAACCTGTGCAGTTCCCTCTGAGACCATTGCAAAATATTTAGGACTACAGGTGTTGGCAGTAAACCCACTTGGTAGCAGTCTGCACCACACAGATTCACTGTTGGTAGCTGTGGCTGAGCAGTCAGACTTTCCTCAAGAAGAGTTAAGCAGTATGTGGAGTATACAAGATAGGGCAATTCTTCACAGTAAGACAAGCAAACACGCAACGAGACTCAGTGTAAAGATATTAAGGTATTTATTTATAACGAAACATCTATCAAAAACACTATGGCACTATCACAGCAAACAAATCAATCACAATTACTCTACAAAGAAGAAACAATCAATCCCCCTAACAATATGTCGACAAGTCTAGGTTATTCCGGCACCACTTATTTACAGATAGAGGTGTATGCCTCAACCTAGATGGCACTCTAATATTAGTTTAGGACGGGAGAGAAAAATAGGCAGGTTACGAAGTCAACACAGTTCAATACGGTACAGGAAAAATGCAAGGCAAGAAGACAAGAACCACAATAGATCATAAAGTTCAGAGGCCAGGCCCACTCGGAGAGAGGCAAGGCGATATGTCCCAAAAGTCTCTTAGTGGAAATGCATTTGAATCTTTGTAGCAAATGTTTATCGGCAGATTGAACTAGTTCAGAAAAATACGTGAGAAAGCTTGGAGGCGACCCAACGGAACGGAGAGGATTAAGACACCCCTCTCGAACCGATCGAAAGGGAAGCCAGGCAGACACAGTACCTTGTTGTGGAGGGCAGCTCCGGCGGGGGTAGTTGTTCCTGGTGGTGGATGCACGTCGGGTCTTTGCCAAGAGTAGAGATGATCTCGGCGTCGGAGAAAAGTGAAGTCCGATGCACCACCAGGGAAGAGACCAGCAGCGGAGTGCTCCGTCACAAGGCACCACCTTTTGGTCACGGTACAGGGGTAGTGGCTATCGGGTTGCCGAGGTGCTCTGCACGGGCAATTCGACCACTGCGTCCTGAGGCGAATAAAAAGCAAAGGGGACTGGTTGTTCCCACCAGCCAGGGGAAGAGACTCTCCGGCAGGGAGATCTCCTCTGTCGTCAGGAAGTGGTGAGTCGGTTCTGCAGGGCTCCACCGGAGGTGTCGTCGTGCAGGTCGGCTCAGCGTTACCCTCGTCGGATTCTTAGGTCTTTGGCGACTTCTGAAGATCCAGTCCCAAAAGCCCTGCTTTTATGCAGAAAACCCCCATTCATTCAGCCTAGCTGTCAATCAACACATGCTAAGTGGTGAGTGGGGAGGCTCACCACTTGGGCCAATCACTCCAGAGTGTGACCGGAGTTGGCAAGGCAACTCGGTCCAGGGTGCCTAAACCCCCTCCCACACCCCTGTGGTAACCCAGACAGAATGGCACCACTTTGGAGGGTCTCTGTACAGAGCCTGCCAAAAGTGGAACAAAGGGCTCGACCTTTGGTTTAGGAGTCACAGAGACGAACACAGACGCCATTTTACAAATCGAGTTCTGGCAGAAAATACCATCCGATAAACCTATTTAAGATAAGTAGATCGGTGGTACGTTAGAGATTAACGAGAAAAAGTATCAATCTCCAACAATGGGACGAATCCCATAGGGTTATGTCCGGGGTCGAACATAACAAGTAGTTTCCACTGCCACCAGCCAAAACTCGACGAGGGGGGACGGGACAGTGCCCCCTCGAATAACAGATCCAGGGGTAATCGAATTACCGCTACTAGTACGTCCACAATAAGATGGTTTGTACTAGTTCTGTTAGTAAATTTAGGTCTAGTAAAGCCAATGGTGACTTTACATGCCATGGGAGACGGTAGTCAGTCCCCGGGTATGGAGTCTATGACGGAGGTCCGCTAGGATGCCCCAGTGTTACGGCACGTAGGGTGCGGTGTAACACACATAGAAAAACACATGAGACCCTGCATAAAAGACCCCATAGCCCATAGAACACATTGACATTCAAAGGAATTACACACATTCATGTCCAAGAGTGGGAGAAAAAGAGTCTCACTCTTGGCAGGATGAAAAAAACAAACTCCAGAAATCCAGCAAAGCTGCTGGGGGACTCACTAGGTTAGGAAATTCAGCCTAAACAGAGAATTCTCCCTAACACTCGCCCCCCCCCAGACTAAGGGACAGGAGGATTTAATCCACTCCTGGATGAATCTCATACCTCTAGTCGATGACATACATCCTAGAGAGACCATCAGCATTTTGGTGGTGACACCCTGACCTGTGCTCAATGGTGAAATCAAACCCTTGCAGGCAGATCGACCATCTCAATAGTTTTGGGTTTTCCCCTTTCATTTGCATTAACCATCTCAAGGGTTGGTGGTCAGTCTGAATGACAAAAGTAGAACGACACAAGTACGGCCTAAACTTCTTCAGAGCCCACACGATAGCAAAGCACTCTCTTTCGATTGTTGCCCACCTTGTTTCAGGATCCTTCAGCTTGCGGCTTATGAAGCAAACGGGGTGCTCCCTACCTTTCCCATCCAGTTGACTGAGTATGGCACCTATTCCTACATTTGAAGCATCTGTCTGCACAATGAAGTGTTGGCGGTAATCAGGAGCTCTGAGTACTGGGGCTTGGCAAAGAGCCTTTTTCAGGTTTTCAAAAGCCTGATTGCACTCCTCGTTCCATTTAACCTTTTTAGGAAATTTGGGCGAGGAGATGACATTCAGTGGAGAAGCTATGGTCCCATAGTTCTCTATGAAATTCCTGTAATACCCAGTGAGGCCTAGGAAGGCTCTCACTTGGGTTTGAGTAGTCGGTGTTGTCCAATTTTGCACAGCTTCAATTTTACTGAGCAAAGGCCTTATTTCTCCACCTCCTACCTCATGTCCAAGATAGACTACCTTACTCTGTCCAATTTGGCATTTACTGGCCTTTATGGTCAGATTGGCTTGTCCAAGAGCCTGCAAAACATCTCTCAGGTGGGTTACATGTTCTTCCCAGGAATTGCTGAACACTGCGATGTCATCCAAGTATGCCATGCAGAAGTCCTCCATCCCATTCAGAACCTGGTTTACCATCCGTTGAAACGTAGCAGGTGCATTCTTCAATCCGAAAGGCATTACCTTAAACTGGTATAAGCCAACGGGGGTAGAAAATGCAGTTTTCTCCTTGGTATGGTCTGTCAGGGCTATTTGCCAATAGCCTGACGTTAAGTCAAATGTGCTGAGGAACTTGGCGGCGCCAAGTTTATCCACCAACTCATCTGTTCTTGGCAAAGGGTGGGCATCAGTCTTGGTGACTGCATTAAGAGCTCTATAATCCACGCAGAATCTAAGTTCTTTAGATCCGGCCTTTGGTACTAACACAACTGGGCTAGACCATGGACTAGTAGAGGGTTCTATTACCCCGAGATCAAGCATCTTGACGACCTCACCTTTGATGTGGGATTGTACGTTTTCTGACATGCGGTATCCTCTGCTTTTGACTGGCAGACAGTCACCAGTGAGTATGTCGTGCTGGCCCCACGGGTTCAAGCCTGGTGAAAGCAAGAACAGAGAGGCAAACTGATTCAACATAGATTTGCACTCTTCTTGTTGCTCGGGTGTCAGATTGGAGGAGAGATTTACTCCTTCAATTTTTTCATCTAAAGGTAAGCCTCTGAGGAGATCCGGAAGAGCTTCTCTCTCTTCTTCTTCCTCTGATGATGCTAGAAGCAACGCTCCTACATCAGGTTGTGAGACATGCTCTTTAAGTCGGTTGGTGTGGAAGACTGTCGGAGCCTCCTTGGGATTGCCCAAGTCCACCAGATAGTTGACCTCTCCGAGTTTACCCACAACTCTGAAGGGTCCCATCCATTTATCTTGCAAGGCCCTCTGCCTTGTTGGGATCATAACGAGAACGAGCTGGTCTTGAGCGAACTCAACCATGTTAGCCTTTTGATCGTGCCAGTGCTTGACCAATGCTTGTCCAGCTTTCAAGTTATCGCTTGCTTCCGTCATCATGTGCGACATTCTCCTCCGGAGACTTATCACGTAGTCAGTCACTCTGACTGGCTTGGGGGAAGGAGCACTCTCCAACCCCTCCTTAATCAGGGCCAATGGACCTCTGACGGGATGACCATAGAGAAGTTCGAAGGGAGAGTAACCTACTCCCTCCTGAGGGACTTCTCTACAAGCGAAGAGAAGGCATGGCAGTAGAAGGTCCCACTTACGCTTAAGGGGTTCCTCTAAAGCACCTATCATGCTCTTCATGGTTCGGTTGAACCGTTCTACCAACCCATTGGTTTGTGGGTGGTACCCTGTTGAGAACTTGTAAGTAACTCCGCAGGTTTTCCACATGGCTTTCATGTAGTGGGACATAAAGTTCGACCCCCTGTCAGAGATTACTTCCTTAGGAAACCCGACCCTAGTAAAAATACCAAGGAGGGCCTTAGCCACAGCCGGAGCTGTAACAGTCCTCATAGGAATTGCCTCAGGATACCTAGTAGCATGGTCTACCACAACAAGTATAAACCTGTTGCCTGAGGAGGTTGGAGGATCAAGGGGACCAACAACATCAATCCCTACTCTCTCAAATGGGACTCCCACGACTGGGAGAGGCACTAAAGGTGCCACATTCTTGGAGCCAACCTTACCAGAGGTCTGGCAGGTGTGGCAGCTCCTGCAGTGTTTTTCCACTTCGGCCCCCATCTTTGGCCAATAGAAGTAGAGAGAGAGCCTTTCCTTAGTCTTCTTGAAACTCAAGTGACCAGCCAAAGGAATCTCGTGGGCTAACTGCAAGAACTGTGGTCTGTTCTCTTGGGGTACTACAAGTCTTTTGTAGTCTCCAGGTGCAGACTCGGTCGGTTCACTGTAGAAGAGGCCATCTTCCCAGTGCAACCTGTATTTCCCAGGCTCTTGCCCTTCAGCCTGAGCTTCTGCCTGGTGGCGGAGACCTTCCAGAGTTGGACATTCCCTCTGTCCCTTACTGAAGTCTGCCCTGCTGGGTCCACCTTCTGCCAGTAAAGACTGCAGCTCAGGATGGTCAACAGGATCCAGATCTCCAATGAGTTCCTGGTCTTCCCTTAGCTCTTCCTCAGAGTCTAATTCTACCACACAGGGTCGTACCTCCCTCTCAGCCTCGGCTGGAGGTGGAGTTACGGGTGTAACTTTGGACAACCGCGTGGAAGTCCGTGTTGGCTGCACTGGAATGCTGGCTGCTGGTTTCGGGATAGAAGTCTTAGGTTTCCCTTTCGCTTCTGATTTCTTGGAGACAGCGGCTGACAATTCCAGTGGAGCAGGAGTGATTTCCTTCTTCATCATCTCCTGGAGAGTACCGCGCATGGTCCTCTCTCTTGCGGGTCTGGTTAGCTCCTGTAACCGTTTACTAGGAGGTCTGGGAGTATGCGATTCAACTGAGAGAGTTTTCAAATCGTTACCCAACAGTACGCGTCCTGGTACGTCACTCTGTATGCTGAGAGGTATCTTCACAGTCATGTCGTTACACTGGATGAGAACTGGTAATTTGGGAAGCATCTGCAAAGGCCCTCCAGCTAACTTGGTGAGGCGTTTGGGTGCCTTAGCAACATCCTCAGCCTGAAAAAACGATTTATCCACCACAGTTATGCTGGCCCCAGTGTCCCTAATGGCAGGAGTCTCCTGACCATTCACCTGGACACTGCCCTTATAATACTCTTTAGTATTATCGGGGATAGAATTATAGACATCTAAATTCTGTTGTTCCCACAACCCCAGAGATACTAAAGAAACGCTGGCTGAGACTCCAGTGGGTTCGTCAGCTAGCAGTAGAAAGTTTCCACTTGCCATTTGGACTTCCTCCTCTGGAGCGAAGGCTAAGGAGACAAGCTGGACCCCTGAAGGTTTACCCTTACATCTGGGATCTCCTTTCACATGGTCAGTCGAGCCACAAGCAAAGCATTTACTGAATGCTTTCTGGAATGGTGGCTTGTTCTGACCTCCTTCCGGTTTGGCACCAGAAGACACACTATTCTGCTGTGGTTTTCCTTGTGGCTTACCCTTCTGGTTTTGTTTGGGGCCCTCTTTGGAATTTGAGGTATTAGAATTCTCTTTTGAGTCTTTTTTAGGCTGTTTTCCCTCATCCTTTTTCTGAGTTGCCCCAGAATCCTTATGAGTAGCCCTGTTGGCAACCCATAAGTCAGCAGCCTTAGCTAGCTCCCGGGAATCCAATTCCTTCGAATCAGCCAAGTGCTGTCTGAGCTCAGGAGAACAGGCATCATAAATAGACTCCAACATAAAAAGATTCCTCATACCCTCATAAGTGTTCACTTTGTAACCCTTAATCCATCCCTCTAAGTTTTTCAACCCTTCACTCACCCAGGTAGCCCAAGGGGAACCATCATGCTTTTTGAGGGTTCTAAACCTCTTAAGATACTGGGAAGGGGTCTTCCCGAATCTAGCTATCAAAGCTAGTTTCACACTTTCGTAATCCGTCTTATCCGCCTCCCCCAATTCCATTACCACATCAGTCGCAACAGGAGGGAGCCTAGAGAACAACCAGGGAAGCAACGCATTCCCGGTGATGTCCTGGAGCCCATGATTGTACTCAAACAGTTTCAACCAATCCAACACATCCAATCTCGGTTCATACATACCCACTAATTCCTTCGGCATCCGGGGTCTTTTGGGACTGGAGCTCCTAGAGGAACCAGAGGAGAGAGAAGCATTTTCTATAGACAACTTTCTCATCTCTAACTCGTGATTAAGTTCTATTTCCCTGAGTCTTAACTCAGCTTGCGTCTGCTCAGCCTGGGCATTCATCCGTCTGAACTCGAGCTCTTGGTTTCATTCAGATTGAGCCAAGAACCGTTTGTATTCTAATTCGAGCTTAATTTTTTCAAGTTCAAAATAAGCAGGGTTACTGGTGGGACCTGGTATGGGCCCCATAGGCACAGCTGGTAAGGCAGGTAGAGGAGCAGGGGAGACAGTTTTTTTTTTTTTTTTTTTTTTTTTTTTTTATTGATATGGTTGAAACAAATCAACCTTTCAAGATGTTACAAAAGAAGAAGGAGAAACACAACAATAAATATTATACAAAGTAGAATGGTAAACAGAAATTTACAATAAAGATAAAACTGTTATGACAAAGACATGGTATAAAAACAACAGGATACGACATCTAGTGGTATTTACAAAAGATAAGTTAACAATTTACCACGCACATAAACCAAGTTAAAACATAGTTAAGAGAAAATACAGTCATTGGTTCATAGCATAAATAGCAAAACACGATAGCAAAAGGATAGACGGTAGATCATCAAAGAGTTTAACCATTTGAATTTGTCAAGGACAAGCTTTCAATAAATTTAACAACTGCAGTTTGAATAGGCAGGTAGGTAGAGTTCAGAATTGTAAGCCATGAGGATTCATAGTCTAGGAAACCTAAATGCCGACAATGTCGGCCTAGGAACTTGAGTCTATGAAGGGTGAGAGCAGGACACTCAATGATAAGATGCTCCAAAGTCTCAGGTTGACTATTGTTCTTACAAAAACGACAGAAGTTTTCACAATCTGTTATTTGCTTGCGTCTATGAAGAATGGCTTTGGTTGGCCAAATGTTAAAACGTAGACGCATAATTGCAGAGCGGATATTGACTGCTGGGGCTTTGACTAGATAAGGATGGGGTGTTCTCATCTTTTTTGGAGGAAAACGGGAAACATTACCATCACAATAGGATAAACACAGTTCATTTGTCTTAATCCAGTCAAATTCATATAGCTGACGTTTAGCTTTATCAGGATTGTTAATTAATGTATCAAGGGAGATATCAGCACTGCTCAATGCAGAGTAGGCAGTAGTCACCCAAGAGGCAAAAAATGTTTGTGTAGTATGAAACATATGCAGAGCAAGTTCTGAAAGGAGAGTGTGATCCCTGGATGCAAGTAGGCATTTTCTGAAAAGCGCACAGACGCCAAATATATTGGGTTTCAAGTGAGATTAGGCCTAGTTCATATCTAATCCACGAAATGGGGATACAAGCTGGTAATTGTAGTATCTTTTTCCAAAACTGGCTTTCCCATTTGTGGAAGACAAATTTAGACTGACATGTAAAAGTTTCAAGCCCATACAATATTGACGGCACTGCTTTCTGATTCCAGTAAGCAAGGGCCGGAATGATGGAAAATTTGCCATATCTAGACATAATCAGACTAGCTTGTGACGTGGCCGTTGTCATCTTTTTCAGAATCCCGTCCACTTGAGCATTGAAGGACCCACGTAATTCAAGTATCACACCTAGGTAGGTGTATTGCGGCACAATCAACAATTGTGCCTGATTAATGTACCAGTTAAATGATTTAATTCTTTTGGTTGGTTGATACAGCATTATCTGAGATTTATTGGAGTTAATTTTTAATTCGTTACGAATCATATAAGATTCAAAAGCAGTCAGCAGTTTCTGCAAGCCAATTTGAGTTTTTGATAACAGTACCATGTCGTCAGCATACATTAGGGTTTGTACCTGACGATTATTAATTTTTGGAGAATCTGAATCAAGATTTTGAAATATGAAAGCTATGTCATGGATGAAATAATTAAAAACAGATGATGCCAAGAGGCAGCCCTGTTTAAGACCGCGAGCCGTGGGTATGGAGGTGGACAAAGCTCCATCAAGGGTTAATCGTACATAAACACACGTCTCAGAGTGGAGATCCAAGATAATGTCAAATAGTGTTTGTGGACAATGATCACATTTTAATTTGGCAAAGAGCAGGGGGCGAGAAATGGAATCAAAAGCGGAGTGTAGGTCAATAAACGCAAGAAATAAAGGTTGTTTCGATTCTTGGCACTGAGCTTTAATAGAGTTCAATGCAAAGAGATTGACCTGGGTGCCCATGCCCGCAATGAAACCAGTCTGAAACGGATCTCTAAATGAGTTCTGTAGCGTCCACTTATTAAATTCACTCAGAACAAGTTTGGTGAAAATTTTACTCGGGGAGTCTAATAGTGCAATTGGCCGATAGTTCTGGGGTAGACACCTTTCACCTTTTTTGAAAATCGGGATAATGATGGAAGATTTCCAAGATAAAGGGATGGTGCATGTGTGCAATATGTCCTGAAAAATGCCATACAATATACGAGCCCATGTGTCAGGGTTTAGTTTCAGCATGGCGTTGGAAATGCCATCTGGGCCGACGGCTCGGGAGGGGGTAGCTTTTTTGATGACTGATACAATGTCGTCAATTGTAAAAGCCAGCTTCCAAGTTAAAGTTCTAGTAGGGCGAAAGCTGTCCGGAACAAAGTTCGCATCAGCATATAAGTTTGTGAAATACGATATCCATTGTGCTTCATTGACTGCATTTAATTGTGCATCGGCATCTCTAGTGTATGCATGATTGTGTAACAGATGCCACGTTTGGGCCGAGTTTTTTTTGGCAAGTGATTTTAACATTATTTCACTGTCATGTTGGAACATTAATGATTTATGGCCCTTTAACCAGTTTTTGTGTTGTGTTTTCAACTTGGTAAGCATTTGCCAACGATTACACGAAGTGGAGGATAGAATCTGGCGCTTTAGGCGCCTAAACTCGGTCTTACGGTCTTTAACCAGCTGATCAAAGGAGTGGGTGTGTTTGGATTGAAGTTGTCTGGGGGTCGAAATGATATGCGCAAACGGTGCAAGTATATCAGTGTATTGTACACCCACTGTATACAAATTCTTTTGAATTGATTTTTCGAATTCATAAAGTCGGTAGTCTGTCCATTTCAGTCTAGATCTGGCCGAGTTGATAACGAAGTCACGGCTGACTGAAGATGATTTTAACGCAAAAGTTTGCCACGAAAGGGTCAGAAGAAGTAACTTATGATCACTGCCAGAATATGCAGTGATTGAAAGATCCTGACAGAGTTTAAACAGTGGCGAATCCACAAAAATGTAATCAAGTGTACTTGCACTGTTGTTGCGATACCAAGTCGATTGGGATGGAGAATCACCTTTGAGAGCCCCATTGATCATGATAAAGTTCCGTTCATTCATAAGTTGCATCCACCGAGAACTAACTGTTGAATATGGATTATTAACAATGCAATTCATGTTAAGATCCCCTAATATGATGGTGAAGTTGGTATTATTTGCCATATTTATAGTATCCAACAAGGAGATAAGGCCACCATAGAAGTGTGCATCAGAACAGGCCACAGGATTTCTATACACATTCAACAATGCGAGTGAGGCAGTACCCAGATCAATTTTAACTAGTTGCAAATGAACTCCAAAGGAAGCCCATGCATTTACATGGAGACCAGCCCTTTGTAGTACGGCAACCAACAAGCCCGAAGTGGGTCTACCTTTAGTTCGAGTAGCCAGCAGCAGAGTAATTTCATACCCGTCCCACACAGGGGGGACTAAAAGCCAGGTCTCCTGTAAGGCAAGGATGTGAAAAGTCACAGGCATAGATTTAATAGAAACCTGTAGATGATTATGCCCCCTGGTATTCCAACATGCAAGATACAAGGGACTGCCATTTTGACACAATGATGGTTAATTCTGGATGCGGGTTCGAGTATCATACACCTTATTAGTATCACATCTATCAATTTGTTGTCTTTCATAGATGCGTGGCTGTGGGATGGTGACCCTAGATTGAATTGTGTTATCATGTGGTTCATGAGCCAATAAGAAACCCATGTCAAACAGGGCCATTCTCGCTCGCCAGATCGTGTTGGCAACAATGGTCGATGGTATCCATAGTCTAATGATAGAATTGGAAGAGGCAGAGATGAATTCAATTTGTGCTATATCGAGAGTAGAAATATCCCTTAATTCATCAATGTCACTAAAGATGTTTAAGACACTCCTCCTATTCAAATTGTAAACAGGATAAGGACCATCTCGACATTTTAAGATAAATGTGCAAGCCGAGAGGGTGGAAGAGATTTGAGCAGGTTGCGATGGAGGACACCTTATTTCAGAATTATGAGGATTAGGCAATCTAGATTGATACGCTTGTTGGGGGGGCAAGTCTTTAAACTCAGTCACTTGAGACTCGAGATTGTACTGCTCAAGGCTAGAAAAGTTGGACGCGTCAGAAGGTTTAGAAATGAGTTGGACGGGGCTGTCATAGTAGACATGGGTTGGGGTATGGATGCTGCAGATAGCCTTTCCTCTAGAAACTTGTCAACAGCCTGTCTCAGGTCATTCAACGGGCCCTGATTCGGTACAGATGTTAAGAGGGAGGGCCGTCTGGTACCTGAGGCAAAAGAGACAGTTTTAATGGGTGGTATGTCGATCACAACTCGTTCGTTGCGCTGCTCCAGCATCTCAAGGGACTCAACCAGAGCATCCAGAGGAGGGTGGGGTGGTATCTGTGCCAGGGTATCGATAGGCGCGGGAAGTACTGCTTCCTTTGTTTGATCAAACGGCTGACGACTCACTGGCAGCAGCGCCGTGTTAGGAGTTGCCAAGGGTATTTTGGGGGACTGACTCTGGGAGGGATCTTTCTGCCCTGCTGCTAAAGACCCACCAATAGCTTTGAAAAAGGCATTCAGAGTATTTTTGTTGCCTCGACGAGGGAGCTGTTTTTTCGTTTTTTTCATTGTGATAAGCGATTTTTTTGGAATCATTGTGGTCCTAGACTTGCCACTGGGTGAGACCAGAGGAACTGCAACGGCAAGAGTTGCCGGAAGGACATCCACAGGAAGGGGGAGTATGGCACTAGATGTAGGAGTTACAACCGGGAGAGGCACCTCAAGAGCAGGCACCAGATCAATGTTGTTTGGGGCTATCTGAATTTGGGGCACAGAAACCGAGGTTATAGTATTAGGAGGAGCGTCAGCTGCACAAATGACATGATGAAAATGAGGCAAAACAGAGGGAATATTCGCACTTTTCACATGTGGAACACAAATCGCAGGGGGCAAAGCTGTACTTAGGTGCCTGTCTAGATTAGTATAGCTACCACAGGTGATAATTGAGGCTTCAAGGCTCACCACTGGCCTTTCTGATGGTGAGGTAGGTGAGAGGCACTGCTGATCATGGCGACGACTCCAGTGTAATAACTCCTCCAGTTGTGCACCTTGGGTAGCTATTTTTGTGTGCAGGATATCAAACATTTTGTGCATGCCCAGAATGGAGGTATTGATTGCCTGCAAGGCTGGTTCAACACCAATACTGATAGCTGAGGCAAATGTATTGCGAGCAGGCACAACTGGACGAGGTGTGGGAAGAGCAAAGGAGGCAATTGCTGAATCTATTGGGGTGGAGTAAGTACCTGGAGGAGAGAGACAAGATGGAACCACATCACAAGAGGATTTCTTGGACTGCAAAGTATCATGATGGCTAGCATACAAGGAGATGCTCGTACTATCAAGGTGTAAGGGCGAAATTGGAGTTATGGGCGACAGAGTATGGTTTGAGTGCGAGCTAAATTTCCTCCTCACATTCCGTGCTTTTAACGATGCAAGAATCGTTTTATCCGAAATACCACGTGTGCAAGAGGGAGTTGATCGCACTTTGGAAGGACTAGGAAGCACCATACACGGTACCGTTTGCTGATCCACAGCTGACAGATGAGATCCCGCAAAGCCTTGTATCAAGGAAGGGCCAGTCAGGAGTGGGTCCGCCAACGGGCCCACGGTGGGGTTGATAGAAGTGGGGTCAACTGGATTTCTGGGAGATAGAGTAAACGCTGGAAAGTTCGTTTGGAAGAGCCCAGTGCTGGGACAGCCAGGCTTGGGATAGGAAGCCAAGTCTGGCATGTTTGATTTCAATGAGTAGGGCACGAAGGTCATTGGGGAAAGGGCAACTCTCAAAGTAGCCCGAAAAACCAGGGAAAGCGGAGTGTGCACAATTTGGAAAAGACACCTGCACTAAGAAGCCAGACCGCAACCGCAGAAACGCGGTGAAGCGGTAAAGCGGAACTTAGCCGTGAACTTGCTCGTGCGCGCGCGCTGTGCGCGTAGGAACGTCTTTAGTAGGGAACAGAGTAGTAAAGAACACGCCCTTTCCTGGGCAGGGCTATGTCAGTCACTGTTGCTGGTGTAACCAGGAAAACAGTCCGCTTGAGTGCGAGCTGAAACACTGTAAAAACAAAACAAACAAACAAACATATATCAAAAGGTTGCTGAATGCTGGCAACTCCCACTAGTGGGCTTACAAGTCCAAGTCCTCCAGCCAAAGCAATCA
The DNA here is from genome assembly GCF_040938575.1 of Ambystoma mexicanum. NCBI lineage: Eukaryota > Metazoa > Chordata > Amphibia > Caudata > Ambystomatidae > Ambystoma > Ambystoma mexicanum. Next base: position 426,718,299 of record NC_090939.1, on the reverse strand, counting down.
CCTGGCTAGGCAAAAGGTCCAAAAACACATCCAAGTGCAGAGCGAAGTCCTCACGAGTCCTCACGAGCGGTAAAGCGGAACTAAGCCGTGAACTTGCTCGTGCGCGCGCGCTGTGCGCGTAGGAACGTCTTTAGTAGGGAACAGAGTAGTAAAGAACACGCCCTTTCCTGGGCAGGGCTATGTCAGTCACTGTTGCTGGTGTAACCAGGAAAACAGTCCGCTTGAGTGCGAGCTGAAACACTGGCTAGGCAAAAGGTCCAAAAACACATCCAAGTGCAGAGCGAAGTCCTCACGAGTCCTCACGAGCGGTAAAGCGGAACTTAGCCGTGAACTTGCTCGACAGTTTCGTTAGCCTCTCCGTCCTCGTCAGCCTCTTCATCGCTATCATCAGAATTACGATTTAGATCAACACCATCACTGTTATCTACATTTGCTGGAGAGATTGGTTCCTCTGAACCAGTACCCAGACTTTGGTTCGCCAGCAATCTCTCTATTAGTTCTAACTTCTTGCCTCTTACGGGAAGATTCTCTTGTCTACAGAGAGCTCGCAAACTCTCAGTATTTTCACCTGACAAGGATTCTTGACTGTAAGTTCCCATCGTAGACATGTTTCTGAAAGTTGCTTTCTAGTGCTAAGTTTTGTGGTTAGTTATCCTAAAGTGTCGAAAAGCACTCTAAACTGTATACTCGATACAAATCCCACCGCTGTACACCAGTGTTAGGCGGAAACCTGTGCAGTTCCCTCTGGGACCACTGCAAAAGATTTAGGACTACAGGTGTTGGCAGTAAACCCACTTGGTAGCAGTCTGCACCACACAGATTCACTGTTGGTAGCTGTGGCTGAGCAGTCAGACTTCCCTCAAGAAGAGTTAAGCAGTATGTGGAGTATACAAGATAGGGCAATTTTTCACAGTAAGACAAGCAAACACGCAACGAGACTCAGTGTAAAGATATTAAGGTATTTATTTATAACGAAACATCTATCAAAAACACTATGGCACTATCACAGCAAACAAATCAATCACAATTACTCTACAAAGAAGAAATGATCAATCCCCCTAACAATATGTCGACAGGTCTAGGTTATTCTGGCACCACTTATTTACAGACAGAGGTGTATGCCTCAATCTAGATGGCACTCTAATATTAGTTTAGGACGGGAGAGAAAAATAGGCAGGTTACGAAGTCAACACAGTTCAATACGGTACGGGAAAAATGCAAGGCAAGAAGACAAGAACCACAATAGATCATAAAGTTCAGAGGCCAGGCCCACTCGGAGAGAGGCAAGGCGATATGTCCCAAAAGTCTCTTAGTGGAAATGCATTCGAGTCTTTGTAGCAAATGTTTATCGGCAGATTGAACTAGTTCAGAAAAATATGTGAGAAAGCTTGGAGGCGACCCAACGGAACGGGGAGGATTAAGACACCTCTCTCAAACCGATCGAAAGGGAAGCCAGGCGGACACGGTACCTTGTTGTGGAGGGCAGCTCCGGCGGGAGTAGTTGTTCCTGGTGGTGGATACACGTCAGGTCTTTGCCAAGAGTAGAGATGATCACGTCGTTGAAGAAAAGTGAAGTCCGGTGCACCACCAGGGAAGAGACCAGCCGCGGAGTGCTCCATCACAAGGCACCACCTTTTGGTCGCGGTACAGGGGTAGTGGCTATCCGGTTGCCGAGGTGCTCTGCATGGGCAATTCGACCACTGCGTCCTGAGGCGAATAAAAAGCAAAGGGGACTGGTTGTTCCCACCAGCCAGGGGAAGAGACTCTCCGGCAGGGAGATCTCCTCTGTCATCGGGAAGTGGTGAGTCGGTTCCGCAGGGCTCCACCGGAGGTGTCGTCGTGCAGGTCAGCTCAGCGTTACCCTCGGCGGATTCTTAGGTCCTGTGGCGACTTCTGAAGATCCAGTCCCAAAAGCCCTGATTTTATGCAGAAAACCCCATTCATTCAGCCCAGCTGTCAATCAACACATGCTAAGTGGTGAGCGGGGAGGCTCACCACTTGGGCCAATCACTGCAGAGTGCGACCGGAGTTGGCAAGGCAACTCGGTCCAGGGTGCCTAAACCCCCTCCCACACCCCTGTGGTAACCCAGACAGAATGGCACCACTTTGGAGGGTCTCTGTACAGAGCCCGCCAAAAGTAGAACAAAGGGCTCGACCTTTGGTTTAGGAGTCACAGAGACGAACACAGACGCCATTTTACAAACCGAGTTCTGGCAGAAAATACCATCCGATAAACCTATTTAAGATAAGTAGATCGGTGGTACGTTAGAGATTAACGAGAAAAAGTATCAATCTCCAACAATGGGACGAATCCCATAGGGTTATGTCCGGGGTCGATCATAACAAGTAGTTTCCACTGCCACCAGCCAAAACTCGACAAGGGGGGACGGGACAGTGCCCCCTCGAATAACAGATCCAGGGGTAATCGAATTACCCCTACTAGTACGTCCACAATAAGATGGTTTGTACTAGTTCTGTTAGTAAATTTAGGTCTAGTAAAGCCAATGGTGACTTTACATGCCATGGGAGACGGTAGTCAGTCCCCGGGTATGGAGTCTATGACGGAGGTCCGCTAGGATGCCCCATTGTTACGGCACGTAGGGTGCAGTGTAACACACATAGAAAAACACATGAGACCCTATGCAGTAAAAGACCCCATAGCCCATAGAACACATTGACATTCAAAGGAATTACACACATTCATGTCCAAGAGTGGGAGAAAAAGAGTCTCACTCTTGGCAGGATGAAAAAAACAAACTCCAGAAATCCAGCAAAGCTGCTGGGGGACTCACTAGGTTAGGAAATTCAGCCTAAACAGAGAATTCTCCCTAACACCGCCCCCTCTCATCCTCTGAATGTGACTCCTTTTTCACGTGGACCACCGATTACACACAATTATTATTAGTGCTTGTGGTGCACGGATACATCGTTTTTCCACAAGCTCTAGCTATCCCACTCCTGCTTCATTCCTCCCCTTGATCCATTTTTACGTGTACTATCAGTTGCATCCTTTGGATCTATTTACTTCTGTCATTTACTTCCGTTGTGCTGGCATACCGCTCTCTAACACCTGCCACACGCCGCTCCCCCTACGAGCCCCTCGCTGGAACTTCTCCCAGTCAGGCCGTGTTTTACTTTTTTCTCTTCGCTTTTTTCTTCCAGGCAGGTGCCCAACCTCCTGTTCCATTGGTCACCAGTTCCGTGACCGGCTCGAATGAGAGCCTCGTTTGTGGTCCTGCCACTAGACACCGTCCCGCTCCTACATTGCTTGGAGCTAGGTTACCACAGCAACCTTCCCATGACTCGACGACCAGCCTAACCCTCTGCAGCTGCACGCACAGCGCTGGCTTTCCCGGAACGTTTCTGTCAGTATGACACGGCAGCTTTTCTCCTGCTAACCGTCCCTTCTTCCAGGATTCACTCAAGACGAGCAGACGCCGTCTTCAGCCTCCATAGGTAAGCGCATTTCTACACACGCATTTCTTTTCTTAAAACAAGTCTGGGCTCCCGCATACTAGGTACAGGTCAGCCGTTTTTCCTGTCATGTGTTTTGCAGATCCACATGGCGACCCCTTTTACGTATATATTTTTTGTCTGCTCGACTTGTTTATTTATTTATTTTTATTTTTAACATTTTTGAAGCGCTCACACAGCCCACGGCCATCGAGGCGCTGTTACAGGAATATTTTTTTTTTAATTGCGTAATTGTATCTTTTGTCTTAGTTGTGTTATTTATAACGCGCTTAAACATGCAGGGGTTTCTAAGCACGGACCAGGGGATCGAACCTGTGTTGCTTCATGTCGTCTTGCTTCCAAGGTGCGCACGTTGCCGCTGAGCTATCCTCCCGGTGGACTTGTGTCCCCTACAGTACAATGTATGCTGATGTTTTTGGCTCGAGTAAACGAGACCCATCCCTGACTGCCCCTCATCCAGTTCAGGTGCATTTCTAAACCTGAAAACAGGTATGATTTGTCTCCATCCCCCCCTTCATTCCAACACTTACACCCTTGCCTAACCTCACCCAAACTAGCCACCTCTCACTTCCACTTTTGGCCTTGGGTGATGGACTCAACAGGTCTGCCCCCTCTAGTAATTATGTCCTCAGTTTCTCTTCTCTATATTTAGTTATTCATCTCGAATTCGGTCGCACCCTCCTGTGTTCATTTTAACCAAGCACATTCATTCATGGCATGTGCTCACAAGCACACTCACATCTAACATGTTGATGTTTCTCTGCAGCACCTTGCCAACCACCTGCTTATTTACCTGTTCCTTTTTCCTTGCTCCTATAGCTGTTTTACTCTCTCTACAGCAAGGTAGAGCACCGGTCCATGTTGTTTGTCCGGCTGAAGAACTGTACTTGAGACTATCCCTAGCTAGTGCTAGAACCCCAGTATACTGGGAAGACAGCATCATGGATTCCCCCTGTCCTCAATGTGTATACAGGGTGAGTGATCCATGCATTTGTGACTTAGATCAGCAGCATTATATTTAGTTACACTTTAGAACAAGTCCAATAGAGTACCTTTTGTACAAACCATGTTCCACTCTTCTCTGCCCCCTTTAGGGAGAAATTAATTCTACCACATAATTCCTGCCCTGAGGAAGGCTCCAACTACTGATGCCCAGTTGGCACGCCGAAACGTGTTATCATGTGTTTTGTTCCCTATTTGTCTTGGAACACTTTGGGAATTAGTTTATGAACTCTCCTACAAGTTGGCAAATAACCATACAAATTGAGTTGATTGACTAATTTCTCTCTGTACTTACCAGGATCATTTTTCATACACCCTGGTATTCCCTATTCTGTAAGAACAATACACTTCCTACTGGGACTTTTTCCTCAAATTAAGCTGTTGAAATTTATCCAAATTGTTCTAGCTAAATACACTCCTCTTTTTGAATTTATGTTTATATTATGAATGCTTTGTCTTATGTTTTACTTTCTTTTTCAATATTTTCATTCAACTTCTATAAAATTTGAGTACAAAGTGCGTTTTGTTTATTAAATTGTTTTTGTACTCTAAAGACTTTTCTTTGGTTCCTTTTATGTGACTTTTTTTAAAGCACATTCCTTTTGCATTACTTTGGAGATATGACTAAAATAACTGACAGAAATTAGGACTGTCTACAGCGTGGGTACCTTGTTTGGTTCTGTTTTAAAAGTATATTTTGCCCTCCCTCACACTTGCACAAAGGGGCACCCCTATTGTTCGTATTAATAAATGACCAATGCAAAGAAACCTTGAGCTTCATACAAACTGCCATTCAAGTGTTGTCTGCGCTCACAAGCCTCATCCTAGTATACACAAAGAGACAATGGAAAATAAACAAAGATTGTGTTTTCTGGCTGAATTACATCGTAGCGATTCGTGGAATAAATCTTACTGTGGATCAAAGAACCAACAGCATCATTGTGATTCCATGGGCATGTAAGCTTGTTTAATCCTCTGTATAATATTCTAACATCTGTCATATGATCTAGGCACAAACTCTAGCCAGTGAATTATTAGCTTGGAGAGAGGCTAGACAATATTGCAAAAATGGTATATATATGTCTGTGTTTTAGATGTCCAGAACTCTCACTCCTCACTGTTTCTGCTGGTACACACTGTGAGGTGTTAGGAGCCAGATAGCTATCTATTTTGCTTTGTAACTGTACAGTAATAAAATATACTTGTATATTTTCAACCCGTGATTGGTGTTTTGCATTTGTGGTACTAAGCCTCGATATTTCTTTGGTCTTTCAAGGGGCTGACTGGGATAGTGTCAGAGATGAATGCATCTGGTGGGTGGTGTCTGAACTTGAGGGGGATTCCTGGGGTGGTGTCAGAGTTGAAGGGGGCTGGTGAGTGGTATCTGGACTTTAGGGGGCTGCCTGGGCTAGTGTTGGATGTGAAGGGGGTTGGTGGGTGGTGTCTGAATTGAGGGGGCTGCCTGAGGTAGTGTCATAGGTGAAGGGGATGCCTGGAGTAATGTCAGAGGTGAAGGGGTCTGCCTGGGGTAGTGTCAGAGGGGAAGGGGCTGCCTGGGCAAGTGTCAGAGCTGAAGGGGGCTTCCTGGGGTAGTGTCAAAGGTGAAGGGGGATAGTGGGTGGTGTCTGGTCTTGAGTAGTCTGCCTGGGATGGTGTTGGAGGTGAAGTGCACTAGTGGGTGGTTTCTGGACTTTAAGGGGCTGCCTGGGGTAGTGTCAGAGGTGAAGGCAGCTGGTGGGTGGTGTCTGGACGTGCGGGTTGATGTGCAGTAGGGGAATATGCTTGCAGATTGGGTGCCTAGGGTGCAGGGGTGGACTTGCAGTTTTGCAGGAGTGCCTTAACATGTGAGGGAGCCCACTCATTTTTGTTTGGTGTGTCACTTTAGATTAAGAGGGAGCCTATGTTTTTTCACTGCGGGGTGCATCCTTGAATTGCGAGGAGGCTCTCGCATTTTTGCAGGGGTGCCGCCTTAGCTAATAAGGAAGCCCACGTGTTTTCATTGGGGGTGCTGCCTTAGAATACGAGGGAGCTTGTGCTTTTTCGTTGGGGGGGGTGAAGCCTCGTTTTAAGAGGTGACAATCGCATTTTCGCAGGAGTGCTGTCTTAGCTTATGAGGGAACCTGCACATTTTTGTTGGGATGAAGGGGGCTGCCTGGAGTAGTGTCAGAGGTGAAGGAGGCTGGTGGGGGGTGTCCCGACTTGAGGGGGCTGCCTGGGGTAGTGTTGGAGGTGAAGGGGGCTGGTGGTTGCTGTCTGGACCTCCGGGGGCTGCCTGGGGTGGTGTCGGAGTTGAAGGGGGCTGGAGAGTGGCATCTGGACTTAAGGGGGATGCCTGTGTGGTGTTGAGGTGAAGGGGACTGGTGGGTCGTGTCTGGACTTGAGGGGGCTGCCTGGGGTAGTGTTAGAGGTGAAAGCGGCTGACTGGCATAGTGTCGGAAGGTAAAGGGGGTGTTGCGTGGTGTCTGGACTTGAGGGGACTGTCTGGGGTGGTGCCAGAGGTGAAGGGGGCTGGCGTGTGGTGTCTGGACTTGAGGGGGCTGCCTGGGGAAGTGTTGGAGGTGAAGGGATCTGCCTGGGGTTGTGTTGGAGGTGAAGGGGACTGGTGGGTGGTGTCTGGACAAAAAGGGTCTTTCTTGGGTAGTGTTGGATGTGAAGTGGCCCTGTGGGTGGTGTCTGGACTTGAGGGGGCTGCCTGGGACGGTGTCAAAGTTGAAGGGGGCTGGTGGGTGGTGTCTGGACTTGAGGGGTTGATGTGCAGTACTGGTACATGCCTGCAGATTCTGTGCTTAGGGTGCAGGGGGGTGGACTTGAAGTTTTGTGCGGGTACCTTAACATGTGAGGGAGCCTGCACATTTTCATTGTCGAGGTGTGGCCTCGTCATACGAGGTGGCTCTCATGTTTTCACAAATGTGCTGCGTTAGCTTATATGGGAACCTGCGCTTTTTCGTTGAGGTGTGCTGACTCGACCTACAAGGTGGCCTGCGCATTTTTGCAGGTGTGCCGCATGCTTTTCACAGTGGTGCTGGATGGTGGCTATGGGGCGGATGCAGAGGTGTGCACTTGGGTTGGAGTTTGGCTTGACTTTTGGTTTGCATGGGGGCGTGTTGGTGTTCCTTGTGCAGCTCCATTCCCTTTGCATATCTGCTGGAATTGTGTGTTTGGATCAATGAATAAACTGAGCGCGCAGATTTACTTAATTGCGCAGGCTCGCGCATTGCCTTGTTGGTGCGTGGCTCTTGTGCGATTTCTGCAACAATTTCCATGAATCGGGCCTTCAGTTTTTATAATGACTGTATTTCCATGCTGTCGGTCAGCCCTAATTTCCTGTCTAATATTGCACTCGGGCAGTAGCAAGCTCTTGAGGGATTCGCAGAACAGGTGGTTCACAGGAGACCTGGGGAATTTTGGTTGCTGCTTATATTTTGTGGAAGGAGAGGAAGCATCTTAATGAAGGACAAACAAGCACAAACTCCGAACAACGCTTAGCATCAGTAAACAAAAGATGTCCCGAAGGTGTGTAACATATTGTGAATTCTTTTGTAAGACGGAATGCTTTTCAGTTTTGATCAGATGGGTCCAGCACGTGCCTTTCATTCCTGGCTCAGGAGAGCCTTCAAGGAGAGTAAGAAAAAGGCTTATGGTCTGTCTTGGAATTCTGTGTTGGATGAAGAAAATGTGGAGGAATTAATTTTCAAGGATGATATTAAGGATATATGTGTTATTTAGGAATGTCTTAAGGAGAATCTTTTGGTATAATCATGTTTGGGAGATGAAATCTATCAGGAAGTGATGAAACTTGTGAAGGATAATTGGAGGGAAATGAATGACAGGAGCAGAAGTTATAGTGATGAACTCAAGAGGTGCAAACATTTGACAGACAAACTTAGTGTTCAAGATGAGTATGTGTGCAATGGACAAAGATTGCTGGCTCTGGATGGAATGAAGGAATTTGTGGTGAGTTTGGGTCATGAAGGACATGTGGGAATCCCCAGGACCAAATTAGTTATAAGCAGTAATTTTTGGTTTGATGAACATGGACAATTTCATTGAACTGCAGATCGGGTAGTGTGATGCATGTAGAGACAGTGATACAATATTTGGAGACTAGGGTGCTCCCCTGGTTGTGCCACAAACATGAGAGGTTCATTGGCCATCCATACCTCTCAATATATTAGGTATGGTGGATTTTGCTGGAGTTGAGGTAGTTAGATTATAGTGGTGATGGATCTACTATCCAAATGTGCCGAGATGGGAATTTTTAGAGATGCTATCTACAAAAGCATAATAACATTTTTGAACATGCGTTTTTCAGCGAATGTTATCCTTCAAGATTACTAAGTGACAATGGGCCACAATTTGTTTCAGGAGAGTTTCAAAATTGATTGAAAGTTGTGCGTATCACACATCACAGAACCTCTTTGTATCATTCTCAAAGCAATGTATGTGTTGAGAGTTTAAATATTACTATCATGGATGCTATCAGATTGTCTGTTGGTGGAAATAAAATTGACAAAGGTCATTGATGCAGAGTTTTTCAGTACAGAGTAAATCCTCATGGAACCACTGGAGTTTAACCATTTGTGGTTTTGGTAGGTTGCAAACCAAATGCATTCTTGTGTTTTGCATGGTTAGGGAGATCTAAAAGTATCACATGTGATGTTGGCACCATCAGAGACAAAATAATTTAGAGTCGAGAGTTATTGAAAGACAGGCATGTTCTGAATTTCGAATGCAGTAGTGCAATACTATGTCCTGGAGAGAGAATGCAAGTAAACTTACCAAGAAAAGGGAAGATATGTGATTCCAAGTACTCAGGTGTGAAGATAATTTGTAGGGATTGTGGTAATGCTGTAAAGGTGAATGGGTGTAAGGTGTGGTACACAGAGAAAGTGGTTAAGGAATTAATGAATGCCTATTCTCCACTAATAAGTTGAAAATTGTGAGGTACATACAACTTAAATGTCTGGCTAGTAACACGCCACTACGACACTGGGAGGTAGGGTATGTTAGGGGACACTGCCACAATGTACCTGCCACTGGGAAGACAAGAGGATGGCACAAGTACAATAATAATTGAAATGATGGTTTGTGTACAATTTGAGGGGCTGGACCAGGACTACCAAGTTGGGGGGCAACATAGGACTTCAATAAGCCCCTTACTAGGTAGTCCTGGGGCCACCAGCAGTTTTTGGGCACTTGCAGTACTGATTTACAAAGACAACTAAATGAAATCATGATATGGCCATAGGAGACTGTAAGTCAGTAGAACGATTAGCATAGAACTTGGAGATAAGTTAGCGAGAAAAGAGTATATGTGTGTGGTAAACCACTTTGTATGGGGGATGGTTAACAACAGATCTTGATTTAGTGGTTCACACCCATTCACATACAGATGAAGAGGGACACCCTTATTGATCGGGCCCCAAGGTAGGATCAGGAGGGCCAGAGCCCCTCCGTTTTGGGAAGTTTCTCAACAAGAGCGATTTTCTAACACTCCCCCAACCTGTCAACTTCGCTGGGGGCAGTGGGTACTAAGGGGAGGGGATGGTCCCCGCACATTTTCCGCATCAGTGCTGCCCCAGCTGCACCTCTTTCAGGGCACACCAACACCCGCAATTAAGGTAATCAACCCAATATTTTGTATCAACAAATGAGGCTGTATGGATTATAGGCCATTCATTTATAACTCAAGCTGTCGTTGGCTCGGCAATGGCAAATGGACCCCAACCTAGGATCGGAAAAGAACAAATTAGTTTGGTTGGGGGCAACAGGTATGAGGTGGCACTCAATGTTTCCAGCAGAGCACATACGGCTACAGGGGAGGCCTGCACAAAGAGTGCCAATGGCACATTTGGGTGGCAATGATCTGGTCACCATGGGAAGGGGCCGACTAGGGGCTCAGATCCAAGTGGCTCTGCAGCACTGGCTAAAGATTTGCCTGGTACTGACATCATCTGGTCGGAGGTGGTGACCAGATTGCAACGGCAAGTCCTATCGCAGGCTCAACAGAGCGATTGGACAATTACAAAGGCTGTTGGCTTTGGTTTTTAAGACACCTGCCCCAGGAAGAAGCACTGCAAGCAAAACAATCTGAAGCGTATGTCCGGTGCCTTGCTAAAGCCATGGGCGGCAAGGGGACAGCGGAACATTCAGAACTCTGACAGGGTGTATGTGATTTCAATCCGTCACTTCACCTAAGTCAACACCTAGCATGTAATGCACAACTGAAATCCTTATTTATTTGTGTCTAAAAGTTCTTTTATTCTGAACAATGTACCACTCATATCACGCCCCTCTCTTGGAACCCCCCTGGCCCCCCCGGTCACAATGAACCAAGAATCAGGCTGGTTTGCAAACTTAAAATATTTATTTATGTAGTTACAAATTGATCACACTATGTTTAATGGGTACACAAAAATCACCAATGGGATGATGTAACCCTAAGCAATCTCTTTAATGCACAAGGAGCAATAGTGAGCAAAACAATTCAGCACAGAAATAATACTGTTCTGTGTGTGTTCAGAACAGATAGCAGTGTGGTTACTATTTCCCCCTGCACACCCTTCAACCCCCCAATAGGCAATGTAAAGAGATAGGAGGAGAGAGCAGGCATTCAGGAATGGCAAACTACAACACAGAATATCAATCCCAATGTCCCCCCCAGCAACACAAGAGAAAAACAGAATTGATTGGCAAGCTGTCACAATGGTTTTAAAGTTATCTTGAGAATGGATTGGGTAAAACACTAAATATGGGCAGAATTGCTGAAATTGTTTAAATTCTTATGGGAGCCGCTTTAGATAGTTACAGACAAACACTAGCAATGATTTAATACTAAGAAGCAATGTGAAATCTTAAAACTGAGGTCGGAAGCAATCAAGCGCTGTTTTACACATGTCAGAAATTCCCTAAACGAAAATTCGCTGCAAACTTTTCTGCGCGCGATAATCGCGATTACGGGACAACTATATGGATTTGGGATGCGCTTTTAGATGCAAATTAAAGCTGTGGATGTTAGCTGCAAGTAGGCATTGGCATTTTCTAGCTGACAAACTGACAATGTTATGGACGTTTTAGCCGAGGTCGTTTTTTTTTCGAGGCGCAAGAATGGCACTTTAAAATGACAAAAAGGATGTCTTACACTAGAGGGTGACTATGAATAAACAAACACCACACAAGAATACAGCCAGCTGATCAGGGCGACTGCTTGCAGTGGAGCTTGCCAATTTCAGATGAAAAATATCAGCGCAGAGATAGTTTTAACAACACTAACACAGGAGGAAAGACAGAAGGGATAGTATAGAGAGTCCAGGCAATTCAAAAATATTTCTAACAATGCAGGTTCTGAAGACAAAGTAGGATGGATTTTAGATATGGATTGGACTAAGCCAGGAACATAGGCTAGTGAGACAGTTCTATTCTATAGATACTCACTAGATATGTTTTGAACGGAACCGTCAGGATTCTGGTCAGGGATTCTGGTCAGGGATTCTGGTTAGGACGACTCTGGTCAGGACAGACTGCTGGGCACACCGGATTGGACTGGGTATGCGATGGCTCTGGTCACAGCTAGGCACAGGTCTGGATCAGGTCTGCAATGGCTCTGGTAACAGCTCAGCACAGAAATGGATTGGAACTCTTGGTTCTGATGATAATTCTTTTATCAGGCAAACAGTACAACAGAGCCCGGCTGTCTATTTCCCCTTAGGTTTCTGGGGTACTGCTTCTGGAATTTTAAGGCCTAGCTGAAAATGGTTCAACCCTTCACACTTGGCAGTTCCTATAGCTGGAGGATGTCCATTGTCTCCTTCCCCCTGCAGACCAAATTCACCTCCCACGCTATAATCATCACTTAGGTGTGATTTCCAGGTGGAGGGAAGCAGAAGGGAGAGGCCCTTGACTCTGTGGGGGAAGCTGTTATACTGGTTTGGTTGCATTTAGTCAGGCTTAAACTCAAATGTTAATTCTGTTGCATTTTTTTCTTTGCTTAAAACAAACTTGTAATTTCTAAACAAGCAGTTAGAACACTTATTCCAGATTCTAAACCATGGGATTAAACAGTTACAAAATAGGTTACTCTCAGTAACAGGCCACTTAGTTTTCAACCATTTGATTTCAGTTTTTACAAGTTTATGTTTATCATGCAGACTTCTGACAGCTGTCATTCAGGCAGCGGAGGGTACTGTGCCCAGATTTTGACAGATTCCACAGGCAGGCAACTTTTGCTGTGGATGTTTTTATGACAAATTTAGCTTTTCAGGACATTATAAATTCGCCATGAATTCTTGAACCAAATGAATTGTAGCACCTAGCAAGAATATTAGATGCTTGAGGGTGTTTTGTACCGGTATTCTGCAGTTTCAGCAACCAAGAAAAAATACATTTAAAAGCAAGATTTTGGATTTCTTTCTGCAAAGCACTGATTTTCTCTCTGTACTCCATTTTCACTTGTTGTGAGGCCCAGTGACATGTTTCAGGAGTGAGATCTCCGTTCCACCACTGACAACATGCATGGCAGATTGGGGAGCCATCTTTTTGTGATGCAAAGTACGATTTTCAGAGATTTTGGCGCGCACAAGGGTTTTGCAGCCATTTTGATATTTCTGGCACCCTCAGAACACAGGGATGCCGCATGGCAGAGCAAAAGTGGGTCAAGACATCCCACAGAGCCCATCCTCATGACTTGAGGTTGTACGCCCATCAAGGCAAGGGGAAGTTGGGAGATTGGGATGTTCTTTCTTTCTTTTTGGTCCAGATGGAGAAAGTCGTCTGTTTCTCCCATCAGTGCTGGATTGACAGGTTCTCCTCGCCGGTTCTGGATGGGATTATGGAGCGATACTCTGGGCCCCTTGGGTCTTTGCTCCTGGTCCCCGAATGGCCCTCCTTGGTTCTTAGAATCCTTGGTTTCAGTACTATGAGACAGAACAGAGCGTGGTTATGGACATTTCCCCACCACTATTCATGTAGTGGGGCAGATGCATACATTTGACATATAATTGACAATATTCCCCGCCTGTAATTCCTAATGTTTTCAACAGGTGGAATGGTTTTTAACAGTTGGAATTTTCTAGGGATCCGGAATGTCCCCCTGGGGGTTTCCGGATGGCTCCTCTATTTGCCGCAGAGTATGCCTAGGATGGCAACACTTTAGCTGGTTGATGTGGACCACCACTAGAGGCTTTCCGGTAGGCGATGTGTAGTTTCCTTTTGAGCCTAAGTATCTCCCACATCTTTGTCCTTACTTTGCTAGTAAAGTGGCTTCCTCGGTCTGACTCAATCCTTTGCGGTAGTCCAAAACACGAGAAGATGTGATTTATCATCAGGACAGCTGCTGTTTCTGCCTTGCAATTTGGGGCTGGGAGACATTCCACCCATTTAGTAAAAAAGCATGTCGTGGTCAACATGTACTTGTTCCCCCTAGACGTGCGAATCATGGGCCCAATAAAATCAACTTGCAAATCTGACCAAGGCAGTGTCATCCCCCTCTTTTGGAGGGGAGCATTGTGTGTGAGTGATGTTGGCTGAAATTGTGCACACACAAGACACCCCTTCAAGTATTGGGCGAGGGTGTTTTGTACCGGCATGCTGCAGTTTCAGCAACCAAGAAAAAAAGGATTTAAAAGCAAGATTTTGGATTTCTTTCAGCAAAGCACCGCTTTTCTCTCTGTGCTCCATTTTCACTTGTTGTGAGGCCCAGTGACATGTTTCAGGAGTGAGATCTCCGTTCCACCACTGACAACATGCATGGCAGTTTGGGCAGCCATCTTTTTGTGATGCAAAGTGCGATTTACAGAGGTATTGGCGTGCACAAGGGTTTTGCGGCCATTTTGATATTTCTGGCACCCTCAGAACACCGGGATGCCGCATGGCAGAGCAAAAGTGGGTCAAGACATCTCACAAGGGCCTTGCTGGTCCCTTCCGACTATATTGCATACAGGGGGCACCTGTCGGATAAGGGGAATCACCTGTTCATTACAGCCCCATTATGTGGGCCCTCTCGAAGGCCGGGTGCAGCTAGAACAATGGAAGTTTTAGTGGAGCATGGGGGCATTGGGGGGGGGGGCCACCCCCAAAGCATGGCAGATTTTGGGGCTGTCCTAGCCGGGGAGGAGAGTTACGCTGCAGCTTGAATTGTGGGATGGTTTCTCGATGGCCACAATCCAGCCAAACTCGCACGATGGGGACTGAGCTCCTGAGGGACACTTGAGATTCCACACCTCCAAGATTCAGTGGCCGAGGTGGAAGTACTCTGTGCAGTACAAATCTGGAGCGTATGTCCGATGCCTTGCGACTGCATGGGGAAGCAAGGGGACACCGAGAACATTCAGAACTTTGCCCGGCTTTGAGCCGCTTTTGAAAAGTATGGTTGTGAACCATGATGCTTTAGGGCTGGGACTACCCCCTGTGTTGTATGCTCCAATACAATTGTGCCCTGTTGTTTGCAAAAATGTAAACTAGTGTCTGGCTATTATTGGTCAGCAGGTTATGTTCTCAGGGTTGGTTACTCTTCCACGACAGTGGGGTGAGGGGGGCAATTGGGTCTGACACTGCTATGTTTCAGTATACCATTAGTTCACAATTTATCGATGAGAAACGAAAGAAGGCATGTTATATATGCAAATACTATTTTAAGACAGCAAACCTATTGAAGAGAACATTTATATAGAATGTTATTAGTTGAAGCTTACAATGTTGATTGCAAAATCCAAGCGAGAATGGTAGAACAGTAGAGAGCTGGCCTAGATCGGAGGAAGATGTACTGTGGTCATCATCGTTGTGGCGTACCCAACAAACAAGGGCGTCTCATCACAAAGTGAAAGGATCCTTTATTATATATTACTATTGGGGCGAGGTGCAATCACTTTCTTTTCTTTCAGCTGCTGGTCTGGGCGTAAATGTTTGATTTTGGCAGTCTTTCTCTTCTGTCTTCTTTCTTCTCTATCTCTCCTTGTCGGAATTGAAACAATATTATGCCTCCTATCGCAGCAATTGTATGTGTATTGGCCTACCCCAAGTTGTCTAAACATCATATGTGAACAAACTCCACGGCAAGGTCTTGACCTTAGAGAAAGTAATGTAAGTCGCCATCTTGGATTAAGCCGCCATTTTAGGTTCTCTTGTAATATGGAAGTCACCCTGAACATCAAAATGGAGGCCGAATGACATTCTGAGTAGGATTCTGGCCGTAGTGACCTCCGTATGCACGAATAATTAATATGCCTGCAGGCCACTTGTCGGGGTCGCGAACTGAGACCTTGTCCTATTGTTGACCTATGTGTAAATGTACAACTATATCAGCGAAACTAATCAAAATGCATATATTATAGGATTGACCTGGCAAGGAACCCATAAGCCCGATTCTAGAATGGTTAACCCGCGAGGGGGTTGGCCAAGGGCTGGATAAAGAGTATAAAAAGCCCAAGTATTCCAATGTACGGTCTCTCTCACTAATGCATCGAACCTTCGTTGAAGTTTGTTACGTTACTCTGAGAGCCGAATAGCTATCCGTTTGTCAATTGACTTTGGTAACTGTTGTAGCTTTTAAATAAAGCACTTGTATGTTCTTTGTAACCTGTGTTGGTGTGTTTCTTTTGGGCTTCCCGGCCTCATATTATTTTTCTGTTTCCACAGTTGGCGCCCGAATAGGGACCCTCAAGATTGATGCCGGATCATTCAAGGTTGACGCAGACTATCGAACCGGGATCGGACGGTGTGATACTGCGGGCCCGACCGAACGAGACGCGATACCTCGGCAGCGCTGCACGATCCGATTCTTGGACGATAGTCGTGTGGTCTGACACGGCATCTTGACGAGGGTCAATTTTTGAGGTGGGCAGATTTGTTGAAACCACCAAACACAAGGTAAAATTCGTTAGGTAAGTTCTTTGGTAAACCGTACGGTCCTCCTTAGGTTTGGTCAGGTACAGTCGTGACCCGGCTCTTAATTTAACCCTGACAATTTGAATTTGGGGTATTGTATCTGCAGACACAATTATTGACCAGGTAACACCAATTTTTTGTGAAATGCCTGGGAAATTCTCTAGCTGCTTTAAGGCTCTGTTCCGCAACGATCGACAATCTTTGGAATTTAGCCGCCCTGCACCACAGGAGGGGTCGCCGGCATGTACTATGTACTATAAGTATGGCATTGGAAGTATAGTATTTTATGATATAGTCGGCACAGACAAACCAGACATGTCTCCGAATTTCAGTGGCCAATCAATGGTAGTTTCGAGATCCCCCGTATTGAATACCTAGAATCGGTCTCGCTAAAAAAGAAGGCCAGACCTGCAGCATTTGTTTTTCAGAATTGGAAAAAAGAAGCATTGCAGCAGCTTAAAAGTAGGGATAAACATGCATGCCGTCATAAGACAAATGCCGAAAAGGCGTTATTATATGATAAAGAAAAACATTCGGAGTCAGTTAGAAATATGGATAGGGCTTTCTCACTAGGTATCCAGAAAATGTATCCCTCTAAAGATTTCCATGTTTCCGAAGAATTTATTGAAAAATTGTTAAACGAACGCAGGCCTGGTGCCTCCGCGCCACCTCCGTATGATCCTCTCCCGGGTACTCTGCCCATTCCTGCTGTTATTCCTGTTCCCCCTGTGCAACCTATTGTTCCCATTCCTCTAGTTGTTGTTCCTCCACCTATTGTACCACCCCTTTCTCCTACGCCGATCGTTGCACCCCCATTGAATTTGCCCGCACCTTTGCTCCCGAGTGGTTCTGTATTGACTGAAGTTGATCGGGATGCGGGGTCGAAGATTGTCACTCGAAATACTGTTTCTACAGGCAAGAAACAGGAATTATTTGCATGGGCTAAGCACTGTATGGAGAAAAGTGATCAAGTTAACGTTTTTTCCACATTATCAAATATGGACAATTTTCCCGAGAAAAATGTTTTTATCGAAGGTTTGGGGACTCATTTATGTGTAATGTGGGGTAGATTACAAAATTCGGATCTCCCACAAGGGGTGAGGGATGTAAATACTTTAGCGCTTTCGAGGGACACAGAGTAGAAAGTACAAGGTCATGTTGAGAGATTGTTTGAGTATAGGAGGGACTTCGAAAGATTACGAGATGAGGATGAGGAAGACGACAGTATGTATGTACAGAAACGGTTCCTTCTGTTTCGTAGATCGGCACCTGAGGAAGTACGAATTTGTACCAAAGATGCGATTCGATGGATCTCGGATTCATCGGTACCGCCAGATGAAGTATATGACACATATAGTCAGTATACAGTAGAAATGCAGAAGAAGGTGATTCAGGTAATGGTACAGTACCTACAAGATGAATGTGTAAGGAAGAAGGTTAGTTGTCCTATAGAATTATTGGTTATTTGTAAGAGGGCTTTTTTGCCCGACACTTCTTCAGCTGCCTTAGCTCTCGACCTGGCTCTATTGCTTAGTAAGCGGTCAGAGTTACCTACATCTCAGTTGCCTATGAGAGAGGTTCCTCCGACATTTGTCCCCGAGGTTGAGATTCCCGCTAACGCTGGGACTGGTGCACCCGCGGTGGACATCCCTGCACACTATGTATCGCAATTTTTTCACGTCCCGTTTTCACGACAGGAAGTGAACACTATTAGACAATCAATTCCTGATATCAGGAAAAACCCATCAGGGTTTTACAAAGAGATAGAGTCCGTTTTGCAGTCCTCTGTGTTCACCTTAAGTGACATTGACTTGCTATTCCCTGTACTCCTGCCCGTAGATTTATGGAAGCAGGTTCGAGCAATAGACGATGTGCCAGAGTTAGCAGATACATGGGCTAACATGACTAGGTTTGATGGGGAAAGACCAGCTGGTGAAAAACCACATCAGGTAATACTTACTTTGCCTGATAGAATTGTCGCAAAATTGAAAACCATAATTCCTGAGAAAATAATTATTTGGGACAAGCTTACAGCCTGTGTTCAAGGAAAAACTGAAGGTGCCACCGAGTTCTTTAATAGATTCGAACAAGTATTTTCTGACTTCAGTGGTCAGGACATGGGCACAGAGTCCGGGAAAAGGTTGTTTGTGGACAAATTTGTACGTGGGTTGTTGCCCGACATCCAGTCACAGATTATGTCCTCTGAGAGCGCTTGGCAGGCAAATTCCCAATCTGAAGTTTTGCACATGGCTCAGTATTATGAGAACCGTGTGAATAATGAAAAAGAGAAAATACAGAAGAGGAAAGGAGATTTGAAGACTAAAGTGTTGTTACAACAAATTGTTAGAAATCCCAGAGGTCAGTATGTCCCAAAAGGAAACGCTCCTTGGGGTTCTGTGAATATTAATCAATGTGCCTATTGCTGCCAGGAAGGTCATTGGCGAGCACAGTGCCCCGTCCTTCGCCAAAGGTCGAGCAATGCATTTGGGGGTATGGGTAGACGACCTAGAGGTCGCCCCGGAGCAGGGGGCCCTGATAGAGGACAGTTTTCGCAAGATCCTCAGCAACCTTTTCCACGGGAAAATCAGACTTCGAGTGTGGACACGAGAAACATATTTGATCACCCTTCTGCTGCCTACCTTTCTGAAGAGCTTCCTTCCGATGACATTTTATTTCGTTAGGACTGCGCGAAGCAGGGTTTGTAACCTTCACCTATTCCAGTTAATCAGAAAGGTCCCTACGTTGAATTGTTAGTGGGGAATAGGAAACATCAGTTTTTGATAGACACTGGAGCACAGAAGTGCTCCATTGATCATTCCTGGGTTCCAAACATTCCACTGTCAGGGCAAACAAATGTTTCTGTAGGGTTTTCTGGTATACCAATTGTCTGTCCAGTTTCTTCGCTGGTGTCTGTTTCTTTGGGTCCCTTTACGGACCATTGCCCTTTCCTTCTGACTTTGAACTGTGGAGAGAATTTGCTGGGGTTAAATTTGTTAAAGAAACTGAATGCAGTAAGTCATTGTTCCTCTGATGGAGTACGACTGACGGTTTTACCACAGCAACTTCCCAGTTCTCAGTTTCTGACTCGACCATTGCCTCCTGAGTTTAGTGTTGTCCCGGAATGTTTATGGGCGGTTGACGACAATGATGTCGGGGTACTACAGATTGAGCCCGTTAAAATAGTTTTGAAACATGGAGTTAAATTACCACGCATTCCGCAGTATAAAATATCAGTTGAGGGCGAGCGTGCTTTGAAGTGCATTGTCTCCGATTTTGTGCATCGAGGGGTGATTGAGGAGATTGCAGGTAGTTTATGTAACAGCCCGATTTTACCTGTATACAAGAAAGGCGACAATGCAATCCCATACCGTTTTATAATTGATCTTCGTGCTATTAACAAAGTTGTCGCCCCACAATTTCCAATTGTGCCTGATGTAACAACGATACTAACAATGATCCCTGCTACAGCTACGTATTTTAGTGTTGTGGACCTAAAGAATGCTTTCTTTAGTATTCCTATACACAAGGAGAGTAGATATTTGTTTGCGTTCACCTTGGGGGGACGTTCATTCACATTTACTTGGGCACCTCAAGGGTATACTGAAAGTCCAAGCATTTACAGTAGAGCTTTGAAAGAGCAGCTTGACAACCTTGAATTGCCACCTACTTGTACACTACTTCAATATGTCGATGATTTGCTTTTGGCTGCAGATTCTGAAAGTGCTTGTAAAGAAGGCACTGTATTGTTACTTATTCATCTGGCCGAAAACGGTCATAAAGCTTTGCTCAAGAAATTTCAATATTGTTGCCAGGAGGTCGCCTATTCAGGTTACCTCCTGTCAAAGGAGGGGAGAAGATTGACACCTGAAAGAATAAAACACATTTCTGGCATGTCTGTTCCAAATACGCAGAAGGAAGTCAGAGCCTTAAAAGGTATGGCTTCTTACTGTAGGTTGTGGATCCCGAACTTTTCACTAGTGATAAAACCGATGTTGGCTTTGACGAAGAAGGGCATTTCTCTGCCACTGCCATGGAAATCGGAACATCAACGATCATTTGAGCTTCTCAAAACCGCGTTATGTTCTGCACCGGTTCTGGGTACTCCAAATTATGACAAGGCCTTTGTGTTGTTTGTGCATGAATGTGATGGATGTGCTTTGGCTGTGTTAACGCAGGAACATGGAGGGAAGAATAGGCCGTGCAGCTACTACTCCTCGCCCTTGATCCTGTCGCATGCGCTTTGCCGAGATGTTTGCGAGCTGTCGCTGCTGCTGCCGCGTCCGTAAAACAGAGTGAGGGAATGGTTCTAGGACATGATTTAATTTTGATGGTACCTCACTCTGTAGATGTCCTATTGAATAAGACTCAAACGCAACACCTCACCTCTGCACGGCTGACAAGGTATGAATTAATTCTGTTTGCCCCTCACATTCAAATTAAGAGGTGTTGTGTTCTTAATCAGGCTGAAATTCTACCTTTCCCGCAAAATACTGTTTGCGGTGACGAAGAATTACATGACTGCCTGTATGCCACTGAACTCCTTTAGGCAATGCAGAAGGGGAGCTGTTTTGTGATGGCTCCTGCTTCAAACTTCCAGATGGTACATCTACAGCTGCTTACGCAGTTACTACGTTGAGTACGGTTGTTGAAACTAAGAGAATTCCGCATAACTCTGCGCAGGCCGCAGAGATTATAGCATTGACCCGAGCTTGTGAACTCTCCGAAGGGCGTATAGTAAACATAAATACTGATAGTCAGTACGCCTTTGGGGTGGCTCACAACTTCGGGAGGCTCTGGTCGGAAAGAGGGTTCCTAACCTCACATGGGACCAAGATTCAGCACGGTCCCCTGATAGTGCAATTGCTTTCGGCACTCTCACTTCCTAGGCAGTTACCGATCATGAAATGTGCAGCACATCGTAAGGTCATAGATGATGTGGGAAAAGGGAACGCTTTTGCTGACCAGATAGCCAGGCAAACGGCCACAGACCTAAGCGCAGACATGTATGCTCTAAGGGAAACAAAAGATGCCTATGTAATGGATGAGGGTATCGGGTCTGTGCGAGATATCCAAACTGATGCCACAATAGAAGAATCTAAAAAGTGGGCGGAAGGAATGGGGAAACTAGATGACGATGGGTATTGGGTGGATATATCTGAAGGAAAATGGTTGCTCCCTGATTTATATGTGCTGGCAATGGTTACGATGGCACACGGTCCTACGCATGTGTGTGCCCAGCAGATCTCGAAAATGCTAGAGCAAGTATGGGTGAATGATAAAATTTCGAAGATTGCACAGCGCCATGTTCAGAATTGTATGATTTGCTTACAGCACAATGTGGGGAAGGGGACAGTAACTCCAAGGGGAAGCTTTGGGCCCCCTTCTGTTCCCTTCGAGGTCATTCACTTTGATTTTATTGAGATGGAACGGTGTAACAATCTAAAATATGTTCTTGTGATTATTTATGCTTTTAGTAAATGGGTCGAGGCTTTCCCCGTTAAAGATGCTACTGCCATGACCACTGCAAAGACTATGCTAAAAGAATTCTTTCCACGATTTGGGCTTCCGAGGGTAATTTGGTCGGACAATGGTCCCCATTTTGTTGCAGCGGTAATTTTACAGATATGCACAGCGTTACACATTGAAAAACGATTTCACTCAGCTAGGCATCCTCAAAGTGCTGGGTTGGTAGAGAGACATAACGGCATCTTAAAGAATAAGCTTGCAAAAACATCTGCCGACACCAAACTGAAATGGCCAGATGCCTTACCTATTGTATTGTTAGCCATGCGAACCACACCTCAAACTAAGACTGGGCTCTCCCCCTTTGAGGTAGTGATGGGGAGACCTGCTAATATTTGGGGTCTTCCGAGGCCTAAAACATTGAGGGAGGTTGACAATGTATTGCTTCTAGACTACTGCAACCAGTTGACTAAAAATCTGTATTTCATTTATCATCAGGTCCAATCAGCTTTACCTGTATGGTTTACGGGCCCAGGACACGATATTCACCCTGGAAGTTGGGTTCTAGTGAAGGCCTACGAAAGGTCTTCCTGTCTCGCTCCTCGCTCGAGGGGACCCTACCAGGTGCTGTTGGTCACCCAGACAGCAGTGCGGGTGGCTGGAAAAAAGCATTGGATCCACGCGACGCATGTCAAGAAACCTCCTCACCCAACGCCACACGTTACAGAAGAAGCAGAACCCCTCGCTGATGCTACAATCTCTGATCCTGGAGTAGCAAACAGCACTGTGAGTGTTTTGGAGAATTTCTCTGAGCCCGTGGAGCTTGGGGAACAGTCCATTTCGTCTACGCACTCTTTGAAAAAGTCACTTCCGGAAGACATTTTTCCAAGTTTTGCGACTTCCGTCGCCTCCGATACGTCGCTTCCCTCAGGAAGTGACTTTGCCTTGTTTCCGGATCAAACAGTTCTGGGTACCACCAGGTACGACCTTCGACGAAGAAAATAGAACTACGGCACAGGTTTTTTTGTGCATTTGGAAAGAAGAAGTGATTGAAAGTTTTCTCTTGTAAAAGAAAGTTCCTTTCAAACAAAAGGAAAAAAAAAGGGATTCTGCTGGCTAGGGTTGGGAAGGACTAAGAAGTCACGCGACCGTAGTGTCGCCAGCAACGAACATTGGGGTCGTCGATTGAGAAACTACGATGCCTGCCACCTCCACCGCTGCTCCCCGCATTGGTCTTGTAAATAAGGGGGTGACCAACTCGGACAACGAACAATGTGCCTGGGCCCCCGAAAACGTATTGCTGTGTTGTGTTAATAATAATTGGAATTTGTGTAATTACTGCTGTGGGACTTTGGTATTTCGAGGAAATTTACCCTCTAAAACCTCTACTGCCAATTGAGATTGTACCCACTGCCTTGACTCCCTCTGTACACCTTCACGCCTTGTCACCTAGAGACTCCCAGCATAGACGAAAGTATCATAATAACACTTTAATGATAGTAATGAATGCAACGCATGCCATTTTTAATAAGAGTAATTGCTGGATTTGCACCCATTTGCCGCAATATGGGAACAAGGGGCTAGGATGGTATATTCACCCTTTACCTTTAACAACTGCTTGCTATGCTTCTCTTAGAGCACTATTCTTTGGCCGTTGGAATGATAGCATCTCAGGGAACTTGGATGAACTAATTTAAATGATTTTGAGAAACGTGAATTGACTCCCCTGGGATGCTCGCTTTTTGCAAATAGAAGTAGACCTAATGTTGCTTCTATTAGGCCATCTGATAAACTATCTCTTCCTTTCTAAACTCTAATTTCCTTTAAAATGGCTCCGATAGGTAATAAGGACGCTGTGCCCCCTTCCTACTCTATTAATCATAGCCCCAATTCAGTCCCCTTCTGTGTACAAAGAAATGGCACTCGGCCAATGGGAGATTTTGAAGGTTGTGTAAACATTGTAAATTTGACTGGGGAGAACAGGCCTCTGTATGTAGGGGGCCTGTTTATTTCGTTTGTGGTAGTTCAGCATGTCCCTGGTTGCCCAAGGATTGGCAGGGAACCTGTTATTTAGGAATCCTGTTACCTGGGGTATTTGTAGCTAGTACATTGGAAGTTTCTAAGGCTCGCCCACGACGGGGCGAGAACGGAGATACCCCGGGGCAAGTATTGGGAGATATAGCAAAATCAGTTGTGCCCTTTTGGGGACAGATAGCAAACTCTGAAAACATAAGGGGGTTAGCAAGAGTACTGGAGAGAACCATCAACAGGACCACGGATATACTCTATAATATGACACTAGAACAAAAGGCAATAAGATTGGTAGCACTCCAAAATCGGATGGCATTAGATGTCATCCTGGCAGAACATGGTGGAGTATGCAAATTAGTGGGGTCCGCTTGCTGTGTTTTCGTACCAGATTCCTCACCGACAATTTTCAAAGCAATACAGAACTTGCACATCCTGGGGTTGGAAGGTGCTTTCTGTTATCCTGATTATTTTGGGAATCCTGCTATTCCTTTGTAGCTGTTTCCAATGTCTACCTAGTATATGTGCAATGCTAGGGGGGTGTTGTGCTCAAGCGGTGAGCACAGTAGGGCACAAAATGTACGCCCCAGACACAGCATCTAAAGAGTTTGTGTTACAAGAGGTTCTGATGAACGACCTAATGGCTATAGACATTGTGGATAATGATTCAGAATGTATAGACAATAATGCATGGATTTATTTACAGAAGTATTAGAAATGATATTAGCACTTGGCATAGGCCAAAAGGAGGGTTTGTCGGAATTGAAACAATATTATGCCTCCTATCGCAGCAGTTGTATGTGTATTGGCCTACGCCAAGTTGTCTAAACATCATATGTGAACAAACTCCGCGGCAAGGTCTTGACCTTAGAGAAAGTAATGTAATTCGCCATCTTGGATTAAGCCGCCATTTTAGGTTCTCTTGTAATATGGAAGTCACCCTGAACATCAAAATGGAGGCCGAATGACATTCTGAGTAGGATTCTGGCCGTAGTGACCTCCGTATGCACGAATAATTAATATGCCTGCAGGCCACTTGTCGGGGTCGCGAACTGAGACCTTGTCCTATTGTTGAGCTATGTGTAAATGTACAACTATATCAGCGAAACTAATCAAAATGCATATATTATAGGATTGACCTGGCAAGGAACCCATAAGCCCGATTCTAGAATGGTTAACCCGCGAGGGGGTTGGCCAAGGGCTGGATAAAGAGTATAAAAAGCCCAAGTATTCCAATGTACGGTCTCTCTCACTAATGCATCGAACCTTCGTTGAAGTTCGTTACTTTACTCCGAGAGCCGAATAGCTATCCGTTTGTCAATTGACTTTGGTAACTGTTGTAGCTTTTAAATAAAGCACTTGTATGTTCTTTGTAACCTGTGTTGGTGTGTTTCTTTTGGGCTTCCCGGCCTCATATTATTTTTCTGTTTCCACATCCTGTCTTCTTAATTCTCTTCCTCTTGTGTCTTCTGTCTTCAATCTTCTATCTCTGTAATTCCTTCTTCTGTCTTCTTCTAGAGAGCAGAGCGGATTCGTGCATGTGGACGTCCATGCAGGAATCCTGTAATGAACGGCGTGTGCCACTGAGAGGTGCAGCCTTCTGAGTGGAGATCTCGCAAGATTTAGAGCTCTCATGAGATCTCGCTCAAACTCTCGTGCTTCAGTGTGAATCTCTATTCTGGCCTCCGTTCTTTTGTTCCCTCAGTCTGTGTCGCCATTTCTCTTTCTATACCTCCACACCTCAAAATTCTTACCCTAGTGGTCCACCTGCCTTGTCGTGGCCCACTAAGTATGGTGCTAGCCTTGTGAGGGTGGTCTCCCTCAGGGTCCCCATATCAGCTCCCCGGGCACACCGCTTACTCTTCTTACCGCCCGAGAGGTTTTACAATTGGCAACATGCATAAAATAGTGTTGAAGCTCTGCCCCTTTGTCATGTCTGAAGGGGCTTGTCAATGGTGGCCCGCTGAAGAGTGTTTGTCAATCCCATTTAGTGTTAGGGCCTCCAATGCGAGTCGGTCCGCAGGTCTGCGGCGCCATAACTAGATGAGGGTAATGTCTCTGTGAAGTGATTTGGTACTTTGCGCATGCACTTCATCGTTGTGTTGCCGGTTTTGTGTGCGTGGTTTAATGACAACTCTTTTGAGTCTTTTGTTCTGTCTCTTCTCTTGTCCTTCTATCGGAAGGCATGGAACATGTAGTTTCCTTCAAAAGGCAGAAAGAAACTAGCAGAACTGTACGGTACAGTTATGGCGTTATTGACAGTGCTACTATGCACAAACATGCTGGCTCTATAAGAAAGGATAGGGACTGCAGGTCTCCCAAATGTCATCTTCTCTTCTAGGCTAGGATTGGCTTTGGCTTCCACACTGTTAGGCCTCCCCCAGTTTGAGAGGGGCCCCCGTAACTTCTTGATAGGGTCAGTTTACAGACCCTGTCACAACGTATAACTAAAATGTCATAGTAGTTTAATCAAAAGTATCTCAAATGAAAAATCTAGTTTCATAGTTTTCTTTGTGTATCCTGGAAATCTTCCATTGTGAACGCCCAAAATAAGGTGGGTGTTTTAATGTAGTATCTGTGGAGATACTTTGCAAGTTCAAAATACATTTCAAAATCATGTAGTCCCCTGAGGCTGAATGGTTGAAATCGAGAAAACGGTTCATATACATTCAAGGTGGTTTATGTTTAGTGGTGTCTCTTTCCTCGAAATCAGATGTGTTTTAATGAAGTGAGATCTCGCATCCTTTACCACGTCGACATTTAAGTATCCTTCTCTGAGCATATAGAAGTGAAGCAGTTTGAGCGTTAAACAGTATGTGGATGGAACTTTAACACACTCAACACAACATTGCTGTTCTTTATATGCCTTTGTTAACACTCAGTGCACCTTTGTAGTTCGTATAGACATTTTCTCACAGATGTATTCCCTCACCCCTGCACTCCTTTATGCACAGCACTTCAGTTGAGTAGAACATTAATTGTACAGCTACAACCGTGTAGATGTTTTTGGCATTTAAACAAAGCAAGAATGTTCATATTTACAACGTTATAATAAATGAGCACTTGCAGTTGGCACACACTTATTTTCTGGCTCCGAGCATGAGATCTATGTTACTCTAGTCACTGGAAGAAAGCTGCCCCAATCAGACATTACCAATATTGTTCAAATGGCCTGCGTACACTTGATTTTACAGTGTGCAGTGAAGTCAATATGTGTGCATTGATGGTAAGCACCGACCGAGGTAATACAATAATTCCCCATGCATGTCTTAATGAACACAATTTAATCCTGCTTATCTGTGTCAATGGTGTCACGTTTAGCTTATTTCTTCATGCAGAAAACACATTTCTCCAAAGATCAAAGTTCTCCTGTTCCTAATGTACTAGTGTGTCCTACAGTTCTTATTAGATTTCTATAATTAAATCCTTTGCATTTTCTTTGTAAGCAGAACGGAACGCTGAAGTATTTGTGCACCTTATCATGTTGCTCCCAGGTCAGCAATTTTTAAGTGAGCACAGGCTAATTTTGCTAATGCGTCTTTATGTTTTTGCTTAGTTGGGTGTAATTTCTGTGCAAGTGTCTTTGCTGCAGGAAGCCAAATATGCTCGAGATTTCTAATGGCCCATGTATTAATAGGAAGTAAAGAAATATAGCACTAACGTTTTGTAACACATACGCGTTTTCAGAACCATAATTCAGACAACCGTTAGTATAGGTTCAGAGGCTCCGGTAGTATTTATAGCAAACGTCTCATTGGAAAGTAGGGTATCTTGTGTTTTAAAAACATCCTCTAAGTCTCAGAGGTAAGACCAAGATGAATTAACGACGTGTCATTACCTCAGAATTATGCAGCGCCTTTTATGCACAAATCCACTGTGTTTACGAAACTGGCTTCTATTTAAATGCTCTTGGCAAATCGTTTATTGTTTTTGTTTGAATGTTCATCGCTGCACTGCAAACTACCAACATATCAATTTGTTACAAGGGAAGCAACAAGGTACTATTTGACACCAATAATGTAGATAATAAAAAGAAGTTTGGAACATATTGTGAGGGTTAAGTGTAAGACAACTGGAATTTCGGTGGGCTTTACACATTTAACTTGCTCCTTTAAAACCTTGTAATGGAAAAAGAAAAACTAAAAGATTCTTGGTAATTTCAACATTATTATTGTTATCAGTAGCCTAAAGACGTTATTGGATAATTAATTCCACAATTTGGTAATAGGTTGCCCACCTGAATATTCAATTATTCAGACCATGTTTACACTTCCTTGGTTATACAGGGCATGTCCTAGTTCAAGCAGTGCTGATGGTTGCTGGAATGGAAAATCAACACAGGGTGTTTCGGCTGCCTCATGACCAATTGTGGTGTAGAGGTTAAGCGGCCTTCACCAGGACAATGACAAGATTTTAGATAACACATACATATGTGTATTGTGTCTACAAGGGAAGGCAAAAGAGGGGGGTGAGGGAGGTGATCAATTCTTCAGGGAGGACATGTATTTCAATAAAAATAAGAAAGCAAGTGAATGGAAGGGCTCCATACCTCATGTAGTAGAGGCCTGTCCCGCAAGATTCTTCAGGGAGGACATGTATTTCAATACAAATAAGAAAGCAAGTGAATGGAAGGGCTCCATACCTCATGTAGTAGAGGCCTGTCCCGCAAGAGAAGTGGGTTGAAATCCCTATCATCTGGCAAAGTTCAGAGTGGGAACACGCAATACGTCACCAATCTAAAAAGTAAAGTAACATTTTAATATATATATTCAAGTACAATCAGCTCTGTACCACAGTGTGAGTCCTACCTTTTTGAATCAGGAAGCCACACAATCAGGAAACTGTGGAACTCCAGAGTACACATCTCAGGAATGGAGGAAACAATCTACACATGTAAAGGGAGGGTTTTATAAACAGCCCCCTATCCACTAGAAAAGAAATAACATTTCCAAATTTGACCGCGCTTGTATTCAACAAATTATCGAAACAACAACCCATGTACGCTATTCTTATGGCAGAATAAGTGAGTATATCCTTTAAATTAAATTAGATTAAATAAGCCCCACGGCCAAGGATGATAACCTCATAGTGTAAAAAATTAATAAACAATACACCCAATGTCGTGTGTACAGTAAAGATCCTGTGACCATGCCGCGTTTGACTTAATGACTACAAGGGTGCACAGAGTGCGGCAAATCCAAAATAAACCTACTGGACTTGAAGAAGAATGTAAAGTATTGTGTCCGTGCTATTCAGCCACCATGAGGACAAAGCACCCGCTGCCAAACACTGTGACCAAGCGAGTACTGTTGCATATAGATCACTTGACCCTAAGTGAGTACTTGATAGACTACGTTTAACATTCCAACATATACAGGGGTCACCCAACCTAGTCCGTGATCAAAAATTTACTTACAGTTAGTACCATGCTTTGGGCAGATCCAGGAGATACTGGTTGCTAAGTAACCAACTAAACAAACGCACGCCCATTTAAAGATTTAAACCCAGGGCGGCCATGTTGGAATGGTGTTTTCAGAGCAATAACATGCTATATGTAATGTTTCTGCCTATTGGAGCCCTACCAATAATTGATAAAGCTGTTGCATTACCATTTGACTATGCTTTAAATGGTTTCATCTCTATTAAACATATTTCAATACCGGGCTATTATATCCGATCACATATGAGAAGCACTTAGTTCTCCAACTTCCTCCTCTTGTCCTTTCCCAAAAACATCATCATTCTCTTCTGCCAATGTACTCTTTTCGAAATCAACTCCTTAAATGTTATGTTTATCCTGCTCTGCCGCATTTTACTTTTGCCAACCACTTCCATATGTGTTGTGATGGTCCTCCTCCCCTCTCCATCTTTCCAAGTCTTCCGCTGTCTCTGTCCTTTTCACCCACTACCACTTCACTATCTCCAGAATGTTTCTAATTTTCCCCTGATGCTCTTACCTCTACCTTTCTGCACCCTGCTCTAAAGACTGCTCTGCTCCTCCCCCTTTACACAGTGTATCTTTCCAGCTTTTATATTTTCCAGTACTGCTCCCATAATTGGCCATGGGGCTATGTGTTTCAGCTCTATATAGATCACATGTGGGTCTTGGAATTCAGTCATGCTTCCATTTGAGTGTTCCTTCTATTGGGAGTATGGCTATAGCCTCACCTTTTTAGCTCCTGAGACAAAGCCTTATTAAGAGATAGATACTCTGCTGTTTTTGTTTTCTCAGAACTTGCATCAGTAGGAGCTGCTCAATTGCCTGCTGGCCCAATTCAAGATTTCAAAGTATCTCTGGTACTGCCACAGTAACCAGGTATTTTAGTTCTGCATACCCTGCTGTGGCTTTGCTCGGTCCTGCCAACTCTGTTGTCTGGGAACGAAGGCCACCAGCCCATTCTTATATAGCAAGGTTTCATAGGATTACAAGGCAAGCCAAGATAATCTCTACTACGTTGTGTTTCTTGCAACTAAGCAAAAGTGCCTCTTAGTTGGACTGCCTGCACTTTTGAGCTCATGTAGGATCCTATGCAGAACAGAGGGGAAGACTTTGGAGTTGACCAGTGGATCATCCCCATAATTCCTTTGTGGTCATCACACAGCATGTGTGGGCATGCAGCCCCCTTAAGGCTCTACTGTCTGTCCCCATAGCCACACGGTGGAAAGCACATTTGTTGCAAGATGTCTGCTAGTATGTTCAACAACATTGATACAGGTTGTATTACAAAATGATGCTACATGACTGCTGTGGCTGCAACATCTTGCTAGTATGACATTAAAGCTATGTAGTTCCTTATGTTTAGAGGCTTACATCTCGGGCCTGCAGATTTCCTTTCTCACAACAGTAGAAGTATGTGGAAGTTCAGGTACAGACAGATTGTGTAGCAGAAATTGTACGGGGACTCTTTCAGTTAGGCATTATCTTTTAAATGTATTTTAATCCCTGTTTAATGCCTACACAACAACACCTCAGTTTTACCTATAATGTTATAAGAGCTTTATTAGGCCGCAATTACTAAACTGTACTACTGTAGGAGAACCCTGTACTCTTTAATCATTCCCTGACTGGTGTACTGACTTTTTCACTGATGACTTTGAATCTGCGAATGCAATTTGGAAGTGATTCTTAGAATGCCCCCGAGCCACGAGTGAGCTATGTTGAATCCAATGATTAGTTTCAGTCTACGGTACATGGGTTTAACCTTAGCAGGCCCACTGACTACCTAATGTCTGATTTGGGGTATTAACTGTGACTATAATAGGTAGGGTTATGAGTGATGGTAACACCTGAAAATATTCTATCTGAAGAATTTAGACTTACCTAAAACTGAACCTCATTCCTTACTTTCATAGATGAAGATGTATTTTCTTTTAACATCACAGTTTGTACATTCGCAATCTTTAAACTGCACGTCTCTGCTCTTAAGACTGATCAACTATTGCAACCATTAGGTAATCCAGCATTAAGGATGAATGAAACTGTGTACACCACACATGGGCTAGTGATTATTTCCACCTCTTTATAGGCCAAAAGAAAACAGTCCTATAACCTAGCGGCAACAGCAGGACATTGGAACAAACCTTAAACAGCACCTATTGCTCCAGATAAAAAAAGGCATCACAAGAGTCACTGCATGACTGGCAACAAACTAAAGAGAATTACATTATCTGGCAATCTCAGATGTTTTCATGGTTTTCTTGCTATAAAGGCAGACGTGTAGGGAACGCTTTATAAGAAAAGGAAACTAAAGACAAGTGGAATGAAAAACAGAATTGCTTGTCCAATTTTACAATATCAAACAGAGACAGGCACAACACTTAATCAAGAAATGGAAAATGTGAACACATTTTATTCTAGACCTATCACCACAGCTTGTCATTCCTATCCTACTCCATTAATTTTAGCTGTTAGCTCAGCAGTTAAAGAAGTACTTCTCATGAGATAAATTAAGATTTAAAGAGTCCAAATTGCAGAATTGAAGCTTGTGTGAGAGCTTTGCCATGAACATCTGCAAATGGAAATGCAGAAGTGAGATGCAGATCTTGCTGAGAGAGAGAAGGTCTCACCCATCAGAATGAGATGTTGGCAATGTAAGAAGCTAAATACATGAAATCAAGCATGCCCCCCTCAACAGATAATAACTATACCTATATCCTGAAAACATTGGTCGGACTGAAAGTGGTATATTTAGATATCCTTCAGATACCCTCACTCGGTTATCTTCAATTGATTTGTCACACACTGTCCACAAACTGAGTCAACAGGAAAAGGCAGTCCATCTACACAGTCACTTCACTTAATCTGGAATTGGCTTGAACGTGGAGCTGAATGAGAGCGACTAGTCAAAGTACAGCTGTTTGGGTGATGTTTTTGTTCAGAATTTTGGGAGTACATTGATTCAGTATCTGATTAGTTTTTGGAGTTTGCAGGTGCCCACACCGCAGGGGACCACCCAACACCCCTGGCCATCCCCCGCAGGCAGCCCACACCACTGGGGAACACCCAACACCCCTGGCCAAGCCTCGCAGGCTGCCCATCACCCCTGACCATGGCCTGCAGGCAGCACACACCACAGGGGACCACCCATCACCCCTGACCATGGCCCACAGGCAGCACACACCACAGGGGAACACTCAACACCCCTGGCCATGCCCTGCAGGCAGCACACACCACAGGGGAACACTCAACACCCCTGGCCATGCCCTGCAGGCAGCCCATCACCTCTGACCATGGCCTGCAGGCAGCACACACCACAGGGTACCACCCAACACCCCTGGCTATGCCCCGCAGGCAGCCCACACCAGAGGGGACCACCCAACACCCCTGGCCATGCCCCGCAGGCAGCCCACACCAGAGGGGACCACCCAACACCCCTGGCCATGCCCCGCAGGCACCCCATCACGCTTGACCATGATCCGCAGGCAGCCCACACCACTGGGGACCAGCCAACACCCCTGGCCATGGTCCGCAGGCAGTCCACACCACAGGGGAACACCCAACACCCCTGGCCATATCCCGCAGGCAGCCCATCACCCATGACCATGACCCGCAGGCAGCACACACCATGGGGGACCACCCAACACCCCTGGCCATGCCCCGCAGGCAGCCCATCACCCCTGGCCA
Source organism: Ambystoma mexicanum (assembly GCF_040938575.1). Classification (NCBI taxonomy): domain Eukaryota; kingdom Metazoa; phylum Chordata; class Amphibia; order Caudata; family Ambystomatidae; genus Ambystoma; species Ambystoma mexicanum. The sequence continues at coordinate 426,685,328 of NC_090939.1, read as the reverse complement.
TGACTCACAGGCAGCCCACACCACAGGGTCCACCCAACACCCCTGGCCATGCCCTGCAGGCAGATCATACCACAGGGGACCACCCAAAACCCCTGGCCATTCCCCATAGGTAGCCCACACCAGAGGGGACCACCCAACACCCCTGGCATAGCCCTGCAGGCAGCCCATCACCCCTGACCATGACCCGCAGGCAGCCCACACCACAGGGGACCACTCAACACCCCTGGCCATGCCCCGCAGGCAGCCCACACCACAGGGGACCACCCAACACCCCTGGTCATGACCCCCAGGCAGCCCACACCACAGAGGACCACCCAACATCCCTGAACATGGCACCATGCACATGCAAGCCCGACTCATGTCCCCCCACCAGTGATGGGCACCTACCAGCAGGCCCGACTCATTTCCACCTAACCAGTGATGGGCACCTGTCAGCAGGCCCCGACTCATGTCCCCCACCAGCGATGGGCACCTGCCAGCAGGCCTCGACTCATGTCCCTCCCACCAGTAATGGGCACCTGCCAGCAGGCCCCGACCCATGACAGGCACCTGCCAACAGGCCCCAAATCATGTCCACCCAACCAACACATTGTCACAACATACATGCATGCAGCAAATGTCCACCCAAATGCCACCCCATGCTGCCCCCCCCCACAGTGCATTTCCACACCCATCCATTGTCCCCACTCCCCTTGTACAGGCCCCATGGCATGTCATTCACAGAAGCACGCATGCATGCACCCAAAGACATGCCCAACATGGCCACACAGCAGCGACACATGACTGAGGCAATGACGACTGAGACATGCACCAAACCAATATGAGCAGACAACACAAATATGTGAACTGATGAAAATGTATAAAAAAATTAAATCAACCAAATGAAAAGCAACCATGCCAAGGAGAAATAAATGATTGTAATCATAACTGAAATGCAAAATCCATTAAAAGTGTGATCTAAAAAAAAGCAATCCTGAAAGTGATCCATGTCCAGGAACAAAAAATCTGAATCCAAAAGACAATTAAAAAAAAAAAAAAAAATTCCATCATGGTTGTGAAACACATAAAATAAATAAATCTGCAGTTCCAGTACTATTCACTATGAAAGGTCTTAGGGTCCATGATACCATAACTAAATGAAACCTAGTGAAAACCCTACAAAATACAACTATGTGCAAAAAGTGGAGCAATGTCCATCGACTCCAAAATAAAAATAATACGAAAGGAAACCTAAGCCTAATTAACTATACACAATGGCAACGGGCTAGTCTTACGGCTCACCGTTCTTACCAAGAGTCTTGGCCAGGGCGCCATCGAACTCTGAGTCTATGTCCCGGAGGTGTGACTTGGCTCTGCCCTCGAGGGCTCGCAGGGATGCTGACATGCTATCCACCAACTCCCTGCAAGTGTCCTCGAGAAACTGCCCGGCTCAGTGCCCGCCCCATGGAGTTCTCCATTCTGACCATGGTGAGCCGTTCCCTCTATGCCCGCTGCTGCTCTGCATCCATTTGCTAGCTCATCCACTGCCACACGGAAGACACACATAGTCCAGGGTCATCCTGCACTTCGTCCGATGCCTGCCCTGTGATGTTGTATGCCCCGAGTCGGACACCTCCTACATTGAGCCTCCTGCTGCTGCATTGATGTCATCTGCCTGTGCCACCACAAATGGCTGCAGGATGCTGACAACCCCCAGGGCTGTTGTAGATGTGCCCTGCTGGAAGTTGCCTGCACATCCTCCATTGCCAGGGATTCTGCTGCTTGGGTGGCAACCTCTGCTGAATCTCCGACTTCTAACTGTGGCAGGGATGTGATCTCCACCAGCCTGATCACGGTTGATGAGGCAGGTCCAGAGGGTGCCCTGCTGGCATCTGGGCCAGAATAGTGGGTGCAGAGGAGGAGAGGGACGCAAGAGTGGTGAGCACATGGAGGAACCCTGCGACGAAGAGCCGTCGTAGCCCGTTCAAGATGGCACACAGCTGTTGGTGATGATGTGCGTTGTCCTTCCTGGAATCACGCACATCATCACGAATCATGCATGTGCGCATCGCCACACCGACTAGGACAGGCTCAACCCTGCCACGGATTACCTTGTCCTCAGGTAGAAGAAGGTCAGTTGATGTAGACACATCCTCTACCTGTGGACGGGCCTGGAATGAGGCATCCCTGCTGGTGCAGAGTGATTCAGTTGCAGAATCAGGGACAGGATTACACACCGGCACCTCCACAGCGATCTGTGCTGCTTCCTGCCCCTGCCCCTGGAGTGCACCACTTGTACCGGTGGAATCACCCCCACCATGCCCCACAGGTGGATCTAATGCAGCCTCCTCCTCCTCTTCACCCATCTCCAACCTGGACGCCTCTGCACCATCTTCTGCATTGTCCTGCCCCTGTGGGTTCTCACCTGCCCCTTCTGCTGCTGAGGAGCCTACTCCCAATCTATGCCTCTTGGGCCTCCCCTCGGCAGCTGCAGTCGTAGTGGCATAACCTGGGGGGTGGTGGGTGACTGGGCCTTGTGTCTCCTGCCGATGGAGGCATCCCCACTGCTCTGCTCCACTGCACCATCTCTGCCCTCTTCTTCACTCGCTGCTGTGGAAAGGGAGACATTGAACACAAGCAATAGGGTAGAAAACGTAAATCTGCTAGACACAAAGCAAATGCACATGAGTGGCACTGTCGTATGTCATAGCCATCCTCACCTTTAACAACACACAGGTCCTTGCAAGCAAAACACATGCACATACACCACAGCCCAGTCATGCATCTGTCTGTGTCCACCTCCCAACACAGTGCAATCATGGACAGCTAGGCCACAACAGTCAATGTACACATCGAGATGTGCATGTGTCATACATCCATGGCGTTTCCCAGTCACACATTCACCACTCAGTAACACGCACATGTACACCATGCATGTCCATGAGGGTGACATCAGCATCCATGATTCACACAACAGACATGGCCAGGTACATACACAGGCATGCAATCATGTGTGCATCGTCACATGCAGGTGCACATCATGCATAGCAAAACACACACCATTGTCATTGCACACACTTGATCGGACTCACATGTTTCACATGCTTCACTGTCATGTCCCTGCACACCGACATCCATACATGGGGCATGCCAGTCATACGTCCAAGGTGCACACACCTGACACACTTCAACATGCACTATGCTGTAGATGAACAAATGGACACTTACCACTCGACTCCGACGGGTCTGCATGTCGAGGACCTGGTGGTGAAGCGCTGGGTTAATGTGCTCCAGGACCCCCATCCGGATGTTGGTCAGCTGGTCCCGGAGATCCACTTCTCCACGAGCATCAATGAGGCGCCGGGCCTTCCTGAGGGCCCTGGACCTGAAGTCCTCCCAGCGCTTCAGGACATGGTCATTGTCACAGGATGCCACCCCCTCCAAGTTGATGGCATCCATGTTGTCCTTCCAGATCCTCCTCTGTCCATCCCTGTCGAGGCACAAACTTGAAAAGAGGGCATCATAATTCCCCAGGACTCGCTCCACCAGGATGCCAACTTCTTTTTCAGTGAAGCTGGCAGCCCTCTGCCTCTCTGACTGGGGGTTCCCACTGGCCCCAGATGGTGTTGAGTCGGACATCACAACTCCCGAGGCAGGTGTGGGTGGGCAACTTGTTCCTGGGGCTGGGCTGTGGAGTAATGGTACACCAGTCGGGAGTCTTCTGGGTCAGCAGAGGTGGTCTCAGGTACAAGATCCCTGGCTATGGCTTTTGTGCAGGCACCAAATAGCAGGGCACATTGGCAGCAGGCGGGCTGGCAGCAGCAGATGGATCGTAGGAGGCTGCTCAGGGCTCTGGGGGGCAGATAAATGGCCTTCTGGGCAGGAGCGTGGTCTTCTGTGTGTTGTCGCGTGGCCAGCTTGATGCAGAGTCTGCATGTGAAAAAACAGCACGTGAGCACGTAATTCGAGGAAAGGCCATTAGCACGTAACCGCATAAGTGACGTGACGCTCATAGCGTTTAAAGGTCTGCATAGGACGCCGTTTTGCTGTATGTGCTTATTGTGGAGAGCGAGCATGTGATGAGCGTGTGATTCTTCCTCTTCTTGTGGGGTCACACGTGATTACTTTGCAATGATTGCAGTGCGTACTGCTTGTTTACAGCGCCAGAGCTTACTTTGTTTTGGCGGGGGAGTTGCCATCGTACGTTTTTTTCGTACTTTTTCCAGGCAGACAGTGAGTCGCGCACGTATTATTCCCACTGTGGTTGCCCCGTGTGTCACGTATCCCATTCACAAGGTCATAGTAGCCTCTGTGTTCCACGCATACGCATTTTTTGTGTTTCTGGGTGCCACAGCATACTGCAGGACCTTAATTCCACACACGTGGGCTACCGAGGGGTTGCATGCATATTTGTTTTTGTTTTTGGGGTGCCTGAGCATTGCATGACCTGTCATTTTTCCCCAGGGGTCACAGACAGCCTTGCAGGAGCACAGGGGTACCTATTCCATTTAGTACCCTACCCCCTTCGCCCCAATTGCCCAGGACAATTTTTTCTGCACCTCCCATTTGCACAAGTACGTCAGTGCCATGGTTGGGTGGCGACCAAGTGGTAAGGGAGGCAAAGCTAGTCAACCTCCCAGAGATGTCCGCGGTAGGGGATGTGGCCAGGATGACCAGGGTGGCCAGGGTGGCCAAGGTGGCAGTGGTGGGCGATGTGGGCAAGGTGGCCCAAGAGGGCAGTGTGTCCAGGACAATTGAGGGACATCTATGCCCCCCCAGTGGCTCAGGGAGATGCAGCTGACACCATCCCAGCTCAGGTCCTGCTAGCCCAGCCCGGATTGGTCACGGAACAGGCATGGAATGACTCACAGGCTGACTTCTGTGTCACAAAGTCCAAGCCACGTGTGGTGGTGAAAGTTGCTGACACCAGGCTACGTGAATTTGGGGCAGCATTGTCATCTGCTGCCCCAAGCAGTCAGGTTGTGGAGGCACCAGGGGCAGCTGCACCTGACACCATCCTGGCCCTGAGTCACCCAGCCGGGACAGTGTTGGTCCTGGCCCCTCTCACCGATGTAGTTGTGGCGCTTGGTCCTGACAACAGAACCCAGCAGCCAATGCCTTCAGTGTGACCTTTGGTCATTATGACACTGCCTGCTTCCAGTGGGCAGTCCACCTGCACTTCAGGCCATACAGACTGAAGCGGTGTAAGCCACTCAGGGTCCGCACCACCTCTCAAGAGGAAGAAGCATGCGCTTGTGGAACAGGCTGGGACCCCAGACATGGCTCAACCTTCCAGGACATCAAAGAAGCAGAGTTTCAATAATGTGGAAATGGATGCAGTTGTGGGCTACGTGTCAGAACACAGCCGCGACATGCTGGTGACGGCAGGGTGCAAAATTATGCCTGCTCAGCGTAGGGTCCACTGGCAGTGCATCGCAGACCACATTAGTTCCTTGGGATTTGTGAAGCACACAGCTGATGATTGCTCAAAGCGCAGGAAGGACCTCAAACGCAGAGCTAAAAACAAGCCTGCTTCTAATTACGCCTCTACTCTGCTGACTGGCAGTGGGTCACCACCAGAGGAGGATGAACTCACAGAACATTAGGCAATCGCTGGAGAGTTCATCGCAGAGGATCAAATCCAAGGTGTGGGAGACCTCCCAGATCTTGAGACAATGTCCGGTGAGTGTCCATGTATGTGTTTCTAGACCATGTGTATTTTGCTTGGGAGATGTGTTGTGATTGAGTGCCAGGTCAGGATGCTATATAGTCATTACTACCATATGTGACCCATGTAGTGCCTCCAAGCCATCCCCCGCCCTTGGGTTTGGGGTTCACTGTATCCCTACTGTAAAAGCAAAAGGAAATATCGAGGCTGAGTACCACAAAAGGAAATACACCAAATACAGGCTTATAAAGATACTCAGATCTTTATTCTAAAAACTGTACAGTTTACAAAGAAACAAAGTATCAGATAGCTATCTGGCCCTCAGTACATCACAGCGAATACCAGCCTTTTCGTGTGAGAAGTGAGAGGTACTGGACGTCTAAAAAGTTGTACATTTTATATGTTTCCAATCATAATGTCCAGCCCCTCTACAGGTTAATAATCTATGGTCTAGAGTTTGTGCCGAGTTCACTTCTGGCTTGTCTGACAATATACTCATGGATCATCCTCAGTTTATATATAAACAAGTTACAATGGCAACAGTGTATTCTTGGATTTAACAACAAGCCTCAACACATGTCCAGTTCAGCTAGTGTCCACGTTCAGTATTTGTATAACATTGTAGATGATGTATGTCCGCGGATCGGACTTGTTGGCGAAGACAATCCTCTGTCTACAAGTCAGGCATGGGACAAGGTCTCTTTACTCAACCCAAACATTCGGCCAACGGACAGTTTATACATTAACTCACATACAAAGTTCAGGACGGCTCAGTTACAAGCAGGAAACACTGACCACCATTTTAGAACACAGAATTACTTTGGAATAGAAATCAAAATGACGGATGGACCTAAAATGGTGGCGAAGTCGATCTAAGATCGGAACTTTGCAACACGGTTTTCTTCACAGAGCAACTGGGCACAGGCCAATATATACAATAAAGGAGGCACAACATGATATCCTGTTTAACAAACTCTCCTTTTGGCCTAAGCCAAGCGCTAAACTACTTCTAGTCACTTTACGAGTAACTCCACGTCTCAATGTCCATACATCCTGAATCACTATCAGAGATATCAATTGCCATGAGGTCAGATACTGAGATTTCCTTCAGCACAAATTCATTAGATATTTTCTCTGGGGCGTATAGCTTGTGTCCTAATGTACCCATCGCTTGTGCACAACATCCTGCTAACATCGAACACATACCAGGAAGACGTTGTATAAAACAACAGAAAAACAACAGAATACCTAAAAGAATCAGCAAGACCGAAAGTAGCTTCCATCGCCAAGATCGCAAGAAGTCCCAGAACCAAGCGCTAAGATCCCAGTTTACCCCGGGAACGTGCACTTCTGAACTAAGGACGTGCAGATTTTGTATTGCTCTAAAAATCATCGGGGAGGAATCTGGCATGAAAACACAGCAAGCGGACCCCACTAATTTACATACCCCTCCACGCTCAGCCAGGATGACGTCTAATGCCATCCGGTTCTGAAGTGCTACTAATCTTATTGCTTTTTGTTCTAAAGTCATATTATAGAGTATGTCAGTGGTCAGGTTGATGGTCCTCTCCAGCACTCTCGCTATTCCTCTGATATCCTCTGAGTTCGATATTTGCCCAAAAAATGGCACAAAGGATTTAGCTACATCGCCCAGAATTTGTGCTGAAGTATCGCCATTCTCGTCCCGCCGTGACAAGCCTTTGAAATTTCTACAGTGCTAGCCATGAATACCCTGTGCGACAGAATCCCTAAATAACAGGTTCCCTGCCAATCCCTGAGTAACCATGGAAATGCTACATAAACGCAAAAAAAGTAGACAGGTTCGCCTACATACAAAGGTCTGTCCTCACTAGTCTAATTTGCAACGTTGACGCAACCCTTGAAATCACCCATTGACTGAGTACTATTCGTCTGTATGCAGAAAGAAACTGAATCGGGGCTTTGGTTAACAGTGTAAGAAGGTGGCGTGGCATCCCTATTACATATAGGAGCCATCGTGAAAGAGATCAAAGATTGAAAAGAACGGGACAGTCTAGCAGAAGGCCTAATAGAAGCAACATTAGGCCTGCTCCTATTCGCAAAGAATGAGCATCCCAGGGGCATTAGAACACGTTTCTCAAAATCATTCAAATTAGTTCCATCAAAGTTCCCTGAGATGCTATCGTTCCATCTGCCAAAGAATAGTGCCCTTAAAGAAGCATAGTATGCAGTAGTCAAAGGTAAAGCATGAATATGCCAACCCAGCCCCTTATCCCTGTGTTGCAGTAAATGCGAGCAGACCCAACAATTGGACTTATTAAAAATGGCATGTGTAGCATTCATAATGAGTAATATAGTATTGTTATGGTAACTCTGTGCTGAGAGTCTCTAGGAGATAAAGTGTGCAAATGCACAAAAGGTGTAGAAACAGTGGGTACATTTTCAGTGGGTAACACATTTTCAAGCGGATGTACTTCTTCCAGATACCAGAATCCTAAGGCAATAACTATTGTGAAACCAGTTAACATTATCACAAGACAACAATACGTTTTCAGGGCCCACGCATTTGATTGTTCATTTTCATGATCGGTCACACAGTCTCTTATCTGTACCGTACGAGTGGGAGCGGTTGCACGCATTGTTTCTTCAAACAAATACACCAAAGTTAATGTGCTGGCGATCTCCATATCGAGCGTCTTCTTAGTCCTTTTTTTCCCAAACCCTAGCCAACAGAATCCCCTTATGTACAAAAGATCGGGCCAAAGAGACAAGACCTTTCGATGATTTTCCTTGATGGCACAGCCGAACCGTGCAGTGAGTCTACTTTCTCGGACGCAGATCGTACCTTGTGATCCCTGGTACTGAGTGATCCGCAAACAATGTGTCGTTACTTCCTGATGGAAGTGATGAAAAAGGAACTGCTGGAGAGTGTGGAGATGAAGCAGCTGTTTCCCCAGGTCCCGCGGTCTCAGGTAGAGTCTCTGACGCACTCTCGATGCTGTTTGATGCTTCGTGATCATTGGTTACGATATTGGTGAGGGGTTCTGTGTCTTCTGTATTGTGTGGCAAAGGAATCCTCTTGATGTGGGATGCATGGATCCAGTGCTTCCTGCCCTCTGCTCGTACTGCTGTCTGTGTGACCAGGAGAACTTGGTGCGGGTCCCGCCAACGAAGTGCGAGACAAGAAGATCGTTCAAAGGACTTTGATGAGGACCCAGCTCCCCCGCCGTATGTTGTGGCCTGGGCCCTCGTACATGAGAGGTAAAGCTTCTCGCACCTGGTGGTAAATCAAATACAGATTTGTAGTTAACTGTCCACAATAGTTAGAAAGTAGTACATGTTCAACTTCGCGTAGCGAACGAGGCTTTGGCAAATTCCACATGTCAGCTGGCCTACCCATGACCACCTCAAATGGAGAGAGCCCAGTCTTAGTTTGAGGGGTCGTTCTCATAGACAATAACACGATCGGTAAGGCATCCGGCCATTTCAGTTTGGTGCCGGCACACGTCTTAGCGAGCTTCTTCTTCATGATGCTGTTGTGTCTTTCTACTAAACCAGCACTCTGAGCATGCCTAGCCGAATGGAAGTATTTATCAATCTGTAATCCTGCGCATATCTGCAGAATTACAGCAGCAATAAAATGTGGACCATTGTCCGACCAGATTACTCTTGGCAAACCAAACCTAGGAAAATATTCCTTCAGCATGGTCTTCGCTGTTGTCATAGCTGTGTCATCTTTGACAGGAAAGGCTTCAACCCATTTGCTGAAGGCGTAGATAACCACTAGTATGTATTTGTAGTTATTGCAATGCTCCATTTCAATAAAGTCAAAATGTATAACCTCAAAGGGGACAGAAGGTGGACCAAAACTACCCCTAGGAGTCGATGTGCCCTTTCCCACATTATCCTGAAAACAAATCATACACCCTTGGAAAAAGCGCTTGGCTACCTTAGAGATTTTATCATTCACCCACACATTTTGCAACATTTTGGTAACTTTTTGTGCACAAATATGGGTGGGACCATGAGCCATAACGACTATCATCGTAATGTATGCATCAGGCAGTAACCATTTCCCTTTTACTTTGTCCACCCAACACCCATTGACATCCAATTTTTCCAAACCCGCAGCCCATTTCTCTAAAGTGGCATCAGCTTGAATGTTTTTCACAGATTCAACACCCTCATTCAAAGTACAGGCATTTGTGGCTTCCCTTGAAGTATACATTTCTGAAGAGAGATCAGTGGCAGTCTGTTTGGCTATCTGATCAGCAAAAGCATTCCCTTTTCTTACATTATCTATAACTGTCTGATGCGCTGTGCATTTCATAATTGCTAGCTGAGTAGGGAGTGCAAGCGCTGAGAGTAACCTTACTATCAATGATCCATACTGGATTTTAGTGCCATGTGAGGTCAAGAAAACTTGTTCTGTCCAAACTCTGCCAAAGTTGTGAACCACCCCAAAGGCATACTGACTGTCAGTATATATATTTATGGTAAGCCCTTCGGAAAGTTCACAAGCTTGGGTTAATGCAATAATCACTGCGGCCGGTGCAGAGTTATGCGTGATTCTTCTGGTCTCCACGACCGTGCTCAATGTAGTGATTGCATAAGCAGCTGTGGATGTACCATCTGGGAGTTTGAAACAGGAGCCATCGCAAAACAGCTCCCCTTGTGGATTATTCAAAGGAGTATCTTTTAGATCGATTGTGCCTTTTGTCTCCTGCTCTGTAGTGTAAAGGCAGTCATGTGATTCTTCGTTACTGCAAGCAGTACCTTGCGGGAAAGGTAAAGGTTCAGCCAGATTCAATACACAACACCTCTTTATTTGAATATGCGGTGCAAAAAAGATCAATTCCTAACTTGTTAATCGTACGGAGGTGAGGTGTTGCGTATGTGTTCTGTTTAATAGAACAGCTACAGAGTGAGGTACCATTAGGGTTAAAGCATGGCCTAGGACCATTCCCTCCCTCTGTTTTACAGACGCAGCAGCGACAGCTCTCAAACATCTTGGCAAAGCGCATGCAACAGGATCAAGGGCGGAAGAAAAGTAGCCGCACGGCCTATTTTTCCCTCCATGTTCCTTCGTAATACAGCCAAAGCACATCCATCACATTCATGCACATACAACACAAAGGCCTTTTCATAGTTTGGTGTGCACAAAACCGGTGCCAAGCACAATGCAGTCTTGAGCAGATCAAATGCTTGCTGGTGTTCCAAGTTCCACGGTAATGGCGAAGAAATGCCCTTCTTCGTCAAAGCCAGCATTGGTTCAATCACTAAGGAGAAGTTCGGGATCCACTGCCTACAGTAAGAAGCCATTCCTATCAAGGCTCTGACTGTCTTCTGTGTATTTGGGACAGACATGCCAGAAATGATTTTTATCCGCTCAGGCGTCAACCTTCATCCCTCCTTTGACAGGAGATTGCCTAAATAGGCGACCTCCTGTCAACAATACTGAAATTTTTTAAGTGAATCTTTGTGCCCATATCATTCTAGGTGAATAAGCAACAACACAGTGACCTCCTTACAAGCGTTCTCTGAGTCAGCAGCTAAGAGTAGATCGTCAACATACTGAAGCAGTGTACAAGTGGTGGGCAACTCGAGTGTGTGAAGCTGCTCTTTCAAAGCCCTACTGTAGATGCTAGGACTCTCCGTGTAACCTTGCGGCGCACGGGTAAAGGTAAACGAGCGTCCCCCTAAGGTGAACGCGAACAAGTATCTACTGTCTTTGTGTATAGGAATACTAAAGAAGGTGTTCTTTAGATCCACAACACTAAAGTGAGTAGCTGAAGCCAGAATCATAGTTAAAATTGTCATCACATCAGGCACAATGGGAAATTGTGGAGCAACAATCATATTGATGGCACGTAAATCAATAATGAAACGGAAAGGAATCGCCTTTTTTGTACACGGGCAAAATCGGACTATTGCACAAACTACCTGCAATTTCTTCAATCACCCCACGATGCACAAAATCGGATACTATGCATTTCAAAACTTGCTCACCATCGACCGAGATCTTATACTGGGGAATAAGTGGCAACTTTACTCCATGTTTCAAAATAATCTTAACAGGCTCAATTTGCAAGACACCGACATCATTATCATCAGTTGCCCACAAACACTCCGGAACACCACTAAATTCCAGCGGCAAAGGTCTGGTCAAGAATTGAGAGACAGAAAGTTGCTGTGGTGAAATCGTAAAACGCACTCCATCAGAAGAACAATGAATTACCGCATTTAATTCTTTCAACAGATTCAACCGCAACAAATTCTCTCCGCAATTCATAGTCAAAAGGAATGGACAGTGGTCCGTAAATGGACCCAAAGTAATAGGTACTGGCGAAGAAACCGGACAGACTACTGGTGTGCCAGAAAACCCTACGGAAACATAGGATTGCCCTGACAGTGGAATGTTTGGAACCTGTGAATGGTCAATGGAACACTTCTGTGCCCCAGTATCTATCAAGAATAGATGCTTCCTATTTCCCACTATCATCTCAACATAGGGACCTTTCTGATTAACGGGAATAGGCGTTGGTTCCAAACCCTGCTTCGGGCAATCCTAGCGAAATCGAATGACGTCGAAAGGAAGTTCTTCAGAGAGGTAAGCAGCAGAAGGATGATCAAAAATGTTTCTATTATCCACACTTGGTGCCTGATTATCCTGTGAAAAAGGTTGCTGTGAATCCGGCGAAAACTGACTTCTACTAAAACCCACTGCCCCAGGGCGGCCTCTGGATCATCTACCCATATTACCAAATGCGTTATTCGACCTCTGCTGGAGGATCGGGCGTTGTGCACGCCAATGACCCTCTTGTCTGCAATGAGCACACTGGCTTATGTTTACAGGACCCAATGGCGCATTTCCCTGTGGAACATACTGTCCTCTGAATTGCGAATTCCCCCCTCTAGGGCCTCTAACAACTTGCTGCAATAGAACGTTTGTTTTTAAGTTTCCTTTTCTCTTTTCAACTCTTTCTTTTTCGTTCTTGACACGATTCTCACAGTTCTGAGCCATATGAAATACTTCTGATTGAGACTTCACTTGCCAAGCGCTTTCTGAGGACATAATTTGCGATTGGATGTCAGGCAGTAATCCACACACAAATTTGTCCACGAATAGTAATTTCCCAGACTCTGTGCTCAAATCTTGTCCACTGAAATCTGAGAATACTTGTTCGAACCGATTAAAGAACTCGGTAGCAGCCTCAGACTTTCCTTGGACGCAGGCAGTAAGCTTGTCCCAAATAATCCTTCTTTCAGGAATTATAGCTTTTAATTTTGCAACTATTCTATCGGGCAAAGTCAGTATTACCTGAGGCGGTCTCTCGCCAGCTGGCCTTTCTCTATCTAAAACAAAACAAACAACAAATCAATATCGCTTAAGTCAAATACTGATGATTGCAAGACAGACTCTATCTCTTTGTAGAACCCTATCGGATTCTTCCTAATATCGGGAATAGATTGTTTAATGGTGTTGACTTCCTGTCTCGAGAACGGGGCGTGAACAAACTGTGACACATAATGTGCAGCAATATCCTGAGCAGGGGTACCTGCTGCAACATTGGTGGGAATCTCAACTTTGGGACAAATGTCGGAGGAACCTCTCTCATAGGCAACTGAGAAGTAGGCAACTCTAAACGCTTACTGAGCAACAAAGCTAGATCGAGCGCTAAAGCAGCTGAAGAAGTGTCAAACGAAAAAGCTCTCTTATAAATATTCAATAATTCTGCGGGACAACAAATCTTTCTTTTTATACATTCATCCTTCAGGTACTCTACCATTACCTGTATCACTTTCCTCTGCATTTCTGGTGTGTACTGACTATACGTGTCATATACTTCAACAGGAGTTATCGACAAGTCTGAAATCCACCTAATCACATCTTTTGTACAAATTCGTGTTTACTCATTTATCGATTTACGACAAGGAAAGAACCGTTTCTGTACTAACATTGCGTCCAAACTATCTGCATCTATATCTTCATTCCGTAACCTTTCCAACTCCCTTCTATACTCAAAAACGCTCTCGACGTGCTCATGTACTTTCTCCGCAGTATCTCCAGAAAATGCTAAAACATTTAGATCCCTTAACTCTTGTGGGAGATCTATATCATTTAACCTGTTCCACATTATACGTAAATGAACTGCCAATCCTTCAATAAAAATGTTTTTCTCAGGAAAATTGTCTAAGTTAGAGAGTGTGGCAAAAACATCAGCTTGTTCACCCCTCTCCATGCAATGTCTAGCCCATGCAGTCAATTCATGCTTTCTCTCTAGAGACACAGTATTACGGGTTACAACCCTCGATCCCGCTCCCCGATCAACTACAAGCGTTGGGAAACCACTTGGAAGAGGGATAGTAGGCAGATCTTGTATATTAGGCAAAAGAGGGTGCTGTGACTGGTGCAGCAGGCAAACCCACCGGTCCCGTAACAGCAGGCAAAGGTGAAGGAGCAGGTGGAAGAACAACAAGAAGAGGAGGAAAAACAGCCGGAGGAAGAGGAACATTTAGAGGAGCAATAGGAGGAGCAGGAGGAGCAGGAGGAGCTATGGGAGGAGGAATAACAGCAGGAAGAGGAACATACGCAGGTGGCGCAGTGGTATCAGGCCTACGTTCATTTAGAAGTTTGTCAATCAGCTCATCAGATACATGAAAGTCTTTAGAAGGATACATTTTCTGGATACCAAGTGAAAAAGCCCTATCCATATTCCTAACTGACTCACACTGTTTATTTTGATCATATAACAACGCTTTTTCGGCGTTCGTCATATGACGGCGCACATGTTTTTCTCTACTCTTCAGTTGCTGCATAGCTTCTTTCTTCCAATTCTGTAATACATCAAATGCTGCAGCTCTAGCCTTTTTCTTTAATAATATGGATTCTAAGTATTCAATACGAGAAATTTCAAAACTACCATTGATTGGCCACTGAAATTCGGGAGCATGTCTAATTTGTCTGTGCCAAATATCATTAAACACTATACTACCAATGCAGTGCTTACAGTACATAGTACATGCTGGTGACCCCTCCATTGGCACCGGTCGGCCAAATTCCAAAGATTTATTTATTTATTTTTATTTTTTGAATTTGTAGAGCGCACTACAGCCCTCCAGGCAACAAGGCACTATAAGTAAACTTAAGGAGGCTTGCTTGTGGGTTACAAAAAGTGGCCCAGGTGTGAAGCTTAAAACATACAGTTACTTACAGGGTTATGATATGGAGTACAATGTTCTACATTACAGAGTATGTCGGATTTACTGTTATAGCATAAGTAGAGAAATTATACATGAAGACAGACCCTTTATGTGTAATGTCTGTCACTGCGGAATAACGCCCTGAAGCAGGCAGACAATTTCCCAGGCATATCAGAATACTGGTGTTACCAGGTCAATAATTGCACTTGCAAGTGTAATACGCCAAAACAAATTATCAGGATACTTATGAATCGGGTCACGACTCACCTGATCAAATCCTAAGGAGGTCCGATCAGATTTCAAAGAACTATCAAAGGTCCGACATGGTTGGGGATTTCGGCAAATCTGCCCACCTCGATATAGGGACCCTCATCAAGATGCCACCTCGGACCATGTGCTCACTGTCCAGGGATCGGGTCATGAAGCGCTGCTGAGGTATCGCGTCTCATCAAAGAAAGGGGCCCCCTTTTACACCTTCCGATCCCGGTCCGATAGCCACGTCAAACTTCAACAAGATAGCATCAATCTTGAGGGTCCCTATTCGGGCACCATCTGTAAAAGCAAAAGGAAATATCGAGGCTGAGTACTCCAAAAGGAAATACACCAAACATGGGCTTATAAATATTCACAGATCTTTATTCTAATAACTGTACAGTTTACAAAGAAAGACAGTATCAGATAGCTATCCGTCCCTCAGTACATCACAGCGAATACCAGCCCTTTCGGTGTGAGAAGTGAGAGGTACTGGATTTCTAAACAGTTGTACATTTTATATGTTTCCAATCATAATGTCCAGCCCCTCTACAGATTAATAATCTATGGTCTAGAGTTCGTGCTAAATTCACTTCTGGCTTGTCTGACAATATACTCATGGATCATCCTCAGTTTATATATAAACAAGTTATAATGGCAACAGTGTATTCTCGGATTTAACAATAAGTCTTAACACATGTCCTATACAATGCAGTTCAGCTAGTGTCCACGTTCAGTATTTGTATAACATTGTAGTTGATGTATGTCCTCGGATCGGACTTGTTGGCGAAGACAATCCTCTGTCTGCAAGTCAGGCATGGGACAAGGTCTCTTTAATACACCCAAACATTCAGCCAATGGACAGATTATACATTAACTCACATACAAAGTTCAGGACGGCTCAGTTACAAGCGGGAAACACTGTCCACCATTTTAGAACACAGAATTACTTTAGAATAGAAATGAAAATGGCAGACGGACCGAAAATGGCAGCGAAGTCGATCTAAGATCAGAACTTTGCAACGCAGTTTTCTTCACAGAGCGACTGTGCTTAGGCCAATATATACAATGAAGGAGGCACAACATGATATCCTGTTTAACACTTCTAACCACTGCAAACACTTTTCACATGATGACTGCAGTTGCCCTTAGACTGCCATCATGACACAACATTGTAATTACGTTTTTTGTCTCTTTATTGACTGCTGAGGACCTACAAATGTACTGCACCCACTCAATTCTGAGCCCTGTTTGAACCTTCAACATGTCAATTGACTTGTGTCATGTCAAAGTGACCTGCCATTGATGTATCCATGTGCCTCCAATCACTGTATTTGAACAGACTGGCGTTGTTGCAGCGTGTGACACGTGTGTTTTGTCACGCTCTTTTGCATGTTCTGTTTGAAGAAATGCATTTTACATGGATGGGGGACAATAGTGATAAACTCCCATCTGGGTGTCCTTGTCAGTTCTGCCATGGCTATGCTATTTGCCATCTGTGTGCTAGTATCTGTCATATTTGTGGATGGTCCATTCCACTCACAGGCTTATGTGTGATGCAGGTGCTATGAACCATGCAGCACATGTGTTGATTCTCCATTTTAGACTAATCAGTGTCTACTTTCACGGTCCCCTTCCACTTTATCACTACTGCATGCATGGCTGAGTTTGTGTCATGTGTGACATGTCTGATTAATGTATTGGATGTCAACATTGTGATGCCTATGTGCATGGGCTATGCTGTTCACGTGTGTGTTCATGACTTCTTTTTAATTTTCTGCAGGTGTTAAGGCACTGGAAGCTGTGTAGGAGGAGGAGGTGGCACAGGTGCAGGAGTACTCAGAGCCTCAACCAAGCACCAGTGGAGGACGTGGGGTGGTGCCACATGAGAATCCATTGCTCCTACAGACCATCCTGTCCACGGTTGTCTCTGAGAACACCGCTGAGGATCTCTATGGCTCAGGTGCTGAATCAGACATTGACACATATGTCCGTCGCAGGTGAGTGTTTCTGGCAGGGATGCTGTTCTGTCCAATGCACCTGCACTGGGGGTAGACCCCTCAATGGCCCATTCAGGTTTGGAATGTCCATCTGTGGTGGTTACGGATACAGGGTCACACTCCATACTATTTGCTCCTGTTCCTGGGCCAGCAGATCAAATGAGGAATGCAGTCCTGCAGCCACATGCAGCGCCAGCACAGCAAGGTGCACGTCTCCTTGGGCCCGACAGGTGTTGTGTCCGGCAACGCGGTAGCCGTGTGCCACCGGGCAATACTGTGTGGGAGAACTTTTATGCTATTGCACAACAACAGGGGGCATCATGTGATATGATGGCTCAGGCCCTGGAAAGGGTGGCCACTACCATTGCCCCCCCGAAAGGCAGGTGGAGCTCCAGCAGCAGGCAACGTGGTCCACGTGCCGTTCACACATGCAGGACATGTTGGCCGCCAACAGGGACCGATGGGCTGAACTGAGGGCTTTGCGCACAGCCATATCTGCAGAGGCACAGGCCCACAGGGATGCCCTGAGGGAATATAACACCTCCCTCAGAGCTACTCTGGGTGCATTTGAGATGGCCCGGAGTAGACGGTCAGAACAGCAGCTGGAGCAGCTAACACACAACATCTCAGCTGAGCTCCAGGCAACCAATGAAGAGATCTGTGTATCACGTGAGGCCATGCAGGCAGAACTCCGTGCTATACATGAGGTGCTGCATAGGGACCTCCGGACCATCATCCTGCAGAACCAAATCTTTCAAACCTGCATACTTGCTGCCATGGAGGAACATGCCAGGGCTTTGCGTGGTCTGCCTCCCATACCATGCACATGCACATACCATGCACACCTTCTCATATTGCACCAGAGGGTGACAACAGCAACAGCAATTCTCCCACTGTCGGCTCGCCGTGCAGGCCATGAGCCCATGGAGGGATTGCACCCTGCACCTTCTCTCTCCTGGACGGTCCCTCCCACGGGCGACCATGGCCATCTCTGATTTTTGTTTTTTTGTTTTTTTCTTTTTCATTTTTCTCTTTTTCTGTCTATTGTGCCTTCATGTAACATTGTGTTGATTTGTGTGGCATCCAAAGGCATCCACTGTGTGTTCCAGCTGGCCCATACAGGCTTGTCTTGTGTTTGTGTTTGAGGCTTGGCATCCAGACACATATGCCACTCCTGCTTCCCCTTTTCATGGGCTTTTAAGGAGGGCACCGTGTGACAGTAACCTACTCCGAGACATTGGGCTTCCATCAGTTGTGTGGGCAGTCTGTAGTCCAAACTATGTATACACCCCTAATGGGGATTCATGATGGTTTCTCCACTGCATGGTTGATATGTATATTGTATTTAATATTGCTCATCGTGCATATTTGCATGTTGCTTCTTCGTGTGTTACCTTGCCTGTCTCCATTGCAGATGCAGTTCATGCTGTATGCAGTACCCTGCCACATTTACCTACCAGCAACACACTGAAGATGGTACGTGTCTATGTGGTGGCTTTGTCAGATTGTGACACTTGGCCTATTGTGATTGGTCACTGTCTGACGTTGCCACTGTTGGGTCCTGTATTCATAATTAGTCATGCTGGTAAGAATATGTTCATGTGTGCAGTGTCATTTTCATATGTGAGAGGGAATTGTCTGTGGCCTGTTTCCATTTGTGAAGTGCACTTTGTGACAGTTGTGTCATGTCTTGTGCATTTATTTAGTTGTTTTCACATTGCATGACATGCCATTGAAGGACCAAAGAAATATCAAGGTGTAGTACCACAAATGAAGTACACCAATCATGGGCTGTAAAGATACAAGTATCTTTTATCACTGTACTGTTTACAAAGAAAAACAGATAGCTATCTTGCTCCCAACACCTCGCAGTGTGTATCAGCAGACACAGGGAGGAGTGAGAGTGCTGGACATCTAAACACAGACATATTTATACGATTTTAGCAGTATTGTCCAGCCTCTCTCCAAGTTAATCATTTGCGGGCTAGAGTTTGTGCCTAGTTCACATGACAGATGTTTAAATATTATGCAAAGTATTAAACAGGTTTACATGTCCATGAACATTCAATGGTACTGTTGGTTCTCAAATCCACGGTAAGCCTTGTTCCAAGAATCACTACAATGCAGTTCAGCTAAAGCATACGATCGAAGTTTACTCTTCATTGTTTCAGTATTTATACGAGGATGAGGCTTGTGAGCGCAGACAACATTTGAATGGCAGTCGTATGAAGCGCAAGGTTTCTTAACATAGTTTAAACAGTCGGCTCTCGGTCAACCTAAACATTAATGAAACTCAAAGGTTGTTCGGCTTGACCGCAAGTCGAAAACACAGTCCACCATTTTAGAACATGGAACATGAGTTGAAATCAAAATGGCCGATGAGTCTTAAAATGGCGGCGAAGTTATCCCAAAATCGGAACTTTGTAAATGCGGTTTTCAGCATAACGCGAACGGGTTTAGGCCAATATTCATAATAAGGATGCACTGTATGATTACGATTTAACACCATGGTGTGTCGTGCAGGTGACATGGGGTTTGGGAGGGGTTAGGTGACATACCAGTATATAGGTGTGCTGTTTTGCAAGTGGGTAGTCCATTATGAAGCATGAATGTGTGGCTTTGGTCAGCGGCATTGTGTTTCTTTAAGTAGCTAGGTATGCACACAATGTAGCACTTCCAGGGACACATTCTCAGGGTGGTAAGGTTGTGACAGTTGACTGTCCCTTTCTCATCATCGACTGTCACCTGGTATGTGCCAGGCCTGTGTGCTCTCCGCAGGGGTGGGATTTTAGATGAAAAATGTAGCCACAAGCTGGGTACGGGCTTCCTCGCTGCATGCCCTTTCCCCTCCAATGCGCAGCGGCTGTGCGTGTGGTTGGGGATGTGGGGGCACCACCATGTCCACCAGTATGCCCCGCCGGATTGCAACTTTGTGCAGGACATATGCTGCACAATGATCCTGCACAATACTGGGTGCGCATATAGCAGCTGGCCACCAGAGCGGTCAAGGTTGCGGAAACGTGACTTGAGGACTCTGAATGTGTGCTCCACTATGCCCCGGGTTCCAATATGGGCTGCGTTGTATCTTACCTCGGGTGGTGTGGTTCTGTATTGGCGTCATCATGTAGGTGCTCAGAGGGTAGGCACTGTTCCCTGGGGAGGTGATAATAGTTGTGATTAGTTGGGTTTTGCCATTTCTCTGTGTGTGACATGCATGCATGTGCACAGGCATTTGTACTCACCAATGAGCCATTTGTCGCCATGCCTCCCAGCTTCCAGGTCCCGGTTTAGGGGTGACATTCTGAATATGAAACTATCATGGGTGGATCCTGAATAGTTTGCGTAGACAGAGCTGATTATTCCCTTGGCATTGCATACCATTTGCACATTGATGGAATGCCAGTGCTTGCGGTTGTGATAGATGTGCTCAGTGGCCCTAGGTGGACGTAGACCACATGGGTGCAATCAATGGCACCAAGCACTTTGGGGAAGTGTGCCACCCCGTAAAAGTCTTGGACCATGGCCTGCCTTTCTGCAGATGTTCTGGGCATGTATATGTGCCTGCGGACTGATGGGCATGCAGTCATGATTGCCAACACCTGGTGTAGGCAGCGTGACTGAATGGGCTGTGAGACACCCCCAACTATGGCAGTTGTCAGCTGAAATGACCTAGTGGCCAAAAAATTGTGTACATTGAGCACCTTTTCCAAGGAGCTCAGTTCTTGGGAGCACAGGGTGGGTGATGTGAGGTAATTCTCCCACTCAGCAACCAGGTCTAGGATGATATGGAGTGAAAACCTGTACCTGCCATAGACCTGGTCATCAGGTATCCCCAAAAGGCTGGTCCTGGATTAAAACATTCAGGACCTGGCTATCCTCCTCATCCTGCGGTGTCCCACGACCACTGCTGCGAGGAACGGTACATTCATCATAGCGGTATGAGCTTGTTTCTTGTTTGTACATACTTTTATGCTGCTCGGGGGCGCTTACGCAAGCTTTCACCTCGAGTACGTGTTTCCGGCTTAGCGTCTTTTGTGAGGCGCAGGTTTCCCCAGTTTGATTCCCAAATACGTGTTGTTAGCGCAAGTGTGGGTGTTGGGAGGATTTCGCAGAGGTGCTTCCCCTGTAATGTCCACATTTTTGCATGTTGTTCCCCATTCCGTGTGATCCACCCCCTTTTTAGGTTTGTGCGCTGGGCAGTGTGCACCTTCACTGGGCGTCTCATGCACACCCTTCGGGATGTCGCAATGACGTGTGCGCCACACGCGGATTCGAAGCAGGTCCCAGGTAAGCCACGCACAGCGCCTTCCATGAATTGGCAAACGGGTGCTTGCACTGGATTCGCACGCGTGCGCTGCGATTTTCAAGCTTGCGCCCCCATTTTCGGCGCACATTAATTCCATGAATTACTCTCTGAATGTTTTCCTTATGCGAAAAATGTAGCAAATTAATTTAGCACCAATTATAATTAGAGAATGGCGCAAACAGGTTTTGCTCCAATACATATTATCTTTAAAAAAATATCCCTTGGGCACTACTGAAGTACAGTGTGTTGTTCTGATTTGTTTGCTGCTTCACATAAAAAGAAAAGTAGTAACCAAAGTGTTTTTTTTTTTATGCCACACTGCAAAAATCAACCAAAAAACTGTCTGATTCAAACAGATAATAGATAATACAGAATGTTCCAAAACCTGCTTGCTCAATTCCATACTACATAGGCAGCAATGCTGATTAATAATGTATTTGCTGAGCATTTAGCAATAATGCAAATGTTAGATTATCTTT
Source organism: Ambystoma mexicanum (assembly GCF_040938575.1). NCBI lineage: Eukaryota > Metazoa > Chordata > Amphibia > Caudata > Ambystomatidae > Ambystoma > Ambystoma mexicanum. Next base: position 426,663,461 of record NC_090939.1, on the reverse strand, counting down.
CCCCTGTTGTTCGATTATAATTTGTGATATATTGGGATTTTGCCACTTAGTGTCCAACTGTAATTTGTGCTTTACTGTGATTTTCCTCAAGTGTCAGCTGCTGCCATATCTGCCACTGATACCCCATTGTTTGTTTGTTTTTGTTTATTTTATTTATATAGCGCTCCGGACCCGGGAGTAAATGGGCGCTGGTACAGGTTACAAAGCACAATACATGGTAATTAACAGTGATACTGTTTAGCAAGGTTTATATACAGAGTACAGGTAGTGGCAATGAAGACATCCATTAAAAGACATAAATGATACATGTACAGTATATACAGATAGTAGCTGCGTCTAACATACTAATTGACTTTGTGCCAATAGCCACCCAATGGCAAGTTTCCTGAAGGACTGGAAGGAATTGGCCGACTTAGGGGCCGATTCATGGAACAAACGTGCGCCAAAAATCCATGCGCAAGCAGGCGCAAGGGAGCGCAAGCGTGAGAAACGCAGCGCACGCGTGCGATTCAAGGAAGACGCTGCGCGTGTTTCCCGCTGTCCGTGCGCCCAATCCAGCCATGGCACACGCAGGCATACACGGCATGCGCTACACGCACAGCAAAAGCGCACATAGCGCGGCGCACACAACCAAAGTGGGTGGAACAGTGGGCGTAACACGTGGAATGGGGAACAACGTGTGAAAAAGAAGGCGTAACTGGGGAAGTACTGCAGGGAACTACACGGAACGCCCACACGCACGCGAACAACCTGTATTCATGGATCCGAATACGGGAAACCCGCGCACGGCAAAAGACGCACACAGGCGTCAACGTGTCCGCCACACGAAGGCAGGCGGAAGCGTCCCCGCGCACAGTACAAAAGTGCGCGCAAACAACAAACGCGTATATACAGCTACGATGAATGCCCCATTTGTCGCAGCACTGATCGTGGGACACCGCAGGAGGAGGAGAATAGCCAGGGCACGCATTTTCGCACCACGGACAGGCATTTTTGGGATGCCTGACGACCAGGTCTATGGCAGGTATAGGTTTCCACCCCACATCATCCTAGACCTGGTCAGGGAGTGGGAAGATGACTTTACATCCCCCAAGCATTGAGCCCCTTGGAGAAGGTGCTCAATGTCCTGCATTGTTTGGCCACTGGGTCATTTCAGCGGACTACTGCCATAGTGGGGGGGTCTCACAGGCCACGCAGTCACGCTGCCTACCCCAGGTACTGGCAATCATGACAGCGCGCCCCTCAGTCCGCAGGCACATATACATGCCCAGAACACCCGCAGAAAGGCAGGCCGTTGTCATGGATTTTTTCAGGGTGGCACACTTCCCCAAAGTGCTCGGTGCCGTAGATTGCACCCATGTGGCCCTACGTCCACCTAGGGCCACTGAGCACATCTACCGAAACCTCAAGCACTGGCATTCCATCAATGTACAGGTGGTATGCGATGCAAAGGGAATCATCACCTCTGTCTATGCAAACTACCCTGGCTCCACCCATGACAGTTTCATATACAGAATGTCCGCCCTGAGCCGGGCCCTGGAAGCTGGGCAGCATGGCGACACATGGCTCCTAGGTGAGTACAAATTCCCTTGCACATGCATGCAAGTCACACACAGACAAATACCCAAACCCTAATAATCTCAACTATTATCACCTCCCCAGGGGACAGTGCCTACCCTCTGAGCAACCACATGATGACGCCAATCGGAACCCCACCACACCACCCCAGGTAAGATACAACGCCGCCGATATTGCAACCAGGGCCATAGTGGAGCGCACATTCGGAGTGCTCAAGTCACATTTCCGCTCCTTTGACCGCTCTGGCGGGCAACTACTCTATGCACCACCAGTAGTGTGCAGGATCATTGTGGCAGCATGTGTCCTGCACAATGTTGAAACACGGCAGGGCGTCCCGGTGGACATGGTGGTGCCCCCACATCCCCAACCACAGTCACAGGTGCTGCCCATGGGAGGGGACAGGGCACGTGGCGAGAAAGCCCGGACCCAGCTTGTGGCCATATTTTTCACCTAAACTCCCACCCCTGCGGAGTGCACACAGGCCTGGCACATACCAGGTGACAAATCGATGATGACAAAGAGACAGTCAACTGTCACAACCCTACCACCCTGAGATAGTTGCCATGGAAGTGCCACATCGTCTGCATCCCTAGCTACTTAAACACAAGCTATCCTGTGTGACCAAAAGGCACACATATGACACATGACATGATATGGCCTATACACAAGTATTTAAAGGTGCGATGAGGCAGGGAGGGGGGAACAAGGGAAGACAGACAACGGTACTACTAGGCCAGGTGTCATTTAGTGCAAGTGCAGGGGTAGGGGCAAGGGAAAAGTGCAAGGGGAAGGGGAGGGGGGGGGACAGTGCAGTACAGGGGAAGTAGACCAAAAAACAAATACATAGGTCATCTGGTGGCAACTGCAAAGGTAAGTGCAGACAAGTGCTGGGAAGGGGGGGCTGTAGGGATAGAGAGACAGTACCGCAGTGCAGGGGTTGCCAGGGAGGCAGTGCAAGTGGAGAGTGGCTGGGCCAGGGACCGAGGTCGGTGAGAGTGGCCCAGTTGCAGATCCAGTGCAGTTCCAGTGAAGAATTCAGCAAGGGAGAGGCAGAGAGAAAGCAGAAGCAAAGAGGAAGGTCTTGAGGTGCTTCCCGAACCGGAGATGGTTCCCCTCAAGTTCAAGTGAGGCAGGAAGGCTGTTCCAGAGGGAGGGCCCTGCCGCGGAGAGAGATCTACCCCCAGCTAGTTGCTCTGAGAAGCGGATGACCCTGACATGCAGGGTGTGCATCACACACACCTGAAAAACAGGCCATGGCCATCACTGTTATGTCACACAAACCCTCCCAAACCACAACATGACATGGCAAGCAATACCCACACACCAACACAGTAACAATAAGGTACACATTTCCATGTCCAAAATCTACAGTGGCATCAGACAATGATGCCTGACCTGGAATTAGATGAAATGACAGACCAACAACCTCCCACCCAAAATAAGTCATTTCCAAATGCATTACAAGAGTTGTAGACGTAACATAACAATGAATGCCTGTCTACATGCACATTGTGGATTTTAAAATCAACACTGCAGCTTCTGTGTGCTGTGTCCTACTCCAGCAACACACTGCTCAGCACACAGCACAGTGAACAGCCATTGTGTGTGATGCACACCCTGAGCATCACATCTAAGCGACAGACCACATCAAAAAGCAAATTAGGCATGTACAGGATCCATAATTGGTCACAGAACATGTGCTGCAGGGACACAGTGGCCACCAGAAGGCAAACAGTGTACACGTGAATATGCAAGGGTGGGAGTACATGTAGTGCATCAGAGTGCAAGTGTGTGGGTCTGCAAGGACATGCACTCAACATATGCATGTGCACTCAAGTGACCATCAGTGTTCTCTACACATCACATGTGAACATTCACCATGTGTACACCCCAGCATGTCAAACCACAACTATCCCCTCGCACCTGAAAGGTAAACACAACACATGAACAGGCATTGATCAGCAGAACACAACATGTACATAGGATACCACCATTACAATGTCAGAGTTCCCATCACACTGCAGGGCAAGGCAACTATCAACAACAACCCCCCTCCCTCACAAATGACCATGACCACTGAACAACTGCACCTGGGACATGGAGCCTTCAACCCTCAATTCCACCTGGCCACAGGATCACCTTTATCCTTCGTCACTATCTCCCACCTTGTGTGTAAAAAGGTGCCTGCACCCTCAGAATCCACACTCATTTCCAAAATCACAAAATCCAAGGCATAAAAACGAACCAGAACACCCTCCAGTAGATGACTTGACGTAGCAGTAGCTCACAAAGGCCAAGTACTACCACAATGATGCAACAACCAAGGTAGCACAGTAAAACAATGTCACAACAGGATGTGAACCATGTGTGGTACATAACATAGGATGATGCACCATGAACGGTTGTGTACTGTCACAGGTCCCGTGTACAGGCGCGGGAGTGTCACGAAACAACCACCCCCACCGTGTCCTGGGTGCCTGCAAGGTCAAACTCACACAGGCCCCTGAGACCCTGGTGGGGAAGGAGGTTCAGGGATATGAAGTCGGGACAGGTGTTGGCACACTGGATAACTGGAATGAGTGGCAGGAGAGGGGAGGAGGAATGACACATGAAAGTAGGGAATGCACGAAAATGTACTACCTGCATGAACACATACACAATCCAAACAAACTTGGACATCATTGTCATGGCTTTCTGTAGTCCAGGCTTAGGAGTGGTACGAACCAACCACCCCCTCTAGGGTTTTGGCGCCTGCAAGTTCGGGGCTTACACAGGCATCCGCAACCACAGCGGGGAAAGAGGGTTAGGGAACGTTTCTTGGATAGGTACGGGAAGCAGGAACACCGGGTAGAGGGTACAGGGTTCAAAATGGCATAGGATTCGGGGTGATTAGGGGGAAAAAAAACATACCAAATTGAATCACACATACATCCATGCATTAGTGCACCCCCCAGCAAGCCTATGCAGAGCAGTCTGAAAGAAAAACAACAAGACACTTAGCTCTGGTTTTGAGTGCTGGCCTCCTGCCTCCGCACTCTCAGGTCCGGTTACAGGAGCACTGCAATGCTGCAAAGAGAGCCACAGTCAACAACCTGTACGTGCCAATTACACAAAAATACACCACCAAACATGCCCCATAGCAACAAACTCCTTTACAAACAGACAATCTGGTGTAGATGCTTCGTACCCATATATAACATTACCCCTGTGACGGGTCATACACAGTCAATGCAGTAAGTCAGCCGCCGGTGGGTGTGTGGCAAATGGAACACCAATGTGTCACAATTCACACAACATGCAATGTTCCCTGGGTAAGCAGACAGACCCATATAGCAAGCCATGACTTCAGAGCAAGTTGCGTACCACCATGACCGAAACAAAGTTGGCAGTGCATTAATCATAAAGTACATGGAAAAGACATGCACTGCACCCGAGTATGTCCCTTGCTGTATGTCCCTGTGAGCTGCCCCTTTCTATGTCTCGGAAGGCTACATGGTTGATACAAGTGCCTCAATGGACCTTGGTGTACCGGAGGGTATGTGCCACTGCCCCTGCAGGTGTCCCAGACAACCTTACAATCAACAGCCATCAGTCCACCAACACATCTGAGCTGCATTGTGTGCTTCAACACCAATATTCGTCCAAGCTCACCCTCAGTGCTGTGACTAAGCCTGCATGTGCAACTCGATGGTGCAAGCTTTGCTGTGTTGTGGCCCCCCTGTGCTGCTCACCTTGCCTGGAGTTCCTTGGAACACGTCAGCAGTTCTAGGATGTAGGTCTGCAATCCCTGTGCCTCTGCTTGTGCACACATGTGCATGTGGGCACCAACAAACGTGTCCAGAATTCCGTCGTCCAATGGGCCATGTCTGCTGGCAAAGGTGCTCTGGAGGCTCATCCCCCTGCAGAAAGGGCATGAAACACATGATTAATGCTTCAAAGTCATCTGTGTGTGTCTCTTCAGGCATCTCATCACTTGACCATGTCAGAGAGTAACATCATAAATCACACCATCAGTCCGTCTTTCACATCCAAAGTGTGGAACACTATCTACAGCATGAATTGCAACAAGCACATGTACAGTAAAGATAACAAACATACTACACAATGCATAGCAATTAATGTACACATTAATCATGAAACACCCCATCTAGCAAAACCTGAACAGTGGACAATAACACCAAAATCATCCCCACTAGGGGTGTAAACACAAGTCACACAGCACCAGACATGCCACAGATATGACAGTCCAAAGCCCTTGTGTAAATGTTTGTGACCCCGAACCATCTTTGCGAGCCCATGTATAAGGGAGGAAGGAGTGGCATATGTGAGTCAAGGACCCCAAGCAGCAAACACATACACAAGACAAGCCTGAAGGGCCCAGCTGGAACAGACAGTGGATGCCTTCAAAAGCCACCAAGCACCGCACCGTCACATGAAAGCACAATAGACAAGCAATTCCAAACTATATTAACTATTAACTAATTACACTAACTATGGAAAACCTACATTACCTAATTAAACTAACTATCAAACAGAAACTTAACTAACTAAACTAAAAGAAAAATCAAAAATGGCCACACACGACCCGGGGGGGAGGGGAGGCACCCAGGAGGGGGGAGGTACAGGGTGCTGCTCAACATCCATATGCGATGATGCTGAGCCAAAAAAAAAAACCTCCATGGGCTCAACACCTGCACAGCCCGACCTATGTGGGAGATAGATGGTCGTCCGAGTCTGGCTCATCCTGGAAAGGAAGACGTGGCACAGTAGCCTGGCCACGCCTAGCCGCAGCTTGCCCCTCGTCGGCAGCAAGTCTGCCGGACGGGTGAGCCTGGTTCTGTGTGGCGATGTGACGTAGGTCTGCATGCAGAACCTCACGTGATACACGTGCTTCCTCTTGCAAGGTAGCACGTGTAACACAGAGTTCCTCCTGCAAGGCCTGGCTGGACAACCGCTGCACCTCCCGGCAAGCCTGTAGCTCAGCCGAGATGGTACGCTCAAGCTGTGCAAACCTCTCCTCTGCCTGCTGCCTCTGGGACATCATAAGGACACCCAGAGTGGATCTGAGGGAAGCATACTCCTCCCTCAGGGCATCCATGTGCACCTCTGCGGGAGCAGCAATTGCTTGACGCAGAGACGACATTTCAGCCTGGCGTGCCCTGTCTGAGGCCGCCATGCCCAGCCTGAGCGAGCGGGCCGTGGACCGTGCCGCCTGCTGCTGGAGAAGCACCTGCCTAGCAGGGGGGAGCACAGATCGGGCCACACGCTTCATGCTCTCAGCGATGTTCTCCATTGCTGCCCCCTGCCATTCTGAATTAGCAGTGATGTCTTGCTCCCACTCAGTATACTGAGGTTGCGCGCGGCGACCGCGTTGCCGGGCTTGACCCCTGCGGGACCCAAGGACCGGGGGTCCTCGCTGTGTTGGCACCGCCCGTGGCTGCACAACTACATGCCCCCGTCGACGTGATGTCCCAGGCACATCAGTGACAGGTGTGGAGGGTGACCCTGCGTCCCGATCCACCACGGACGGAGGAACCAAGACTGTCTGATCCCTCAGTGCAGGTGTCGCAGACAGAGGAGTGTCCACATCAGAATCACTCACCCCTGACACACGGACTTGATGCTCATCCAACTCAACATGGACGTCAGAGTCGTCATCAAGGCTGGACTCATAGGCAGCCAGAGACAAGATGGACTGTAGCACTTGGGGGTTTTCGTGGCCTACCACCCCATGACCACCACTAGTGCCGGGTTGATGTAGTGGTAACAACCCTGTGTCTGCCATGACAACACCATCCTCCGCCTCCATTGCACCATCACCTCAAAAATAGAGAGAAAAAAGGTCACTACACATGTCAGAAGCACACAACACACACACACCGACAGCAAATGCATCAGGCAGACATGTGACACACAACATATAACCTGGCATGCATGCTGGGTCAACTTTGAATTGCTTCTGTGATCAGACCTGTTGAAAGGTGGCAGTTTCCATGGAAGTGGGTGTATGCAGTGCAGAAAATGTGTACGCCACTCACTACCTACATGTACAAGGACTACATGGTGTGTGCCAGGAAATGTGAAGGCAGTGCAATGTCAAATTCAGACATCACGTGCATTGTGCCTTCAATGTGTACCATATCTAGAAGCCAAGCATCCCCCCACCCCAGTACCAAAGCAGGGATGCCTAGCATGGTATCAAAAGGCTGACCATACACCTGTGTATTGACAGGCAGTGTTGACTGGCATCAACAGCTTAATGTGATTCAAGTGACAACACTGCAAATGATGCTGGGACAGTAAGCAGGACACATGATGAAAACTCTGGATTCCGCCCATGTGTGAAGAAGACACAACAACAGTTGTACAGAGTCATTGGCCATTGAACAGGCTGAGGCCGTGAGCCACACAGATTGTCAGAGCCTAAACATGTGTGCAACGCAGGACTGAGCCACAGTTGACATGGGAAGGCTGATGAGATGGCAGGCAATGTATGTAACCAAGGACTTGTATTACAGTGATCATCCAGTCAAGGACACATAGGGGCATGCGTGCAATGCACATGGAGCATGAATGGGCACTCATGTCCCGGCGGGAAATCTGACCTATGCACAGTACAAGTGAGATACCCTGCATCAAGTACTAAGGCTGTACCACACGGCATATGTTTGGCAGATTCTACGCTGGAAGTTAGCATCTACACAGAACGCATGAACAAGAAAGTACACATTGGCAAGATTGAAGAACACCAGTGCAAAGGTGGAACTGGGGTGCAGAGTGGCGGAGGAGGGACAAGGGAGCATGCCTACATGGAGTCCCCGCATGCAGGCAGAGGAGACATGCATGACAGAAGCATTGCATTACTTACACATCAGAACCATGTACACGTCACATGTAGCAGCAATCATGCACAACATATCCCACAAGTGAAACACACACGTCCTCAACAAACACGCATCAACACTCACTGGACTGGGCATCACAGTCCAGCATCTCTCCCACTCCTTCGACCAATTCAGGTGGTATGAACTCCGCAACAAGTGCCTCATGCGGAGTGAGCTCTTCCTCCTCTGGTGCAGGCCCACCGCCAGTCACCAGAGTCAAGTTGTAATTAGAGGCACGCTTAGCCTTAGTTCTGCGTTTGATGTCATTCCAATGCTTTTTGCACTCTTGCGCCGTGCGCACCTCATGGCCGAATGAACTGACATGTTCCGCAACATGCTTCCAGTGGGTGTCACGTTGGGCAGCCGTAGTCTGACTATTGGCACCCACTAGCATGTCACGGCTGTGGCCCCGCACGTAGTCCACGAGGATGTCCAGTTCCTGCTTACAGAAAGGCTTCTTCCTCGACGTGCAGGAGGTCGTGGCTGTGTGTGGGGTCCCAGCCTGTGCTGCAGGTGCAACCTTCCTCCTCTTGGACTGTGGCGCAGACCCTGGCTGGCTAATGCCGCCCTGACCAGTATGGCCAGTGGGTTCGGTGGATTGAGCCAAGGGAGTGGCAGGTGGAGGGATGACCAAAGGCCTGACTTGTGTCAGTGGCAGCTGGGTGCCCACTAATGGACCCTGCGCAGCAACATCAGCTGTGGCAGGGTCATTGACCGCAATGGTCCTGGTTGGCAGACTCACAACCGGGGTGCTGTTGGGTGCATATGCCCCTGCACTTGCCAACACCCGGCAGTTCGGGGCAGCAGATGACATGACTGCCCCAGGGACACGTGTCTTGGTCTGAGCAACCCGGCATGCCCCTATGCTTTCCCCCCTGGCCTGTTGGAGATCTACCAAGGGCTCTTCAAGTTCCAACGCAGCCTGCGCTGGCAGACCCCGAGCCTGGGTGGCAGTGTCCACAGCTGCACCTGCAGCTACCACTACCCTTGGGCCCGTGGCAGTCGATGGAACGGACTGCCGGGTCACACGGGCGCCAGTGCCAGATGCAGAAGCTGCATCCCCCGGAACCACCCCTGCCTCTTCCCCCTCTGTGGCCGCCTTGGACACCCTGGAGTCCCCCTACTCCATGGTCACCACGGCCACGTCCCCGACCACGCCCGCCACGAGGAGTACGCCCAGCTGAGGCGCCCCTCACCTTTGGTGTCCTCCCAACCATGGCACAGATGTAGTAGTGCCGGCACAGATGGAGTGGTGCCAATGGGAGGTGTACACCACAATTGACCTGGGCAATTGGGGTGAAGGGGGTGGGAAGCAAGATGTTAACAGCCCCCCTGCACCTGCAAGGCTGCATGTGACCCCGGTGATGTGGTGACGGGTCACGCAACGCTCAGGCACCCCAAAACAGCAGTAAAACCGTGCACGCAACCCTGCAGCCTACGTGCGTGGATTCAACCTCCCGCAGTACGCGGTGGCACCCAGTAACACGAATAACGCGTATGCGTGGGACACGCAGGCTACTATGACATTGAAAATGGGTGGGATGCACAGGGGCACCCGCAGTGGGAAAAAGAGCGTGTGCGACTCACCCTCTGACTAGCGCGAAGCAGAAAAACATGCGTAGCCAATACCCCCGCCAAAAGAAGAGATACGTCCTTGATAGCTGTGAAGTTGTGATGGCGCGCGAAACAACAGGAAGCAGCAACATACGTCGGTCTCCAAGAAAGGCATGTACAGCGAACTGCTGGGACGCTCACCTTTAACCCGTGCTGAGGGAAACGCACGCGCGTGTCACGTCACTTACGCGCATGGGCCCTTTCCTTGTATTACACGCGGACGTGCAGTTTTTCACGCGCGCTGAAATGCCCATGCACGCCTGTGCGCGTCACGTCGCAGGGGCGCTTGCGCTTGAGGGGCCTTCTGTCCAATGAAATTGCGTATGCGTGCAGACGCGCTTACGCGCTAAGGGCCTTTCCTCGAATTACACGCTGACGTGCCGAATTTTCACATGCCAAATCACTCCGTTTCAAGCTGGCCACGCATAAGCACACAGAAGACCACGCTCCTGCCCAGAAGGCCGAACTACTGCCCCCCAGAGCCCTGAGCACGCTCCCACCTGCCATCTGCTGCTGCCTGACTGCATGCTGCCCACGTGCCCTGCCATTTGCTGCCTGCACATCAGCCAGGGGTGCTGTTGCTGTGACCACCCCTGCTGGAACCGAAGACTCCCGACTGGGATTCCATCGCTCCACAACCCAGCCCCAGGACCCAGTTGTCCACCCACTCCTGCCTCTGGGGTTGTCATGTCGGGCACTGCAACATCTGGCACCACTGACAACCCCCGGCCAGAGAGGCAGGGGGGCACTAGCTTCAGTGCCACCGAAGTTGGTGTCCTGGTGGAGCAAGTCCTGGGGCAGTATGATGCCCTCTTCGGAAGTTCGCGCGCCGACAAGGAAGGACGGACTCGGATCTGGACTGACATCGTGACTGTCATCAACGCGGGGGGGTGGCAGTCCGCGACTTCTAACATGTCAAGAAGCGCTGGGAGGACTTCAGGTCCAGGACCCTGAACAAGGCCCAGCGCCTCTTGAAGGCAGCGGATGCCAAGGGGCGCCGGGGCCACTTGTTGGAAGATCAGATGAGGGTCCTGGAACGCATATCCCCAGCGCTCCACGTCCAGGTCCTTGAGAGGCAGACCCGTCTGGAGTCGAGCGGTAAGTGTACATGCATCCTGATTGTGAGCTGTGCGTGTGGTGATGTTTCAGTAGTGTGCAGGTTGTACATCTGTTTGTATGGGGTCGAGTATGGGTGGGGGTGTACAGGGCCGTGGGGCTAACACATGCGAGGGCTGTAATGTGTGAGGCATGGATGGTGCTTGTGTGTGTAGGCTTGCATGCCAAATGCAGTTGTGTGGGCACACATGTTTGGATGAATGTGTATGTAAGTAGACATGTCCGTGATGTCACGCATGTATGTTGTTTTCAGTTGCATGTATCAGCACTGTGTACATGTGCATTTGTGTGTATTTGACAAGGGTGCAACAGTGATGCAACATGGATGCATGTGACAGCCGGATGTGGAAGCCTGATTGGCAGATGTGACATGGATGCCAATCTGAACACTGCGACACTTGGCAGAGGTGTACACATGCATGCAAGTGTGGTGGTGTGTGTACATGTGTGGTGCACTTCCTGTGTTGCATGTGATGTCTGGCTCAGTTTGCCTGCTCATGCTGTTGTATGGGTATGGATGGTGCTGGCAGTTGCGATATGGCTGTGGTATGGCTCATGTGTGCGAGTTGAAATGACATGTGTGTTGGGGATTGTGATGGCATGTCTGAGGTTTGCCAATGCCACTCATGTACAAATGTCATGTGTGTATGTGTCCATTGTACAGTGCCCTGATGCCTGTGTTTTATTTCTCCCTGTCTGCAGCGTCAACTGATGAAGAGGGCGGAGAAGGTGCTGTGGAGCACAGCGGCGGGGATCCCACCACCAGCCGGAGACGCAAGACCCGGCTCCCCTCCCATGTTGTCATCTCGTCGGGGAGTGAGGAGTCCTGTGCCGCGTCCCAGGCCGCAGCTGCCGGGGGGAGGTCCAAGAGGCGGAGGTTGGAGTTGGACTCCTCGGCAGCAGAAGGGGCAGCTAGGACCCCACAGGGCCCAACGGGGGAAGATGGCACGGAGTCATCCAGGTTGGTAGGGGGTTTGGTGGAGGAGGAGGCCGTGCAAGCAACAGAGACGGGGTCTGGAGGTGGGGATCCCACTTGTGTTAGTGGTGCAGTGCAGGACCAGGGACAGGAGGCAGCACAGGCTGCCGCGGAGGTGCCTGTGTGCAATCCTGTCCCTGATCCTGTCCCTGCATCATCTTGCACCGGCAGGGATGCCTGCGTCCAGACCCGTTTTCAGGCAGGGGATGAGCAAACGACAACTGGCCTTCCTCTGCCTGTGGACGTGGCTATCCGGGTCCGAGTTGAGCCTGTCCTGACTGGTGTGGCGTTGCGTCAACGGGCCATGCGAGGTGACCTGCAGTCTTTTCATGAGGAGACTGCACGTCATCTCGAATGGCTCGCTGACCATGTCAGCCTGGTGGGACAGGTCACCCAGGTTCGGATACCTCCGTTTGATGGGGCTTGCTACGACCCCCTCCTCAACTGAACCCCCTACGCGCCAGTCGTCCTCTGTGCCATCTTCCCACCCATCAGTCACCTGGGTGCCCTGTGGAGCTGCCTCTGACGGTGCGGCCAGGCTGGTGGAGGAGGCATCCCTGCCACAGTCGGGAGTCGGACGTCCAGCAGGGGTGGCCACATCAACGACTGCACCCCAGCCGGCGGAGGATGTGCAGGCAGCAGGAGGCAGTGCACGGGCAGAGGCACAGCAGCAGAAGCAACGTGGTGGGAGCCATGAAGGCTCGGGGCCTTCAACATCGGAGGGGCAGGCATCAGCCGGAGGGCAGGAGGACCCAGGACAGAGAGTGTCTTCCGTGTGGCAGCGGTTGGGCCACGCCATAGATGCGGAGCGGCAGCGGGCGGAAGAGGCATGGCTCACAATGGTCAGGGCGAAGAACTCCATGCGGAGGGCCCTGAGGCGGGCCGAGTGCCTCGATGCAATCCGCAGGGGGTTGGAGGTGCACACGTCGATGGCCCTGCGGAACCTCGGGGCCATGGAGGAGGACGGCCTCCGGGACATTGAGCAGGAGTTCGATGATGCCCTGGCCCGGGACATCCAAAAGTGAGCCGTCAGACTAGCCCGTTGCCCTTGTACATAGTTATGTAGGTAGTGTTAGGTTTCCTTTGTTTTTTGATTTATGTTGGACCTTTTGGACATTGGCCACATTTTTGTATATAGTTTATTTTATTAGTTAGTGTTGTTAGATAGGTTTCATTTCTTTTGTTGGAGTAATGGACCCTGGCTTGTTCGTCTGTACATAGTTCACTGTTGGATTTTATTTTTCTTTCACAATTTACCCATGGAGCAATGGCTTTCAATTATTATTTCCCATTGGATTTTCTTTTGTGGACAGTGACTTTGGACACCATTACTTTGGATTATGATTTTTGGTTTTGCTTTTTTTCACGGACATGCTTCTTTTCATTTTTGTACATTCCCATTTCTGTTTCTTTATTTTTGAATCTATTTATGTTTCCTTTAATACATATTTTTTTATCGAACTTCAATGTGTAGTATCATCTCATTGGTTTCATGTATATCATGATATGGGTTTTGAGATTCACTGACACCCATTGGGTGTATGTGAGGGACATGTGTTTGTTTCGAAACTTGCAATTGGTGTTCTGTCATGTAATTGCCAATTATGAGTGGGTGGATGCAATACTCGGGTGGGTGTTTTGCATTTGGAGGCTGACCATAGGGACCAGGGATCTAGATTGTGATGACATGTTGGCTGGGGAACATGAGTTGGGGCCTGCTGGCAGGTGCCCCACAGTGCTGGGGGGTGGGGGTGGTGGGAGACATGGGTGGGGGCCTGCTGGCAGGTGCCCCACAGTGCTGGGGGGTGGGGGTGGTGGGGACATGAGTTGGACATGGGTGGGGGCCTGCTGGCAGGTGCCCCACAGTGCTGGGGGGCGGGGGTGGTGGGAGACATGGGTGGGGGCCTGGTGGAGGGTGCCCCTGCACTGCTGGGGGGTGGGGGTGGTGGGAGACATGGGTGGGGGCCTGGTGGAGGGTGCCCCTGCACTGCTGGGGGGTGGGGGTGGTGGGAGACATGGGTGGGGGCCTGGTGGAAGGTGCCCCTGCACTGCTGGGGGGTGGGGGTGGTGGGAGACATGGGTGGGGGCCTGGTGAAGGGTACCCTGCACGGCTGGGGGGTGGGGGTGGTGGGAGACATGGGTGGGGGCCTGGTGGAGGGTGCCCCTGCACTGCTGGGGGGTGGGGGTGGTGGGGAACATGAGTTGGACATGGGTGGGGGCCTGCTGGCAGGTGCCTCACAGTGCTGGGGGGTGGGGTTGGTGGGGAACATGAGTTGGACATGGGTGGGGGCCTGCTGGCAGGTGCCCCACAGTGCTGGGGGGTGGGGGTGGTGGGGAACATGAGTTGGACATGGGTGGGGGCCTGCTGGCAGGTGCCCCACAGTGCTGGGGGGTGGGGGTGGTGGGGACATGAGTTGGACATGGGTGGGGGCCTGCTGGCAGGTGCCCCACAGTGATGGAGGGTGGGGGTGGTGGGAGACATGGGTGGGGGCCTGGTGGAGGGTGCCCCTGCAATGCTGGGGGGTGGGGGTGGTGGGAGACATGGGTGGGGGCCTGGTGGAGGGTGCCCCTGCACTGCTGGGGGGTGGGGGTGGTGGGAGACATGGGTGGGGGCCTGGTGGAGGGGGCCCCTGCACTGCTGGGGGGTGGGGGTGGTGGGAGACATGGGTGGGGGCCTGGTGGAAGGTGCCCCTGCACTGCTGGGGGGTGGGGGTGGTGGGAGACATGGGTGGGGGCCTGGTGAAGGGTACCCTGCACTGCTGGGGGATGGGGGTGGTGGGAGACATGGGTGGGGGCCTGGTGGAGGGTGCCCCGGCACTGCTGGGGGGTGGGGGTGGTGGGGAACATGAGTTGGACATGGGTGGGGGCCTGCTGGCAGGTGCCCCACAGTGCTGGGGGGTGGGGGTGGTGGGGAACATGAGTTGGACATAGGTGGGGGCCTGCTGGCAGGTGCCCCACAGTGCTGGGGGGTGGGGGTGGTGGGCAAAATGAGTTGGACATGGGTGGGGGCCTGCTGGCAGGTGCCCCACAGTGCTGGGGGGTGGGGGTGGTGGGGACATGAGTTGGACATGGGTGGGGGCCTGCTGGCAGGTGCCCCACAGTGATGGGGGGTGGGGGTGGTGGGAGAACTGGGTGGGGGCCTGGTGGAGGGTGCCCCTGCACTGCTGGGGGGTGGGGGTGGGGGGAGACATGGGTGGGGGCCTGGTGGAGGGTGCCCCTGCACTGCTGGGGGGTGGGGGTGGTGGGAGACATGGGTGGGGGCCTGGTGGAGGGTGCCCCTGCACTGCTGGGGGGTGGGGGTGGTGGGAGACATGGGTGGGGGCCTGGTGGAGGGTGCCCCTGCACTGCTGGGGGGTGGGGGTGGTGGGAGACATGGGTGGGGGCCTGGTGGAGGGTGCCCCTGCACTGCTGGGGGGTGGGGGTGGTGGGAGACATGGGTGGGGGCCTGGTGGAGGGTGCCCCTGCACTGCTGGGGTGTGGGGGTGGTGGGAGACATGGGTGGGGGCCTGGTGGAGGGTGCCCCTGCACTGCTGGGGGGTGGGGGTGGTGGGAGACATGGGTGGGGGCCTAGTGGAGGGTGCCCCTGCACTGCTGGGGGGTGGGGGTGGTGGGAGACATGGGTGGGGCCTGGTGGAGGGTGCCCCTGCACTGCTGGGGGGTGGGGGTGGTGGGAGACATGGGTGGGGGCCTGGTGGAGGGTGCCCCTGCACTGCTGGGGGTGGGGGTGGTGGGAGACATGGGTGGGGGCCTGCTGGCAGGTGCCCCACAGTGCTGGGGATGGGGGTGGTGGGAGACATGGGTGGGGGCCTGGTGGAGGGTGCCCCTGCACTGCTGGGGGGTGGGAGTGGTGGGAGACATGGGTGGGGGCCTGGTGGAGGGTGCCCCTGCACTGCTGGGGGGTGGGGGTGGTGGGAGACATGGGTGGGGGCCTGGTGGAGGGTGTCCCTGCACTGCTAGGGGGTGGGGGTGGTGGGAGACATGGGTGGGGGCCTGGTGGAGGGTGCCCCTGCACTGCTGGGGGGTGGGGGTGGTGGGAGACATGGGTGGGGGCCTGGTGGAGGGTGCCCCTGCAATGCTGGGGGGTGGGGGTTGTGGGAGACATAGGTGGGGGCCTGGTGGAGGGTGCCCCTGCACTGCTGGGGGGTGGGGGTGGTGGGGAACATGAGTTGGACATGGGTGGGGGCCTGCTGGCAGGTTCCCCACAGTGCTGGGGGATGGGGGTGGTGGGAGACATGGGTGGGGGCCTGGTGGAGGGTGCCCCTGCACTGTTGGGGAGTGGGGGTGGTGGGAGACATGGGTGGGGGCCTGGTGGAGGGTGCCCCTGCACTGCTGGGGGGTGGGGGTGGTGGGAGACATGGGTGGGGGCTTGGTGGAGGGTGCCCCTGCACTGCTGGGGGGTGGGGGTGGTGGGAGACATGGGTGGGGGCCTGGTGGAGGGTGCCCCTGCACTGCTGGGGGGTGGGGGTGGTAGGAGACATGGGTGGGGGCCTGGTGGAGGGTGCCCCTGCACTGCTGGGGGGTGGGGGTGGTGGGAGACATGGGTGGGGGCCTGGTGGAGGGTGCCCCTGCACTGCTGGGGGGTGGGGGTGGTGGGAGACATGGGTGGAGCCTGCTGGAGGGTGCCCCTGCACTGCTGGGGGGTGGGGAGGTGGGAGACATGGATGGGGGCCTGGTGGAGGGTGCCCTGCACTGCTGGGGGGGTGGGGGTGGTGGGGAACATGAGTTGGACATGGGTGGGGCCTGCTGGCAGGTGCCCCACAGTGCTGGGGGATGGGGGTGGTGGGAGACATGGGTGGGGGCCTGGTGGAGGGTGCCCCTGCACTGCTGGGGGGTGGGGTTGGTGGGAGACATGGGTGGGGGCCTGGTAGAGGGTGCCCCTGCACTGCTGGGGGGTGGTGGTGGTGGGAGACATGGGTGGGGGCCATGTGGAGGGTGCCCCTGCACTGCTGGGGGGTGGGGGGAGACATGGGTGGGGGCCTGGTGGAGGGTGCCCCTGCACTGCTGGGGGGTGGGGGGGGTGGGAGACATGGGTGGGGGCCTGGTGGAGGGTGCCCCTGCACTGCTGGGGGGTGGGGGTGATGGGAGACATGGGTGGGGGCCTGGTGGAGGGTGCCCCTGCACTGCTGGGGGGTGGGGGTGGTGGGGACATGGGTGGGGGCCTGCTGGCAGGTGCCCCACAGTGCTGGGGGTAGGGGTGGTGGGAGACATGGGTGGGGGCCTGGTGGAGGGTGCCCCTGCACTGCTGGGGGGTGGGGGTGGTGGGAGACATGGGTGGGGGCCTGGTGGAGGGTGCCCCTGCACTGCTGGGGGGTGGGGGTGGTGGTAGACATGGGTGGGGGCCTGGTGGAAGGTGCCCCTGCACTGCTGGGGGGTGGGGGTGGTGGGAGACATGGGTGGGGGCCTGGTGGAGGGTGACCCTGCACTGCTGGGGGGTGGGGGTGGTGGGAGACATGGGTGAGGGCCTGGTGGAGGGTGCCCCTGCACTGCTGGGGGGTGGGGGTGGTGGCAGACATGGGTGGGGGCCTGGTGGAGGGTGCCCCTGGTGGCTGGGGGTGCAGGGGGACATGCATTGGTGGGCAGTAGTGCAAGTTGACATGTGGGTTGGCTGGGGGGCATGGCCATAGTGGATGGGGTGCCTGCAGGACATGTGCAGGGTAGGCCCCTGTGGTGTGAGCCACCTGCAGGGGCCGTGGAGGGTGTAGAGGGAACACCTGGGAGGACCCACACGTGCAATTCACGTGTGGTGCTCCCTGCGCACCCCTGTAATACACGTACCCTGATGGAATCGCGTGTGGAACTTCAAGCGCACCCCTGTGATACACGTACCCTGCTGAAATCGAGTGTGGAACTTCCCGCGCACCCCTGGAATACACGTACCCTGCTGACTTCGCGTGTGTGACTTCCCACGCACCCATGGAATACACGTACCCTGCTGATATCGCGTTTGAAACTTCCCGCGCACCCCAAAATACATGTAACCAGGACATTCGCGTGTGGAACTTCCCGCGCACCCCTGATATGCACGTACCCTGCTGATATCTCGTGTGAAACTTCCCGCGCACCCCGATATACATGTAGCCAGGACATTTGCGTGTGGAACTTCCCGCGCACCCCTGATATACACGTACCCTGCTGAATTCACGTGTGAAAATTCCTGCGCACCCCTGATGGGTGGGGGCCTGGTGGAGGGTGCCCCTGCACAGCTGGGGGGTGGGGGGGAGACATGGGTGGGGGCCTGGTGGAGGGTGCCCCTGCACTGCTGGGGGGTGGGGGTGGTGGGAGACATGGGTGGGGGCCTGGTGGAGGGTGCCCCTGCACTGCTGGGGGGTGGGGGTGATGGGAGACATGGGTGGGGGCCTGGTGGAGGGTGCCCCTGCACTGCTGGGGGGTGGGGGTGGTGGAAGACATGGGTGGGGGCCTGGTGGAGGGTGCCCCTGCACTGCTGGGGGGTGGGGGTGGCGGGGAACATGAGTT
Organism: Ambystoma mexicanum; assembly: GCF_040938575.1. Taxonomy (NCBI): domain Eukaryota; kingdom Metazoa; phylum Chordata; class Amphibia; order Caudata; family Ambystomatidae; genus Ambystoma; species Ambystoma mexicanum. The sequence continues at coordinate 426,644,819 of NC_090939.1, read as the reverse complement.
GGACATGGGTGGGGGCCTGCTGGCAGGTGCCCCACAGTGCTGGGGGATGGGGGTGGTGGGAGACATGGGTGGGGGCCTGGTGGAGGGTGCCCCTGCACTGTTGGGGAATGGGGGTGGTGGGAGACATGGGTGGGGGCCTGGTGGAGGGTGCCCCTGCACTGCTGGGGGGTGGGGGTGGTGGGAGACATGGGTGGGGGCTTGGTGGAGGGTGCCCCTGCACTGCTGGGGGGTGGGGGTGGTGGGAGACATGGGTGGGGGCCTGGTGGAGGGTGCCCCTGCACTGCTGGGGGGTGGGGGTTGTGGGAGACATGGGTGGGGGCCTGGTGGAGGGTGCCCCTGCACTGCTGGGGGGTGGGGGTGGTGGGAGACATGGGTGGGGGCCTGGTGGAGGGTGCCCCTGCACTGCTGGGGGGTGGGGGTGGTGGGAGACATGGGTGGAGCCTGGTGGAGGGTGCCCCTGTACTGCTGGGGGGTGGGGTGGTGGGAGACATGGGTGGGGGCCTGGTGGAGGGTGCCCCTGCACTGTTGGGGGGTGGGGGTGGTGGGGAACATGAGTTGGACATGGGTGGGGGCCTGCTGGCAGGTGCCCCACAGTGCTGGGGGATGGGGGTGGTGGGAGACATGGGTGGGGGCCTGGTGGAGGGTGCCCCTGCACTGCTGGGGTGTGGGGGTGGTGGGAGACATGGGTGGGGGCCTGGTGGAGGGTGCCCCTGCACTGCTGGGGGGTGGGGGTGGTGGGAGACATGGGTGGGGGCCTGGTGGAGGGTGCCCCTGCACTGCTGGGGGGTGGGGGGGAGACATGGGTGGGGGCCTGGTGGAGGGTGCCCCTGCACTGCTGGGGGGTAGGGGTGGTGGGGACATGGGTGGGGGCCTGCTGGCAGGTGCCCCACAGTGCTGGGGGTGGGGGTGGTGGGAGACATGGGTGGGGGCCTGGTGGAGGGTGCCCCTGCACTGCTGGGGGGTGGGGGTGGTGGGAGACATGGGTGGGGGCCTGGTGGAGGATGCCCCTGCACTGCTGGGGGGTGGGGGTGGTGGTAGACATGGGTGGGGGCCTGGTGGAGGGTGCCCCTGCACTGCTGGGGGGTGGGGGTGGTGGGAGACATGGGTGGGGGCCTGGTGGAGGGTGACCCTGCACTGCTGGGGGGTTGGGGTGGTGGGAGACATGGGTGGGGGCCTGGTGGAGGGTGCCCCTGCACTGCTGGGGGGTGGGGGTGGTGGCAGACATGGGTGGGGGCCTGGTGGAGGGTGCCCCTGGTGGCTGGGGGTGCAGGTGGACATGCGTTGGTGGGCAGTAGTGCAAGTTGACATGTGGGTTGGCTGGGGGGCATGGCCATAGTGGATGGGGTGCCTGCAGGACATGTGCAGGGTAGGCCCCTCTGGTGTGAGCCACCTGCAGGGGCCGTGGAGGGTGTAGAGGGAACACCTGGGAGGACCCACACGTGCAATTCACGTGTGGTGCTCCCTGCGCACCCCTGTAATACACGTACCCTGATGGAATTGCGTGTGGAACTTCAAGCGCACCCCTGTGATACACGTACCCTGCTGAAATCGAGTGTGGAACTTCCCGCGCACCCCTGGAATACACGTACCCTGCTGACTTCGCGTGTGTGACTTCCCACGCACCCATGGAATACACGTACCCTGCTGATATCGCGTTTGAAACTTCCAGCGCACCCCGAAATACATGTAACCAGGACATTCGCGTGTGGAACTTCCTGCGCACCCCTGATATGCACGTACCCTGCTGATATCGCGTTTGAAACTTCCCGCGCACCCCGATATACACGTAGCCAGGACATTTGCGTGTGGAACTTCCCGCGCACCCCTGATATACACGTACCCTGCTGAATTCACGTGTGAAAATTCCTGCGCACCCCTGATGTACACGTACCCTGATGGAATCGCGTGTGGAACTTCAAGCGCACCCCTGTAATACACGTACCCTGCTGAAATTGCGCGTGGAACTTCCCGCGCACCCCTGGAATACACGTACCCTGCTGATATCGCGTGTGAAACTTCCCACGCACCCCAAAATACACGTGGCCTGGACATTCGCGTGTGGAACTTCCCGCGCACCCCTGGAATACACGTACCCTGCTGATATCGCGTGTGAAACTTCCCGCGCACCCCAAAATACACGTAGCCAGGACATTCGCGTGTGGAACTTCCTGCGCACCCCTGGAATACACGTACCATGCTGATATTGTGTGTGAAACTTCCCGCGCACCCCGAAATACACGTAGCCAGGACATTCGCGTATGGAACTTCCCGCGCACCCCCGAAATGCATGTACCCAGCTGAAATGACGTGAGGTACTTCCCGCGCACCCCAGTGATACACGTAGCCTGCTTGCCATGCTGGTACAGGGTTAGCGCAGCCCTTTGCGCTGGATTGGGGATTTTGATGGCTTTTCCCTGCGCGAGAGGCGTTCTTGGGGGCGTAACTGGCGCTGCTGCAGGGTCGCTGCGACACTGTGCGCCACAGCTGGTTTTGGTAGCTGGTATCCATGAATACGCTGTGCGCGGAAATGGGTTTTGGCGCATGCGGCTGGCGCAGGGATTTGCACGCGCACACTGTGCGCCAGCCGCATGCGCCACTTGTGCGCTGAATTCTAGGAATTACCCCCTTAATGTTTAGTGGCAAGGAGTTCCAACGTTGGGAGGCGAGGACAGTGAAGCTAGAGCCTCCTGCTCTTTTAGAGATAAATCTGGGCACCATGAGACATAGGGTGTTGGAGGATCTAGTAGTTCTGATGGACTGCTTCCAGGTGAATTTATTGGTAAGGTAGGGGGGGCTAAGTGGTTGAGGGCTTTGTATGTGAGGCAGAGAGTTTTTAGGTCAATTTTTTGTTGGATGGTGAGCCATTTGCATGTGATTCTAGTGTCAGAGATATGCTCTCACCTAGGAATGTTTAGTGCTACTCGTAGCTCATTGTTTTAAATGACTTGGAGTTTACTAATTATAGCTTGGTTGGCACCTAGGTAGAGGCTGTTGCAGTAGTCTAACTTGGACTGTATGAGGGCTCTCGCTAGTGTAAGGCAACTATTAGTAGAGAGAAAAGGTCTGCAAGCCCAAATTAGTTTTCCTGTGTAGGCGGTGGAGGAGGCGGTTGAATTGACTTGCTTAGTGAGGTTGATATTGGCATCAAGATAGAAGCCAAGAGTTTTCACATTTTTGGCAACAGGGATGGTGTTGCCATCGATGATGATTTTGGAGTAGTTAGGGCTCAGTTTTTGTAGGTTGTTAGGTGAACCAACAATGAGCAGTTCGGTCTTCTCGTCATTCAGGCAGAGGCCATGTGTGGCCATCCATGCCTGAATGACAGAGAAAATTTCATTGATCCTGGTGACATCAGTATTGTAATTGCCAGATATGGTGAGGAGTATCTGGGTGTCATCCGCATAGTTTGTATAGGTGACACCCAGACGATCCAATTTATCAAAGAGAGGCTTTGTAAAGATATTATATAGGGTTGGTGAAACACATGAGCCTTGTGGGACACCACAAGTAATGGGGATGGGGTCTGCTGCTGCCACAGGGGAAAAGACCCTCATGGTTCTTTTGGCCAGGAAGGACTGTATCCACATGACAGCAGAAGGGGAGAAATGGGCGGCAGAAATTAGGTGGTTACAGAGTATTTTATGGTCAACCAAGTCGAAGGCTCCTGAGAGGTCTAGGAGGAGTAGGATAGCAGCCTTGCCCTTGTCTTTAATGTCTTCAATCTGACTTTTGAGATCAACAAGGGCAGTTTCTGTTCCATGCTGAGGTCGAAAGCCAGATTGACGCAGTCCCAGTAATTGGTTGGACTCTAAATAATTATGGATTTGCAAGTAAGCAACTCTATCCAGGATTTTTAGCAGGAAGGGAACGGTGGTGATAGGCCTAAAATTAGTAGGAATGGCTGGGTCCAGGGTCTGTTTTTTTAGAAGAGGGAGGACCCATGACTGTTTCAAATTGTTAGGTACTGAGTTAGTAGAGAATTAAATGTTTATTAATTTAGAAATAAATGGGGAGAGGTCTCTTGCTGCATCTTTTATAATCTGTGCGGGACAGCTGTCCCCTTTACAGTTTGACGGTTTGAGAGAAGTTATAATTTTTTGCACTTCTAAGCCACGGTTGGTATAGGACGTAGTGGGTGAACTGGGGGTGGGTAGGTTACAATTGGAGAGTTGTAATCTTTTGCTTTCAATTTTCGTTTGCAGGCCGGTGATTTTATTTGTGAGGGCATTTTGGATGCTAGTGCACCATAAATGGTACTTCGCGGACATGTCCATAGGTGGATTGGGGTTTTCTAGCTCCTTCAAGATAGTAAATAATTCTTTAGTACTGGAACTAGCATTGTTTATTCTTACATTGTAAGCTTCCTTTTTGGTGCAAATTATTTCTTTTTTATAGAGGGAGGATGCATTGGTGAGATTGATTTTGTGTTCCTCAGATGGATTCATTTTCCAAAGGGTTTCCATTTTAGTTTTCTTATTTCTTAGTATTTTAAGTTCCGGTGTGTACCAAGAGTTAAGATGGGCTCTAGGTTTACCTTTACGTAATTTTAAGGGGTCAATGATGTCAATAGCTTTGGTCATGGCATCATTTTAAGTGTCTACAAGTAGGTTGAGGTACGATGTGTCAGGGATCATGTTAAGGGTGGGTAGAACCAGTGGAATGAGGGTTTCTACGGTAATGTTACGCTTATTTCTAGTCAGACATGCTGGTGCCGGGGGGCACTGTATGTGGTTCGGGTTGTTGGTGCTAATGTCAAATGAAAGTAGGAGATGGTCAGTCCATATAAGAGGTTGGGGGTCCTTACAGGCGATGTTGCAGTTGTGGGCAGTGAGCCAGTCTAAGGTTCTACCCTTCTGATGCGTGGGTAAGGTGTTAAGTTGAGTGTAGTTGTGTTCGCATAGGGCATTGGCAAGGGAAGATGCAGGGGTATTGTGAGGATCATTGTAACCCAGGTTAAAGTCACCTAGGATAATATTCTGTGAGAGAGGTTTAGATTTCTCTACTATGAGGGAGGTTATATCTTCCTCAAAGGTCCCTGTTGGGCCAGGGGGCCTGTATATTAGTTCCAAAGTGATAGTGGTCTTAGGGGTAGTTTGTATTTTAATGGAGAGGTGTTCACATGAATTTAGTATAGGGGCGGTAACAGATCTAATATCAAGCGAGGATTTGAATATGAGAGCTACACCTCCTCCACGAGCATTGGGTCTGTCAGCCCTAAGGAGGGAGTAGTTGTCAGGAACCGCAAGGGTTAGATAGGGACCTGCTGCTGCATGAAGCCAGGTTTCTGTGGTGGCAAGGAAGTCCAGATCTCCTGAGCGGATGAGGTCGGCCATTTCAGTAGGGTGAGCAACAAGGGATCTGACGTTACGTAAGGCTCCTTTTAGGGAACCGGTGTTTACATGGGTATTTTTATTGGTGTCTTTAGTCGTGGGAGTAGTTAGTATTTTACTCTGTAAGGTGCGAAGTCTGCAGCCTAGTCTGTTGTTGCGGGTGGTGATGTTGGGGTAGGCTGTGGGGCGATGTTCTGTTATTTTGAGTGAGTTTTGGTTGGTGTCACAGTGGGCATCTTTGGCAAGGTCAACGAGGTTAAGTGGAGGGTGATCTAGAGTGACGCCGATTTTAGCAGTATGGTCTGTAGGGGCACTGTAGGGGAAGGGAGGCAATTGGTGCTATACAGTGATTTTGCAGCCAAGTGTCCCACATTAAATATGCAAATGTTAAATATTTAATATGTCCCCTATGCTCCCATTATAATGTGTGCTATATATTGAATTGAATACCAGCTTTATTCAGTGTTTGTACTATCAAAGCACACATCATACAAATAAAAACATAATTACAAAATGTTGCCAGATAAACACCAGATGAATACGCATTAGGTAAAAACAGCTTAAAACAGCTAAACACATCTAAATATCCCAAGAGATCACTTTATCATTAGTGTTAGAAACTCTCACTCTCCTCAGCTATGCCCTATCTAGGTACTTGGCCACTAAGTGGGCTACAGCTAACTCACCATTAGTTATACAAACATGTAATGCCTCCACAGTCCTCCAAATACCATTTGATCTAAACATGGGAAATAAGTACTTAGCTCTTAGAGCATCAGACCATTGGCACAGCAAAAAAAAATGGGAGACTTTTTCAACGGGTGCACCACAGATCAAACACCCTAAGCTATTTTGTGAGGACCATTTATTCTTATAAGAAGCAATTCGCAAAACACCTGCTCTTAGATCTACATAAAGTAATCATGCATGGGAGGGTTTAATAACACCTAGATATGATTCAAACCCAAAGTCTTCCTTGATGCACAAGTACTGACGCCCGCAGGAAAGTTTTAGGCTAGCCATCCCCAAGCCGCCTCCATGGATTGTCTACATGCCTGCAAGCCTGCCTTCTTTACCGGATTCAATGATCCCTTCATCATAGTGGGCGGTCAATACCACAGAGTAGGGAGATAAAAATGTGTGCAACCAGAATGCAAAATGTTTCATCCAAGGAGTGGAGTGGCTACTTTCGAAGGTCATGAATTCTATCAACATAGCTGTATAGTAGTATATGGCTGGAGGGGTCCACAAACGTATCTAAAACAGGAGTGGTTTCAGAAATGTAAGATCTTCACTGGGCCGGAGATTACAGTCTAAATGTAAAATTATGTTTGCCGATCCTCTTGGTTGGGTAAGAATGGATTTCAGAAAGTTATTTTCAGTGACTCGCAGGGAGACTGATTTTATATAAACCAAGATCTGTGCTCCTTTATAGAACTGCAGGAACAGCCTTCAGCCTATATAGATGCAGATCTGGGGATAATCTACCCCCGCCATGCGATGAAGAAAACCTTCTTATTCGGCCAGCATACTTCTCTAGGCTTAAATTTGCTTTGGATACATGTTCCTTCCAAAGGCCATTTCCAACGAAGCACAGGCCCAAATAGTCATAAGCCATGGCCAGCTCTAATTTTCCCCATTCACTTCTATAGTGACAATTCTTCTTTGTTAATATCCAGGCGTAATTCCCAATATTTATTTGCAAATAGTGACATGGCAAGCTTGATTCCCATTGGACTAGTTGCAAGCAGCACAGTGCTCTCCATGTAAATCTACACTGGGTAACGCATGCTGCCCATCCTGGATGAATTCAAACTATTGGCCACAAACTCATCATTCAGTTAATTAGTATAAAGACAGACAAGTAATGGGGCCAATATACACCCTGTCTCACACCTTGCTGCACCGCAAAAGGCTCTGTACACTCTCCACCCACTCCCCAGCACACAGCAGCCTTACTTTCTGAATACAAGGCCTGGATTATAGCAAAATAAGGTGAAAGGGGATATACACTGATTTTGGACTCTGGTGTCTTAGTGTAATTTGTACAATACACTGTTTTTGTGTCCATTGTAGTCTGCTCCCTTGTGCCAAATACTGTTATTTCTCCACTAGGTGTCCAATGTAATTCAACTGACTTTCTTCTAAATACTAAAAATAACCTCAACAAATTCTAAATTGTTCCTTACCTCTCTGGAATTCAAACTCTCCTCAACAACCATTCTCAAGAACTGTCTTCTTGGCACCCCCTTCTGCATGCTCCCTGTGAGGAATTCCACCATCCACATGGTGGGTGTGTGCTCACCTGGGCTTTTTTAAAACATTTTAAATGAAATTGAATGATGCTAGATGAACCTCTGGAAACTGTGAGGCTAATCTGCACACATTTTTCCATGGTCATCGCACGGCATACGCATAGACTCGTGTATTCTGGAGGACACAGTCTACAGGCAAAGTCCCACTTGTCATATTTTGTTGGGATATGACAGGAGGAGTACTTGATGCATCTCTAGAAGGGGGAGGTCCAAACTTTCCTCCTGCCATGGCCAGCCTGATTAACTAAGAAAGGCTCCAGGGATCTGCCATGCTCTTTTGTTGGGCCCTGCAGCTCGTGGCAGCAATTCACATACCAATCAGATGGTAATTCAGGCTTGCCGTCTACATGCCACCAGCCCTATCATCTATACTATCTAGGCTTAGCTCATGCATGGCACCCTCCCAAATCCAGAGCCTCCCTAAGCCCACTGCCACCAGGAACCTCAGCCTGAGTACTCGCTTTCAGCGTACATACTCCTCCAAATACACCATAGACCCTAAGCTACACAATCACGCTTGTGTCTTTCCTAAGACCACAAACACTCTCAGATCACACACTCACACAGACCAACCCCATTCTGCTAGGCCATTTAACGCTGTCCAAATCCATGAGAATACCCTTGACCAGTCCTCGGGTCCACATATATCCAACATCACCCCACCACCCCTCCCCTTAAAGTGCACTCATTAATGCTCGCTCTCTCTCCGCCCATGCTCTTGAAATCCACAACCTCCTCACCGTCCACAACCTAGGCCTACTAGCCATATCTGAAACTTGGCTTCATGATGCATCCGGTCCTGCAATATCCCTAGCCCTCCCTCCTGGCTACTCCATACTCAGAAAAGACAGACAACTGAGAGGAGGAGGAGTAGCCCTCATTACTGCAGACTGACAATCCATTAGGCAATGCAACACCCTTTGGGAAGTTCATGCCGACCTTATCTCTACAGAATTCAACTTATCACCCAGCTGCACCATAAATATTCACACCATCTACTGACCACCCACCACTACCCCTGAGTTCCAAGCACAGCTCTTGCACCTACTAGGAGACAACCCTAAAAAATCCACTAAAACAATGTTATTTGGAGACCTCAATGTTGCTTTCAATGATTCCAATGATAAAACTGTAGCAGCACTAGACAGAGAACTCACTAACATGGGATTCCAAAAGAATGTCACTACCCCCACGCATTGCAAGGGCCTCACCCTCAACTGGGTGACGGACCACAACTGCCATACCTCCATTACTTCTATCTCTGTCCTCCCCTGGATGGACCACAACTGCATACAATTCTCCATCCCAGCTACCCAACCTGCTAGAAACTCACACATGCACCGCCAGCCCACGTGAGAAGCTCCAAAAAATTGATCATGGAAAACCTCCTTCCCTTCCTGGATACCCCTGAAGTTATGCTTCCCTTTTCCAAGGACCCAGCCACCCTTGCAAACCTTTACGACTATACGATGAATAATGCCATCAAAGCTATTGCTCCACTTGAAAATAAGAAAGAGAAAAAACCAATACACTCGGGCCAATCTCAAATGGGGAGCCATGGAGGTAACCCCACAAATGGGATCCTTAACTCCCCTGACTACATCAGCCCACGCTACAAGGGAAATAAACCCATCCTGGGCTATGTGTGAACACCTCCAGCCCAAGTGGAGGGGGATCCAAACAGACAGGTGGAAACCCAGGAAACTTCCCTCCTCACTTTCCCCAGGAGGGCAGTAATCCCCCAAATGCCAGATCAAATTTCTTTCCCGGTACTCGCCAAACTTCAACCCCCAAAACAACCCATCCTTCTTTCCCCACTTTCCCGAGCCCAGACAGCCCAATCCGGGAGAGGGGAGGCTAAGGGTGGAGGGGCACCCAAACTTTCCTAACCAGGGGTATTTTGTGAGGAGGGACAATTACCCTTCCCGGGATCAACCCAGGGTACATCTGAGGACCCCGTACCAGCCAGAGCGGGTGTCCCAACTAGAGCGCCAGGTCCAGAACATGGAACAGAATCTGGGTCGCATGCTGAGGGCTCAACAGAACCCTCAGATGAGCATGGCAGCTCAGAACTCCTCGAATCCAGGGTCTGGTGCTCTAGAACAATGACGGAGGAAGAACCCTGACAACCCACCAGTTCCCAGGGAAGAGGCACAATGGGAAGGGGGGTATAAAGCCTTAGAGGAAGCTCCCTTCCCCACATGTGAAAAGCCCCTGAAACCCAGGAACCGGAACCAAAATCTCCTGCCCCCGAAAGTCTGCAACCCAAGGAGCAGAGGGTGGGTAGGAGAAATAAAAGTCCCATTTTGTGGAGGAGGTGCAAATCTTCCAGTTTGAAGGAGAGGGATCCTCAGAGGATCCTGGGAACAGCATATTCTCCTTCAAGGGTGGGGGAACTCCTCCCAAGGAAAAATGGGTTCCGAAGGATCCAAGTCCAGACTGGGTAGATGTGGGGACTGAGTTAAAACCGCCTATCATCAGTGCCTAGAATGACCAACACGGAAATCCCCTGGTTCAAACCCTTCCTGGTAACTGCCTCCAAAAAGAGGGGGCAGCCCAGAATCAGTACCAGGGGAACCCAAAACTTCCCCCATATCTAGCTGTCACCTTTTTCATACAGGTTCCCAAGATCCCAAAGAGAATCCTGCCCAAATCATTTATCTGTCAGTATCCAAAGCAAAGAAATTAACCCACCAGTTGGCCAACAAAGTGCATTATCTTTGCCCCCTTGAAGAAAAGGAGAGAAGATGTTATGCCCCGGTCAAAATACAGGGGCAAAGTACAATTTTGGCACTAGTGGACACTGGATCCCAAGCTACCCTTCTGTCAAAAAGGGTCTTTGACCAGCTGAATTTGGGAAGGGGGGAGAAATAGCAAATTCCCCTCCCCCCTCTTCCTGGACAACTTCAGAACTTCGACAGGAAGGAAATTCCTGTCGAGGGGACTGCAGATTTGGACATTAAAAATGGGTGACACAAGGTGAAGCACCCAGTCATAGTTGTGACTCCAGAGGGAACACCTTGTTTACTAGGGAATGACATCCTGCATAGATTGTCTCCCCTCATAGATTGTGTAAACAAGGTCCTCTGGACCCAGACTAGCCAACCAATAAAATTGAAACAGAGTGTCAACCATGTTAGTTTAAATGGCACATGCCACATGGTTGAGCAAAAACCTGACCCAATAGAATTTCACTTCCAGAATAATCAATTCCCAGACGTGACAGTAATTGCAGTAGGACAACAAACTGGTGATGCAGAGACCTCTCTATTTCTGAAAATCAACATTCATTCCAGTCTAAGGTGGCATTCCACACTGGAAGGAAACACTCTGAAATTCTATACAAATTCACAATCAGAAAATCCCATTCCTATAGTCCTAAAAGATGAGTAATCAGCTCAAAGCTTGGCTGATATTCAGAAAATTGGAGAGCAGCTGTTTATCCCCATCCAGTTAAATGAGGGGAAGGACCCTGTTCTTGCCCGAGTATGTGTGAACAACGGTAAGAGCTTCATCAGCGAGGCCATGTTCCGCAAACTCCCAAAAGATCCAGCCATTCCCACATTTAAATTGTTAGACAAATGAGAAATGGACCTGGAAACACCCAATTCCAAACATCTCCTGCTTAGCAGATGTATGCTCAAAATTTCCATAGGCAACAAGAGCATTTTCCATAATTGTTGGGTCGTGCGAGATGTCCCTGCTGCATTTTATTTAGGCGGTGACATTCTCAATCGCTTTGCCATTAGTTTGGACCTAATAAACTTCAAAGCTTGGTCCCGATTAGCGGGTAATCCCATGGACTTTGATGACCCAGAGAAAGCATTTTGGTCAGCTCAATTGCTGCCATATGCAGTTGAAATTCAGATTGGAGAGGAAGTCACCATCCCAGAATGGATCCAACAATTCTTACTGGAAGTAAAAATTAAAAGAGGACAGAAACTGAAAAACCCTGACGCCTATGTCCATCTTAATGCTAATTTCGAACAGCAAGGGTTGGGGGTAAACCCAAAACCATTAATCAACATAGAACACGACACCATTCCAATAGAGGTGGATAACAGCGACCTAAAGATTATCACTCTGGGCACAGGCACCATTATTGGAATGGCGGTTGATGACCGACATTTTTCCGTATATTTAGGTAATGAACTGTTAGGACCAATGCCCAAGGACTGTTTTGACAGTGATAGTGATGATGACACAACACCAGACAGGATCTTCACCCGGCATGGGGGGAATTTCCTGGTATACTATTCCTGCCTTATGGTAAGAAAGATGTGACCTGTGACTTCAGGAGGGATGAGGTGATCTTTCAAGTCCACGAGGACTGCCTTCCCCACCTGACACCATCAGTCCAAATCAGCACTTTGACCCGGGACTTCTCCATCCAGCTGGAGGAGTCCGCTGAGATAGCCAAACCGTAAGTCTTTCCAGGCTTCAGGCAGATGGTTGATGAGAGAGTCAACCTAGCTGATGCCTGTGAGACTCTGGAGCAAAAGCACAATTTGAAACAAGTTTTCTTAGATTTTCAAGATCTCTTTGCGGTGGACTCATATGACTGTGGTCGCACTGACATCCACACAACAACAATTCCCACGGACCCTGGCATTACTCCAGTGTTTGTGAAGCAATATCACTTACCTCTCGTATTAATGGAGTGAGTCCCTTACTGAAATAATTAAGAACCTTGAGTCCCGTGGAATAATTCATCGAGTCCACAGCACCTTCAATAATCTGGTGCTGGGGATTTTCAAACCAAACGGCCAGTGGAGACTCTGTGCTGACCTAAGGGAGCTCAACAAATGGGTCCATACTTCCAGATGGCCTCTTCCCTACATTGACCAAGGGCTGGCCCAGATCCAGGGGTCAAAGGTATTCACTGCTGCAATGTACATGAACCAATGGGTACTGGACTGTACCTGTCAGTAGGGATGACCAATACAAGCTGGCCTTTACCTTCGGGGGGGCAGCAGTATACTTGGACCCGGACTCCCTTTGGATACATCAACTACGGCAATGAATTTAACCTCTTTCTATATAAGGCCATGCCCAACTTGGGTGAAAGGGGTAACCTGGCCTATGTAGATGATGTTCTAGTCAAAAGCTCAACTGTGGAGGAACACATAGCAGAGATCTGTTATATCCTGACACATTTGAGGGCTGCTGGTGCAAAACTCTCCTTTCAAAAGGCACAGTGGTGCAGAACCTGCGTCAATTTCTTGGGGCATGAGATAACTCCTCAGGGTCTCTGTCCCCAGGAAAAGAAAGTGGAAGCACTCCAGAAATTAAAAGACCCCATAACTCTGCGGGAACTAAGGAGCCTCCTTGGACTAACTAATTACAGCAGAAAGTTCCTTGAGGACTACGCAGAGATCACAAGACCCCTTATCCATCTTTTGAAAGGGGGGGCCAAGTGGGAGTGGGGTCCAGAACAAGCCGAGGCAGAAAGACAACTCAAAAGAAGCCTCTAACAAGCGCTTTGACTAGCTTACTTACCGTGTCAAAAACAAGGAGTTCTTCTTGGAGACAGGGTTCTCAAATACATGCTTGACTGCAGTTTTACATCAAAAGCATGACAAGGTCAATAAAGTAATCTACTATGCAAGTAAAATGTTATCCTCTGTGGAGGAAAAATTCAACGATTGTGAGAAGGCACTCCTGGCAACGGTGTGGACATTGAAGAATTACTGCCCGTTCATCCAGGGGGAACACATCACAGTGGAGACTCCACACCAACCTTTGCAGTATCTTCAGAGGGACAGGATCCGGGCCGGAAATGTGAGTAATTCCTGAATTACTTCCTGGATTCTTTCAATTCATGGCTTTCCTGTGGAAGTCAGATATGGGCAAAACAAGAAGAGTCCCCTCGCGCTAGGTCTGGCTGACTTGCATGATTGTGCCAGAGAAACTGTCTTGAGGACGAAAGACTTAAAAAATCAAGGACAACATGGAGGCATACCTTAATTCCCCACACAAAGTCTATGAAGAAGACCAGTGTGAGGGAATGCCCACTGTCTATGTGGATGGGTGCTCTTACCATGTTAACAACAACGGGGTAAAAGAACTTGTGACCGGCATAGGGAATGCATGGGTGAATGATGCCCCAGAACCCTCCGTTGGGTACAAAATCGGTCCCCGGAAGTAATCAAGTGGCAGAGCTGATGGCTGTGCATCAAGCCATCCTCACTGCTGTCCAACAGCATCTCCACGAACGGGTCATAATCACAGACTCAGATTATGTATGGAACGGGTTTTGTGGAGCACCTGGTCAACTGGAAAACCAGAGGCATGCTATGTGCTAATAATAAACCATTGAAACATGGGAAAATAATACAAAATATTGATGATCTGGTCACCTCGAATGGGATGACCATCTACTGGAAAAAGATCAAGGATAATTCTAAGGTAGAGGGACCAGACAAAACTGGGAATGACCTAGCTGATCAGCTGGCTAAAACCGGAGCCATCCAAGGGTATCTACTTGAGATTGAGTCCCTGTTGGGGGAAATCCAGGTAACTGCTATCACTAGGTTCCAGAGAAATGCTCACAATGAACTCTCAACTGCACAATGGAGTAAGGAGACCCCAGATGCTGATTTGATTATGGCTCAAAAAGGGGATCCAATAATTGGTAAGTTTTATCAACACATTGAGGACCCTGAGAACTTTCCCCTAACGGATACCGATTACATAGGGAAAGAGGACCTCAGAGTGTTGATGAAATGTCAAAAAATTTTCAGAATACTAGATTGTTTGTTGGTGAGGAGATCAATAGCTGGCCATGACCAGTGGGTGGTCCCTACCTCATTCTGAAGCCTGATGCTAAGTCACGCCCATGATGTGGCCACAGCCAGTCATCGGGGGTTTCATATGACACTAGAAAGCTTGCAAGAGGTTGCATACTGGCCACACATGGGGCAGGACCTCGACCAATACTTGAAGGGGTGTCTTGTGTGTGCACAATTTCAGCCAACATCACTCACACACCGTGCTCCCCTCCAAAAGAGTGGGATGACACTGCCTTGGTCAGATTTACAAGTCAAATTGATCAGGCCCATGATTCGCTCCTTTAGGGGGAACAAGTACATGTTGACCGTAACATGCTTGTTCACTAAATGGGTGGAATGTCTCCCGGGCCCAAATTGTAAGGCAAAAACAGCAGCTGCCCTGATGATCAATCACATCTTCTCGCGTTTTGGACTACCCCAAAAGGATTGAGTCAGACCGACGTAGCCACTTTACTAGCAAAGTGATGACAAAGATGTGGGAGATACTTGGGGTCAAAAGGAAACTACACATTGCCTACCAAAAAGCCCCTAGTGGTGGAGTTGAGAGATACAACAAGACTATTGTGAGCATATTAAAAAAGTTTGTGGCAGATTCTGGGCCAAGTTGGGACATTCGCTTACCTCTTGTCCTAATGGCCATCCGATCTGCCCCTTCTTCTGCAACAAAAATGTCTCCATTTGAGCTGATGACTGGATGAAGGATGGTGCTTCCCCAGCATCTGCTCTACAGAACCCAAGAGCAGACCTTGATAACTGCCTCCACAACTCATGAGTATGTTGAGAATATGAGAAAACACCTTCAACATGCTTTTGCCTATGCTCAGCGGAATCTAGAAAGATCTGCAGACAGTATGAAGACCCACTATGACCTTAAAACAACTAAAAAAGAATACTAAGTAGGAGACCGGGTCTACTTGTACAATTTCCAAAGGAACCAAGCCAAAAAGCACAAATTCCCCCCTTCTTGGCGGGGTCCTTTTGAAATTGTAGACAGAATCTCACCAGTTGCCCACAAAATCTGCATCCCCAAAGGCAGTTTGGCAGAGGGGGAAGACAAGTGGGTCCACATCAACTAGCTGAAGTGTTGCCATCCTAGGCATACTCTGCGGCAAATAGAGGAGCCATCTGGAAACCCATAGGGGGACATTCTGGCCCCCTAGAAAATTCCAACTGTTAAAAACCATTCCACCTGTTGAAAACCATTAGGAATTACAGGCGGGAAATATTGTCAATTTTATGTCAAATGTATGCATCTGCCCCACTACATGAATAGTGGTGGGGACATGTCCATAACCATGCTCTGTTCTGTCTCATAGTACTGAAACCAAGGATTCTAAGCACCAAGGAGGACCACTCAGGGACTGGGAGGAAAGACACAAGGGGCCAGGAGTATCGCTCCATACTCCCATCCACAACCGGCGAGGAGAACCTGTCAATCTAGCACTGTTGGGAGAAGCAGACGACATTCTCAATCTCGACCAAGAAGAAAGAAATAACATCCCAATCTCCCGACTTCCCCTTGACGGGCGGTCAATCTCAAGTCGTAAGGGGGTCTCTGTGGGATGTCTTGACCCACTTTTGCTCTGCCAGGCGGCATCCCTGTGTCTGATGGTGCAAGAAATATCAAAATGGCCGCAAAACCCTTGTGCGAGCCAAAACCTTTGAAAATCACGCTTTGCAACACAAAAAGATGGCTGCCCAATCTGCCATGCATGTTGTCAGTGGTGGAACAGAGATCTCACTCCTGAAATATGTCACTGGGCTGTCCAATAAGGGAAAATGGAGCACAGAGGTAAAAGCAGTGCTTTGCTGAAAGAAATCCAAAATCTTGATTTTAAATCCTTTTTTCTTGGTTGCTGAAACTGCAGAATGCTGGTACAAAACACCCTCAAACTTCCAATATTCTTGCTGGGTGCTTCAATTCCCTTGGTTCAAGAAATCATGGCGAACTTATAATGTTCTGAAAAGCTAAATTTGTCATAATAACTTCCGCAGCAAAAGTTGCCTGCCTGTGGAATCTGTCAAAATCTGGGCGCAGTACCCTCAGCCGCCTGAATGACAGCTGTCAGAAGTCTGCATGATAAACATAAACTTGTACAAACTGAAATCAAATGGTTGAAAACTAAGTGGCCTGTTACTGAGAGTAACCTATGTTGTAACAGTTTAATTCCATGGGTTACAATCTGGAATAAGTGTTCTAGCTGCTTGTTTTGAAATTACAAGTTTGTTTTATGCAAAGAAAAAATGCTACAGAATTAACATTTGAATTTAAGCCTGACTAAAATCAACTAAACCAGTATAACAGCTTCCCCCACAGAGGTAGGGCTTCTCCCGTCTCCTTCCCTCCACCAGGAGATCACACCTAAGTGATGATTATAGGGTGGGAGGAGACTTTGGGCTGCAGTGGGAAGGAGACAATGGACATCCTCCAGCTATAAAACTGGCAAGTGAGAAGGGTTGTTAAATGGCCTGGGCCCAGGAGGAACTGGGAAGAGACTGCTTCTGAACTGCAGGGAGATAGAAGGAGGCGGAGACAAACAACAATGTGTTGCTTAATAAGGACCAAGGACACATTTTAAAAGGACTGATAACTTACTGTGTAAAATTGTCAAAAACACAAAAATAACAGCATTGTTAATGTAAATATTGGCTGCACATTTGAAAAGGCGCCGGAACTCTGTGACATGTTCTGGGAAGAAACAGCGGAAAATGTGATATTACATAAAATGTATTTTTGGTAGAAGCATGAAACTTCATACACTTATGCCCAAGTTCAACGCGCACATTTGTACAAATTTTCTGATAAACTGGACATTGGGTTCCTGACAAAAAGGGCAAAATCCTGTGGAAAGCAGGATTTCAGAAAGCAGAAAGGGTTTTGTGGAGTACCTGCTACTCAAAATATGTGATCTATATATGTGGTTGTGATAGAAGTTGCATATGTGGAAATATGTATTGTACCAACAGTAGATTTTGTGTTCAAGAGGCTAGGGGTTTACTCCAGGCCTCATAAACCAACACCATCAAGATGACACAATGTTTTTCTCCTCCTACCAAGGCAAAGAGGAGACCCTGACCAATCCCTGGCAAAGGGTAGCACTTAGGATAAACCAGCAGACACACCCCTTTATCATAAGCATAGATAGAGACTGCTCAGCACTGAAAAAAAGACACACAGATTCACCCATTACCCCGATGCTGGCGAAGCACACTGCAGCAGAAATATCCATCTTACTTGCTCCAGACTCCAGAAACTTGGCAAAGCAGAAAGGCCGATTTTATAGCTGAATCATTCTCAGCTAGGCCTTAAATTCCAGAACCAGAATACCACCACCAAAGGGGAGCATCAAAATATATACAGCTGGGCTGTACTGTACTGCTTGCCTGCTAAAAGAATTATCAACAGAACCAAATGATCCAATCCAGTTGTACCGTGCTGTGACCAGAGCCACTGCAGACCCGATCCAGTCCTGTGCTGTGCTGTCAACAGACCCAGTCCAGTCCTTTGTGCCCAGCAGTCTGTCCTGACCAGAATCCTGATGGTTCCGATTAAAAACCTATCTAGTGAGTATCTATAGAATTAACTGTGTCACATATCATATGTACTTTGCATAGTCTCATCCCAATCTCAATTCATCATATTCGCAAATTCAGAATCATAGTTTTTTCAGAACTTTTCTTGCGCTGAGTTTCTCTCATGTGTTTCTAAAATCATAAGTCATTAGTGTTGTGAGTAACTAAAGTGAATCCCAGAAAGAAATTGAGTATCCACCATGTGACGGGTTCCCTGGCCAGGAACTGATGGAGATTCATGTGTGGCATTCTCTTTTTCTATAGTCATAATCTAGTGTAAGAAATCCCATTCGTCATTAAAAGTGCATTCCTGTTTTCCATTCTTGCGCCTATCTCGGAAAAACAACCTCCACTAAAATGTCCATAAGTTCCTCAGTTTTTGTGCTAGAAACAACATTACAAATGCTGCTTGTAGCTAACATCCACAGCTTTAATTCACATTCCAAATCCATATAGTTCTCCCATAATCGCGATTGCCGCGTACTGAAAAGTTTGCCACGAATTTCATTTTTGGCTATTTATTACAGGTGTAAAACAGCTTTTGCTTGCTTCTGTCCTCAATTCTCAGATTTCACATTGTTTCTTAGCATCAAATCATTGCTAGTGTTTGTGTGCAACTATCCAAAGCAGCTCCCATAAGAATTTAAACAATTTCAGCAATTTAAACCATATTTAGTGTTTTGACCCAATCCATTCTCAAGATAACTTTAAAACCATTCTGACTGCTTGCCAATCAATTCTGTTTTTTCCCTTGTGTTGCTGGGGGGAAATTGGGATTGGGATTGATATTTTGTTTGAATTCTGCCATTCCTGAAAACCTGCTCTCTCCTCCTATCTCTTTACATTGCCTATTGGGGGGGAGGTGAGGTGTGTGCAGGGGGAAATAGTAACCACACTGCTATTTGATCTGAACACACCCACAAAAGTATTATTTCTGTGCTGAATTGTTTTGCTCACTATTACTCCTTGTGCATTAAAGAGATTATTCAATGTTACATCATCCCATTGGTGATTGTGTACCCATTAAATCATAGTGTGATTCAATTGTAACTACATAAATAAATATTTTAACTTTGCAAACCTGCATGATTCCTGGTTCAGTGTGACAAGGGGGGAGGGTGGTTCCAGGAAAGGGGTGTGATATGACTGGTACATCGTTCATAACAAAATAACTTTTAGACAAAAATAAATAAGGATTTCAGTTGTGCATTACACGCTAGGCATTGACTTGCGTGTGTGCTGGATTGAAATCTCTTACAACATAATCAATGCACAGTAATTGGAATCGCCATACCCGTGGCTAAGGTGATAGTCATAGACACGGCTAAACCCGCCAAAAATACACAACGTGGCTAAACCCGCCAAAAATACACAACGTCTAATTGGCTTGGTGATATCTGCAGCTATAATCCATTTGACAGGGCATAATGTTTAATTGGCTACCTTATCCGCGGCTATTTAAAAAAAAGGCATCAAAGGTTTTCTCCTTTTCCAATATACTTAAAAACTTATCTGGGTGGCTCTTAAGAGAGTCTTTGGGTTATTTTACCAATATATAACCGAACAATATGTTTTCAATCAGAAAAATGCACTTAACCTTTATTGCAATAAAATAAATCTTGCAACATGTATCTGTGCTCTTTCTTTAGATAATTAATTAGATGATTAATTAAGTTGTTCTCCCTATCAAAAATATTTCTCCACAATTGCAACATAAAACACTCATCTAAAATAATATTATACAAACAAAACAACTCTGTAAGCCAATGCTTTGACAACATATCACCTATGTCCTCAAAATCACCATTAACCCCATTCTCAAAATTCTCAAATTCTCCACAGTCTTTTGATCAATCATTTTGAAATTGGTTGCATGTTTGAAATATCCAATCAAACAATACATATAACACAAAATGCACAATCTCCTAAAACTACACCTCTCTCTCAAGAAACAAGAATGTACTATGTAGAAAATCTCTTAATACAATGATACAATATAAATTACAGTTTAATTGGCATAAAAAAAAATCACTAAAAAATGCATTCTCTGATAGGTTCAACAATTCAACAGCATCTGAGGTACTTGACATCCTATTGGCAACTACCCACCACACAGACAATGAACAACCAATCAGAAAGTAAAAACAGTTTCTCCTCATGTACTCTTCCTCCATTGATAATTCTAATATCTGAAGTTACAAGCATTATTTTTTTATACCACACTAAAATGGAAAACTACATGCAATGGCTGGAGGACAATTATCTTACAGAGGAAGAAATGAAAAAAAGAACATGCTGAAGAAAATGAATCAGAAGTAAATACACCACATTTGGGATTCTGTAAATCCATTCCTTATATTTATGTAAAATGAGACTAACAATAATATTTTAAGGAACAAAAACATATACTTTATCTACCTACTATCAAATGTCTACACAATCGACACAAATATTTTTAAAGTGTATCATATCTTCAATTGTTTACAAATATTTCAAATATTTTCAAACAGATGAAGAAGTAATTCAAGTATCACAAAGAATCAAACAAGGGACATGGATTCACTAAAACAAGTAAAATCAATCAAAAAGAACACTGAACATTTAATACAAATCATGGACAGTAAAAATCCAGATAAATGGGCTAAGGAAGAAGATGTATCATGTGTTCAAGCTAAAAGAAAAAGAAAACCTACAACATCACCCCCCCAAAAAAACATGATTTCAACAAACTTTGTTTGCATATTTATTTAACTTTTCTAAGTATGTACAGTTATATGTATTATTAACGACTATAAATGTTTTCAAATGTTATAAAAACCATTTACAAACACTATACTCAACACCATCCACATGCAATTGTTTTTCATAAATGTCTCCAAAACCGCGGCTACCTTAAGGTGAGTCTAGAATAGCCCCAGGCAAATACCCTCCAGTCGTTGCTACTCCTTAACACAATCATAAATATACCAATGGGGCTCCATTTGCAGTAGTCACCACTATAGAATTGTATTTTTTTAAGTAACTGAGGATAGAACATGAACAACAAAGGAGACAGTAAAAAGAGTACACAAAAGGAGTTATGTAAAGTACATAATAACTCCTCACTCATAGCCACAGCTAGAGTTAATTGATATTAAACTTTAGGGGGCAAGTCACATATATTTTGTATTAATGTATACATAATAGATCAGTCCTAGAAAGGACTATTTCAGGTACAAACAGCATACTTTTTTCCACATTGTGGCTTATAGCTGCGGGTATGGAGTAAAGAACCGTGGCTACCATCGTCCCCAGTCATTGCTGCGGTTAACCCCACCTCCAATATGAACGACCCATTGGGCTACACCGGTAATTTGATCCTGACGCAATCACCTTGTTTCACATTGTTCTCTTTCACTGACTTCCTCTCATCATACCTCCATTTATTTCTCATGTGTTTCTCTCACATCCAGTCTCTCACTTACTGTGCACTCTCCCACATCTATCTTGCTCTCTTCATTGATGGAGGGCACAATTAGGTGTCCTCCCCCTACATAACTCAAACGGAGATACCATTGTCGTTGTGTGGGGATAACACCTGTGTGCCACCATTCTGCTCATCACATGCCTCAACATTCACCCAGGCCAACCTGATGCAGTCTTTGATTACCTTAGTAAACGTTCTGCCACCCCATTGGTTTTGGGATGATAAATGGCAGTCACTGTATGTTGTATTCCATTGCTAAACTTCATCACTCATTTCTTTTGATTTGAATTGCTCACCGTTGTTTGTCAACATCTCCACTTGATATCCTTCCCTCTTAAACGCATCCTCTATAAACTTGACAACATCTTTTGTCACTATGGAAAGTGGCACTCTCACTTCCACCCATTTAGACACAATATCTATCAGAATAATACAGTATTATCAATGTCCCTGTCAAGGATAGGACAGATAATGTCCATGCCGACTCTTTCCCAAGGCAATTGAGCTACTCATAAAAGTGACATTAGACTTTCTCTTGACACTCAAGCAACAAGGCACACACTCCCTTACCATTCTCTCCACATTCAGATCACAACCAGGTCACCAGAATTCCACCCTTACAGCCTGTTTGGTTTTCGTAATGCACTAGTGACCCTCATGGGTTTTCAATAATGTTTTCCTCACAGTGGTAGGCAGGATGACTATGACCTCTAAACACATAACCCCTCTCCACATGCAACTCCTCACTTACCATACATAGAACTTCCATATTGGTACCACTCACAATTTCTTTCTTCAATACTTCACAACACTCAAACACTCCTTTGAGAATATTTCATCTTCCTCAATGCCTCTTTCCCATTCTTCACTTGTTAACATCTACTGTTTGAAATTCAGTGCACACTGTTCCGCCTCCACATAACACTTTTCATCATTTCCATCCACAGACATACAAGACAAAAAGTCACCTGGGGTATTTCTGTTTGCAGGTACATATTACACTTCAAATTCATATTCTTGCAAGGCGATGACACATCTTCGTATTTATGATAAACTATCCAATCCTTTCTTTTTTAAAGTTCCTCTCAAGGGTTTATGATCCGTGTGGATGACACATTTTGTACCCCAAAGTAAGGTTCTAAATGTTTCTATTGCCCATTTGACTGCAATCAGTTAATTTTCAATGGTGGAATAATCGACCTCAGCCCCTCTTTGAAGACCTGAAGCAAATGTGATGACAAATCCTTCACCTGCTTCCACTTGGTAAATACAGCCCCTAAGGCTATATTGCTGGCATCCATGGATATTATTGATCTTCTGCTCAATTCCTGGGCACAGTGTGGGCTCCTTTCGAACTGACTGTGATTTTTGAGAAGCATCCTCATTTTTCACAGTCATGTTTGCAAAATTGGGTATGAACCTTGAATAGTGTTTTGCCATACCTAGAAATGTGCAGACTGCATCCTTGTTATTTGGCTCTGCTGCATTTTTTATAGTGCTCGCAAGTCTCTTTTTCACATTCACACCCTCAGCTGTGATCATATGGCCCAGGTACTCTATTTATTTTTGTTTGATTAATCTTACACTTTTCTTTGCTCAATGTTTGACCTCTCTCAATCAACATTTCAATCACTTTATAAAATCTCTGATTGTGTGTTTGCTGGTTTGGGCCAAATACCAGAATGTCAACTTGAAAACATATACAATCATCCATATCTTTGAAGAGCTCGTACATAATCCTTTGGAATACATAGATGGCTGAGATAAGACCAAAATACACCCATACAAATTAAAATAGCCCTTCTGGTTTTATGAATGTTTTAAGTTGTTTTGACTCAAGATGTAGTTTAATCTGATGATATGCAGAGCTAATTCTAATGATGAAAATATTCTGGCTCCATTCATGGTTGTTAGTGTCTCTAAAATGTTGAGAAGAGGGTGGCAGTCTGGTATTACACATGTATGGAATGCACAGAAATCAACACACAACCTTAACTTCCTATTAGGTTAAGCAGCAACTACTAGGCGTGTGAACCATCTGGATTTCTCTATTCTCTCTATTATAACACCATCTTCCAGCTTTCGTAACTCACTCTTTACTTCCTGCCTCAAAGCCAGATGAATAGTCCTACGCTTTTGAACAACTCGCTTGGCATCCTGTATCAGGCAAATCAGATGGACAAACCCCTTTAGGCATTCTGTTTTTCAATGAACATCTGATTGTGCGATGTTGTTCCCTCAACCGGTAAGAAACACATCATTGGGGTTTAATTAGATTTTGGATCTTTTCTGTTGTAACCAGGTTAATAGAGGCACAGACACTTTTTTAGTGACATAGATCCTTCCTGGATCTGTTCTCCCTTTGAATTCCATCATGGCCTCAAACCAACCAATTTGGTCAATTTGTGCACCTCCATAGGCTTGCGGTTTGATGTTTACTTTTAACAGTTGTTTGCCAGGGAATTTTCTCTCAAAGATTTGTCTCACATGTAGATACTTCTTTGCTCCAGAGCCTATCATCATCTCAACTTTACAACCATCTATCATCAAATAATCTCTCGGACCATCCAACTTCTCTTCAATTTTACCCCAACAGCAAAGATGGCTTCTTCTGAATCGTCCTACTAATCATCCACCATGTGGACATTGCCAAATCGGCAGCACTTTGTTAAATGCCCTTTTTTCTTGCATTTCTGGCATCTGGCTTCAAGAGCAGGAGAAGTGAGACTGCTGGCAAAATGCCCAATTGCACCGCATCTGAAACATCTTTGCTATGAGTCTATTGTTTTAGTTTTTGGTGGAAGTGTGGACCTTCCCACTGAAATAGCCACCGTCGTCTCAGGTGCATTGCTGGCACTTTTCCTTTCTGACAATTGTACTTGTTTAAAAAAAATGTAGAGCATTTTCACACACTTATTGGTGTGTTCTACCTCTTTTCCAATGAGTAAACCATCCTGTATCTCCTTTGGACCACAGTTGTTCTCAATTTTTTTGTCATTACACTCCAGCATGAAATGGTCTCTTAACTGCTCATCTGTCATTTGACCAAAGTCGCAAGTTCTGGCTTGACCCTCAGTGAAGTAATGAATGCTTCCATTCTTTCACTTTTTATCTCCTCTTCCAAAATTTGTATCTCTCCTATCTCTAATAATAATGTAGTATTTATATAGCGCTACGAACCCTCAGGCAACTGAACGCTGCTTATTATTACCCACGGTGTGTGGTGCTCGGAAGGATGAAAGGCTGGGTTTGGTCCTGCCGGGATTCGAGTCTGTGTCAGCAGGCTTTGCACAGATGTCAAAGCGAGTGCTGTACTTGCTGTGCTATCAGACCGGCTAAACATTCATAGCGTTTATCTAATTTCATTATACACTTCTAATATTCGTTAAGAGTATGTGCTTCATCTTCTGATCAATCCAGCAAATAATCACAATTTTCCTGTCCCGGAGTACCAAGGCAATGCATCAATAAAGATTTCTTCCAGTCAGTACCATAGCATGCCTCTCATAATTTCTTCCAACATTTCCAAGGAACCGGAGGATCCCATTGGCCAGGCAGGAATGTGATGGGAGTAGCAATGTTCTGCATCTCGTGGGATATGGTAAACCAATAGCCTGAAGCAATTGTCTTTTGTTTGAAAATATTTGTTGGCACTGGGGACTACTATTGTTGTTGTAGATGTGAGCAGATCATAGGGGTTATTTGTGGATTATTTGCGCCGAAAAAAACAGGATTTGTGTACCATTCTGCCCGCAAATTCCCATTTGTTAAACAGGGATTTGCGGGCAGAATGGCACACAAATCCCGTTTTTTTCGGCAGAAATAATCCATGAATTACCCTTCATGTGTTGAGATGGCTAACTATATTGTGACAATTTATCTTGAGCAGTCTTGTATGAATTGACTTTGAGATTATTTAATCTGTGTTTGTTGCCGTATTACATAAAACTTCCACTGACAATGACTGTGCTTGGTTCTGCAAAGTGTGGACCCTGTGGACTGCGCCTGACGTCATCAGTATTGAGCGGCCCATGAACCTCTGCCCAGATCCGCCAGCTCCAATGTCTGACTCACACTGTGCTCATTGGAATGCTCTGCTCCTCACTACTGAGGCATATATCACTGCCCACAAAATTGCCACTGCTTCGGTAAGTGGAATCCTCCCACGTGCTCTGTTGCTGCAGCAGACCATGCTTTAGGTCACCCTCTCTCCTGGCAATACAACCTAACGTGACACTATTAGTTGCCCTTTATGGTTGTAACAAGTACAAGTTCTATCACAAAGTCAATATAGGTGGCGGATGTGCACAATTTTCAAAACACGAATGTGGAAATAATTTAGTTTTCTTTAAAAAACAAAAACAGTTTTTTTTGCCATTGTTTTCACTAAAGGATTTTAAACGTGAAAAACAAACAATTCTTAGAAAAATGTATATCATAGAAAATAATTAAAACCTGAATCTATTATCCATTAATGTCTATTTACTTAGTTGTTAGAGCACTATTTTCATACAGAATGAATTGGATTGTATGGTACATGACAGAATAGTATTGATTTTACAGCAATTAGAAATTAAACCATTTAATATAGTCCTCAGGACACCCCCCATGTATCTGGTCCTGTTGCTGCATTAGTACAGCTGCCTCACTCCATGCGTGCCACACTCCATCGATGGGACAGTGGGTAAACCAGGTCCCCCGGAGCTGTCACAGCAGCCTTCTTGTTTCTTCTCCTTGTCTCTCCCAGGCTCATGCAACCGCCTCAATTTCTTCTCCCAGGCTGTAGTTACCTCCTCCAGACTTCGTTCCCAGGCTATCCTAGCTGCCGCTTAGTTTCCTGCACTGCCGGACAGCCCAAACTACATGGCCCTTATGCTGCCCCATGCAGCCACAATCTCGCCCCCTTAATAGCCAATCCTGCCTCTACTGCTCCAGCACTGAGAAAGGGGTCAGCGCACCTTAATTTTGGGCAGGGGGCAGGTGGGTGCTTCCTCTCCTGGTCTCACGCTTCCTTTCCTTCTTTTATGTGTTGTTCCCTTTAAAGAGCTGATGCCGATTTCTGGCCCTTGCCTCCAAGCCAGCTTATCACCATGGTAAAGATGTGGTTTTATTGAAGACGACCTCAGAGACACCATTTATGGAAGTGAACTCATTTACTTAAGTTCCAGTTGAGAAGGTAATAACAAGCAGGTAAGTTACAAGGTAAGAACAAAGGAAGGTACGGGAAACATATACCTGCTCCCACTCTCACAGGGTCTCAGCCAGCAATTGAGGTCCCTGGAAGATTCATGGCACTCATACCACAACATTCCACAGATGAACATTCCACCAGGCATTCCATCTTGCTAGCATGAATACACAACCAGGGCAAGGGAGACACAAGAGACAACAGGCACTGACTGGTGCTAACATAGTATTACATTTTCCCACGTGTGTGTTTGTGGCGGCCTTCAAGATAACTGCAAGGTCGTTGCAGCATTTTGTAATTTTGTACTAAGTACAAGTTGGATTTCTGCATTTTGTAATTGCTTTTGTGAGACAAGGTCAGGCTGGACTCATCACATTTTTATTCGCTCAATGTGTGGTGTTTAGGATGACACAGAAGTACATGAGCATGTCACAGGTACATGCATTTATAACCCTTGTCCTATAACACAGAATGAAATCTGATGGCCTACACAGACTTTCAGCTATTTGAAAGTATTTTATTGTGATCGTGCTAGCCAAACATCTTTTATATCTTTGCATATTCATAATTATTCCCCGACTATAAAAACTGCAAGAAATAAACGGTTGAGCATACTTTGAATTGTTTGAGGCATTTTTTTGTTTTTGCAGTTCTAAAATTTAAACAGGTGACTAAATACAGCTAGCCAAGCGAGTCTAGTTCATTCACATTACTGTGGTGCTTCTGTGGCATTCCAAATTCCCAAAATGGTATCAATTTTGTAGATTTGGTGGGTTAAGAACGCCATTTCAGATTGTTTAAAGCCTGTTTTCCGAGAGCGGTTGTACATCTGGTATTTCATACATGCTGTAGAGTTTGTAACGTAGGAAACCCTTTGTCTCTTTTTGCCAGTCCTGTTCCCTGTATTGTCGTGAAGGGGCTTTTGCTGCTACATCGTGACATGATTTCTGAAATGAAAACGGGTTGATTTACTCGAGTTAACGCTCTGAACACTGGGTTCACTTCGAAGGAAAACTCCAAATAAACAGATGATTTGATCTGAACTGTACAATCTTCGTGAAGAATGTCCACTCGCCCTGAGGCTATGACATTTCTATGCTGTCTGTAGATTTCGAGGTCACCAGCAGGTAAGTTAGAAACGCTGATAAGAAGGGAGACGCAACGTCAGACTTGTTTTCCAAAATATTGTCTCGGTAACCGTGTTGCTGCCCATTGCTTGCCTGACAAGGAGACCATGTCCTTCCTCTCAGCCAGGGGCCAGATGTTTCCGGCATTTTGCTGTGGCCATTACAGCTGGTGTGATATCAGAGGGGGGGAAGGGGGGCATGATGGTTCTAATGCTACGGCTGTGCATGATGTATGTGCATTATTAGTGCAGCCATCTCATGCATGAAACTCCTCCTCTGGACGTTGTATGCAGGTAGGTGGTGTCATTTCTGACGCCACAGACCCTATCTGACCAAACAACTGAGAGCATATTTGTGTTTATGATGGCAATTGCAGGATGATTATGAATCAACAGCTAAAAACGTGAAATTCAAAAAGATATGGAGCTCCTAATGTACATGGAACGTTCATCTTTTCCATGGCTGAGTGGGAAAGGGGAGTATACAATGTTGGCATACTTGCTTCTACCCCACACTTTTGCTCATTTAGGCATGGCAGGCAGCATACTATGGATTCCTATAGGATCGGCCTGTGTTTTGCTGATGTAAACATTAGGTGGAATCCTCAGCCTTTATGCCACCATGAAATGTCATGTTGGTGTAAATGGTATCGTGTTAATCTGGCGGGGAGGAATATGAAGGCGGAACCAACGCTTATGATCTGCGGCTCCTCTCTGCCAAATAAAGTAATGAAAATGCAGTCTAACAAAAATGTAATGCGTAAAACGTAAGCATGGCTTTCATGCACTAAATTTGCATTACACCTTATTGAAAATAAGCTCCTGCATGTGTTTGCCATTTAGTGACCTCTTCAAGATTTCTACTTGGTAGCCTTTGACCTTCTGCTGCCATAGTCTTAGCTAATAGATGTTTACTTTTATCGTTGGGCAAAGTTACATTTTAAAAGAAAAAGCATCCGAACTGTTGATCATATATAGTGCAACTCTTTAATGAATGAAATGGACACAGTTTGTAGTCTATGAACATATAGAACAACGCATCTAAAGTGCTCATAATATGTTAATTTTGCAAGCATTGCAGCATTCCTGAGTAACCCAATTTTCATAGACGTGCATCTCTTCCATCCCTCACACCGACGATAGCTTTTCATTTTGACAGTGCCTGGGAAGCTCGCGTTTAGGTTTCAGAAATTCTCTGGTGATTAAAGACCTGCCTTCAGTGAAAACGGAACACCAAGGCACAGATATAGGTCAGGAGGATCCCAGCAAAATGCTGATTATATATCTGAAACGTTCTGATTCATCTTGAATGCAATGCTCAACTTATCATTGGTTTTCCATTGTGTGCACAATGAAATGCTCCAAATCGACCCACTTGTTCGGCAGTAAAAACAAAACTTCAATCTTTCTTGAAACTCCTCCATTTACACAAATTAACACACTTTCGCTGTTTGAAATAAAAGAGTCACTCAGTCTCTGCCTCTCAGAATGATGCAGAACACTGTTTGTTAATATTGACTTGATGGGTGCATTCACCTATTTAATGCAATAGTTACTTCCTTTGATATCTTCTAAATGAATTACCTACATATATACAGGTTATATATATATTACAGAATCTGTGGTAGTGACCCTGTAGTTATGTTTATTTTTCTTTCCCATAGGAAGAGCAGTTTTGGGAGGCTTATATCTTTGGCGTCGTTTGATGATTCACATGAAACTTTGCAAAAATAATAGAGACAACTCAGAATGTGTATTTTGCAAAGTTTTGAGTGTTTTTTTTAAAAAGGGGGGACACATTTATATGGATAGACATGAATGGAAAACAAATGTGCTCGAAGCTACAGCCCAATCAGCTGGACGGATTTGCACAAGACTTGCGCCAGGAGCAGCAACCAGGTCTCAAAAGCTTACTTTTGCAAATTTGGTGTTAATCCGCACAGAAGTATTTTTTTTTTTTAAATGCCCAAAGAGTAGGTAAATGTGTGACATCTCTGTCCGGTCCACAGACTTACTTTCTTCTGGTTCAGTACCCACAGACGCCTCTGAGCCAATCAGGAAGCCACATAATGTTTTCGGACATCATACGTGGCTGCTGATTGGTCAATTAAAAATGTGTGGGGCATCCAAACTTTTGAAATGGATGCAAACTCCAATCATAGTACATGCACATCACGGAAAAAACATATTCAAAAACACATTACACAAATGAAAATCTCTGGGGAGGTGACGGGTGGTGATGAAGGGATGGTATGGATATGTCCAGATAAATCCCAAACTTTGGTATGCTTTCTCCTCTGAAATCCGCGGACATCTCAGATGTTCGCGTCATTGCTGTGATGTTCGTGAACTTGACATATGTGTACATTACAGAGCAGTTTTTTGATGGCTCTATAACAATGGCACTGTTCAACGAAACTGCACATCATTTTGCAATGAAAATATAGAGCCAAATGTGAACGTTTTTGCAAAGATTAGTGCTATTTTGCAAAGCGGGCATTCAATTGGAGGAACAGTCACAAAATGTTTGGACAGCTTTTAACGTTGTTGCTGTTTGAGGAATCTGGAAACTAGTTTTCAAAACTGTTATATACACAACTTTGAATGATTCTGCAAAGTGTGGTGAGATTTTGTCAATAGGGGGCAAAATTGTACTCAGGATCCCAAAATGTTCAAAGTTGGGACAGGTGTGAATGGCGAAAAGACATTCTCAGGATTACAGTCCAAAGTGCAAGGAGCATCAGCAAGGACACAAATGCATGCTTTTGCAAAATGACCCTGTGTTTAATTTTTTCAAAAGTGTCAAAATGTAGGTACAAAAAAACATTATAACTTTGGTGCCAGAGTAGCCTGTGGCCATGGCCGGTGTGCAGATCTGTAATTGGCTATGTTGTTAACATGAGCCGTAGACCTGGCCCCCGGCAATGACCAGTACAACAAATTCAAGTGATTTGACTTTGTTGCCTGAGGGATAGCTTGTGGCCAGATTGTCTGGTGCATGGGCAAAGGCCATTCCCCAAACAATCTGGTCACTGGCCATGACCACCAGCGACCAGCTATGGGGTTGAAGTGGGCATGGCCACAAGGGACCAGCTATGCGGTAAAATAATCAAAATCAGGATAGGCTTGAATAGAATAAGAACATCTTCTTGCGGCTACAGCTCGAAGTTCTGGATTGGTTTGCAGCACACTTGTGCAAGGAGCATCACCATGGACCCAAAAGCAAGCTTTTGCAAATCTGTGCTTTGTTCTATTTTCTCAAAACTGTCAAAATGTAGGTACACAAAATAGTGATATAGCGTTGATGCCTGGGCAGTGGGCTGGACAATCTGGCCACTGACATTGGCAGTAGCGACCAGCTGTGTGGTTAAAGTAAGCCTGGCACCAGGCAAGGACAGCAACAAACAATAGCAATATAAATGTGGTGCTTGAGCCATATACTTGTCTCCAGATTTTGTCTCCTTTTCGTTCGAGGAATCAAACTGGATCAAAACATTTCTGTCTGACCGGACAGCCAGAGAATACCATGATGATGCAACAGCAGATGGTTGCCAGGTAGCTTGCAGAGTTTTGCATGTATCTTGTGTGTCTCCCACCTTATTTAATACGTTCACTCTGCCCTTTTCTGAGTTTCTGGATGCAGAAGGGGTAGTTATGCAAACTACGCTGACAGCACACAGTGGCTCATCCCACTCTCAGGCAACTGACACAATCCCTGGCAATACTATATACAACCTTATATATATTTGGATGATTGATAACAGGTTGGAATTAAACAATACAAATACCGAGATTATGAGCAGTGTACGGAATCCGAGCTGCATAAACCTGATGCCAATTATCGATCCTTCCAAATTGCTGAATGCATGTTGGCTACCTTGCTGAAGGTTAAGACTCTAGTAGGGGTTGTCCTCGACCAAGAGCTTACCATGAAGGCTCATGTCATCAGCTTAGTTTGAGGCACCTCCTACTTTATATAATTACTGGCACAACTCAGACCTTTTCTTGATGCCACCAACTGCGCTACTCTGGCTCGTGCAATTGTCGGAGTGCACCTTGGAGTGCACCTCGACTACTGTTCTACCATCCCGCAAAGCATTGAGAAGGGTGAAATCAATTGCCTTCAGGTGGTTCAGAAAAAGGCAGTTTGAGTGGTGATGGGCTCGTGCAGATCTGACCACGTAACTATGGCCAGAAGGGCTCTACAATGGCTTTCTACTGATAACCACATCACATTCCGGACATTGTACATTTCTCACAATTGTCTATTCATGAAGAACCCAGCTTACTTATCCAATAGACTGTCATGGCTTCCTCATAGGAGAACACTTAGGTCAAACAACTCAGGTCTGCTACAAACCCCAAAGGCCAAATTAGCACTGGTCACTGACAGATCCTTTCCCTATTTTGTACCAAGATGCTGGAATGCCCTGTTGCCATATCTTATATCATGCTCCTCACTGTGGAGCTTTAATCAGGGTCTGAAAACAATCCTGTTTGACTAATTACCCTTTGCTTGCCGGTTCATGATGTTCCTTAAGGTCTTATCTGTTTTATGTTCTGTGTGTTGTGTCTAGTGCTACAATGCCCAAGGGCTTGTGTTTTAGCACTTGAGAAATAAAGATAATAAATAGCCATTGGCCATGGACAGTAGCCAGCGGCCATGCTATGGTCAAGCTGGCCACTAGCCATGGCCACCAGGGACTGGTTATGTGGTTAAAGGGGGCAGTGAGTGTGGTAACACGTTCAAAATTGGGATAGTCTTGAATGGCGAAAGAAATTCTGCTTGTGGCTACATCTCGAAGTACTGGATGAGTTTGCAGAAAACATGTGTAAGGAGCATCGACAATGACCTGAAAGCATGCTTTTGCAAATCTCTCCTGTGTTATATTTTTTCAAAAAGTGCCAAAATGTAGGTACAAGAAATAGTGATGTAACTTTGGTGCCTGGGCAGTGAGCCTGGACCCTGGCAAAGACACATGTCTACTCTGATTGGCCTATCAGGTCCTGCAGCATGGCTGAAGTAATTCTCCATGGATTATGGACACAGACCATTGGTCACATTATGGGGATACAGTAAACACTGGACCAGTATGCAGGCTAGGTGCAGTTAAAAATGAGGGCGGTTTTGTGGGGATGGTGTCATGGTCAAGCTTCATACCGTAGGCAATTCAACCATGACTTGCATCCCCATCATGCACTGCTGAATATTACACAAATCGGTATGTGCTGAAAAGAAAATATGTTTGTTAATGGAGGTTATAGTCATTTCTTATGTGTTAAAAGAGGAATTATTAATAACTTATATAAAGTGCTGTAACTTCATGAAATATTTTCACTTTTAAAAACTATTAAATTAATTGAAAAGAACGTTGTTAAATGGACATTAGTCAAATGTGAAACACGTACGAAATGTGCCAGTTATGTTAAGTTATGCAACCATAACTCGCACCACTGCCATGCACTGCTAAGACTAACAGCCAGGACATAAAAGATGACATCACAAATGCCCTCATTACTACTCTGTAACAATCCTGATGAAAGGTCCAAAATGAACAACTAATTAACTACTCCATGTATCACAACATGTTCTTTTTGAAATAGAAATGTTCTACTGAAGTTTTGTTGTTAATAGAGCAATCTAATAATACAGAGACAGAGACAAAAATAAATACACAGAGACAATAGCTGCAGCATGGACCATAGAAGTAGAGCATTCTTAAACTGATAGGTTTGGCTAATAGAATCATAAATCCAAGCCTATCAGAATCTTAACTAATGTTAATCTTGGAATCAACATCTAACAATGTAAGAATTACTACACATGTGTTAGTATACAGAGTTTATGTAGAGCATCAATGCATACAAATATGGGGCGGATAGAAGGAAACTATTAAGGGAGAAACAAATGCAATAACCAGAACTTGAAACTAGGATTAAAGTCCATAATCATGCATAGAAATTGTATATTCTGTCAGGGTACTTCTTATTGTTCCATGTATGTGCAACTCGAAGTCAGGGCAAACTCTAAGTAAAATAACTTTCAATCATAGCACAATGTTAAGGCCTACATATACAGCACCTTTACAGTATGTGTACCATGTTTTCACTGTTCAATGACCAGCTGCAGGGTAGGTGATGCCATCAGTGATGTCATCAACAATGCAATTTGTGATGTCATCGTTGATGTCCTGGGTCCTATTCTTAGCAGCACATGGTGGTGTTAGCTTACCATGACTGGCAAATGTCTTTGGTTTTTTGATTTTACCTAGAAACCATAATATTCCTTTACCAAAGATGTTTTCAATTAATAGCATGGAATTTTGGAATATATATATATATATATTCATTGAAAAAACTTTATTAAAAGGGACGTTATGGTTAAGTTGCGCTACTAAACACCTATCAAATCCAGTAAAAAAACTTTGTTAAAGGGACGTTATGGTTCAAAGTAACCCCTGAAATTCGGCAGTTATGGTAAGATAAGCAACCATTAATTCACGTCACCGTGCACTGCTAACACTAACACCCAGGACATCAAAGATGACATCACAAATGTCATTGATGACATCACTGATGACATCACATGGCTGGCTCTCCCTTTTTTTCCTTTACTGACATATCTAAGCCACATAGTTTTCTTCAGTAACAGTCAGGAAGTAAAAATTGAAAAGGTACTATATTTGTAGACTTAGGGTCAAGTCATATCATATGAAACATATATATAGCGGAAGACACATGCTTGAAAGAGAGCAATCCTTTCTGTGCATGAAGATAATCATTACAGTTATCAGCACGTTATCATAGTTTTATTTTTACTACTCTACCTTCCCTGTATATGCTCATATTTGTATACATTATACTCACTCTCCTTTCCTTTGGGTGCAGTCACATCATGTGATACACATACATATGGTAAGTAGCAGCTTTGAAACAGAGCAATAGTTTCTCTGCATAAAGACAATCAGTTAGGTTATGAACTCTTTCTGCTACTACATCTGCTTTTTTGTTTACTTCACTGTCCCTGTATATACTCATATTTGTATGTGTTGTTGTCTCTTTGTGTTTTGTCTGTAATAATTATGTATTAAGTGGGTTTTATTATCCACTTATTACATGTTTCACAGTACGCAAAACTCTAATAAGAAAGCAGTTATCATTTCACTATTCAACATGGCAAGATTATGAATATGGCAACTTCATCATATATGCTGCACACACTGCCTATGTTTCTGCATGAGTAGTTTAGTATACTGGATAGAACTTCATAATAGAATGCTATTTATATCAATGCATTGCTTAATGCACTAATTAGTTCATGATATTTATCCCAATGATCCTTGACAGTTTTTGGTCAGCATTATAAGAATCCCTTGTACATAGTTTTTATGAAAAGTAAATACACATGTGATGTCATCAGTGATGTCATCAATGACATTTGTGATGTCATCTTTGATGTTCTGGGTGTTAGTGTTAGCAGTGCACGGTGGCGCAAGTTATGGTTGCTTATTTTACCATAACAGCCGAAGTGTAGGGGGTTTTCGGTTTTACTTTGAACCATAACGTCCCTTTAAAACAGTGTTGTTACTGAATTTGATAGGTTTTTAGTAGCGCAACTTAACCATAACGTCCCTTTTAACAATGCTTTTTCACTGAATTTCATAGGTTTTTAGTAGCGCAACTTAACCATAACGAAACTACAGTTCCCAGCATCCTTTGTGTTATTTTTTAGTTTGGCCCGTGCGCGCCTTGTCAGATGTACTGCATCAAGAATCAAGGCAGCTTAAAGGCAGGAAATGGCGGTGGGCAGGTGTGGCTTATTGTTGATTTGAAGCAGGAGGCAGGCGGCCGTGTTCAGCAACAGGAGGAAGGCATCCGCGTGCGACGAAACGAGATGCAGGGGAGAAACGCTAGAATCGCACGCGTTCACGGTGCGGTAGGAGCAGGAGGGGCGCTGAGTAGCCAGCAGAGACAACGCTTGCTGTTCTTCATCTGGGAAGTCCCACGGGGCTCCCCAGACTCAAGATAAGTAACGCCCTAATCTCTTTGAATTCAATCGTTGTGAAAAAACCAAAGTGTGTTTGTTACTCGTATGTTACAAGAACTTTGCCAATCTTGTGTTGGGTTAATGCAGGAAGTACTGCATATGGACAACAATATTTCACTAGTGCCAGGAACTAAAGGAAATGCATTTATGTTGTATGTTGCTAACGCTGCCCGAAGGGCCATTTGTATTGTCTAATCATTTTGTGAAGCTTTCCCTTATGTGTGGTCATATTGCTTGCTTATGTGTTGTATGAGAATGATATGTCAGAGCAGGATACAGTACACGTACTAAGGTGTGCTATTCAGGAATCAGGTACATGTTAATAGTGCAGGTGATATTTCTGTTCATTCTATGTGAGATAGAGTAGGGTTTTTCCTGGTGTTTCCCCAGCCCCATCCACATTAGGAGTTTCCTTACCCTCTTTCCGGTGTTCCTAACTTCCCCTCCCTATCCACAACCTCTCCCTAACCCCTCTTCCCCCCATTGGCTGCCACGTGGCGACCTGTTTCCTAAACCAGGCGCCTGTGCCAACCACGGTGGGAGGGTCGAGTTCATTCGGCTTCCGTGGTTCGGGGGAGAGTGTCGATCTCTCTTCCTTCCAGTTAGTGTGATTGTGACATAATAAGCCAGCCCCAAATCGGGATACTCACAACCACCTAAGCCAAATGGACCCGACACCTCCACCTTTAGCGGATGTGCTAAAGGTTTTACAGGATATTCAGTTGGAATTAGCACATGCTAGGCAGGAAGCTACCACCTTGAAAGCGCAGGTACAAGGGTTGGTAGCGCAAGGTACCCCTTTGGAGGGGCCCAGTACCTCCACTACTGAGGGCACCTCCACTAGGGGCAATCCTACGGTCATTGTCCAACCACCGAGTAGTGTACCATTGGCCTCACCAGAACGTTTTTCAGGGGATCCTAGAAAATACATGACCTTTCTTACCCAATGTAGACTTCATTTTTTGTGCAAACCTGCGGCGTTTGAGACCATCCAAGCCAGAACCGCTTTTGTAATATCCTATTTGACAGGGGATGCAGCAGCTTGGGCGATGCCTTTAGTACAGAAAGATGACCCCTTGTTGTATAACTGGGATAATTTTCTAGGAGAATTTGGTAGACTGTTTGATAGACGGGAGGTTTCATTGGCCCAAGACAAGGAGTTGATAGGGTTAAGACAGGGATCACGAGATTTGGTTACATATGTGACACAGTTCAATAGATTAGTGATTGAAACTGAATGGCCAGAAGCAAAACAGATGGTACTGTTTTATCAAGGGCTACGGGAGGAAATGAAAGATGCCATTGCGCAGGTAGAACGCAACCCAGTACTTGTACGGCGATGATAGACCTAGCCCTTAGGTTAGATCATAGAATAAATGAGAGAAGGGGAGACAAGAAGAAACCAGAAGCAGTCCCGTTTGTGAGATTGGACAGGAGTAGAGGAGGAAGGAGTAGCGATGTGGAACCAGTGCAGATTGGTAGTATCTGAGGTCCTTTATCTGAGGCAGAAAAAGAACAGCGGAAACTTAATAAATTGTGTTTGTACTGTGGACAGGCAGGTCATTTTATTCGTACCTGTCCTAATACTCCGCAAAAGAATCTTGGAGGGGAACGAGGCAAGAAGGAAGTGGGAAAAGAGTTGGGCCGACCTTAGGGGGAACTCAGGTGACAGGCCCGAAGGAAGCAAGGTTCCCCAAATTAGTGGCAAATACAGTTGGGAGCAAGACATCTCATTTGTATATTCTGGTAATGTTATGTTGGGCGATGTCTAAGCAAGTGGTGTTGGCTATGGTGGATTCAGGGGCCACAGGTAATTTTGTGGACATTACATTGGCCCACCAGTTAGGACTACCTGTACAAGATAAACCAAGAGTGGAAGGGGTCCAATCAGTGGACGGTTCTCCGTTAGTATCTGGTCCTATCAAACAACAAACGCATAAGTTACAGATGACATTTGCATCAGGTCACAGAGAAGACATTGCTTTTGATTTAATAGCTGCCCCACAGTTTGGTTTAATTTTAGGAATGCCCTGGTTAGTGCAACATAATCCCAGGATTAACTAGGAAAAGCAGACTGTAGAATTTACGGAGCAGCAGTGTCAAGCACATATGATATCTGAGATGGAACCTTCGGGATGGTTGGTTGATCAAGAGGGAAAGGATCAAGTGGTAGGATCAGTGGAAGCAGGGATTCCCTTGCAATACCGAGAGTTCGCAAAAGTATTTGACAAAGGTGGGGCAGATCAACTACCACCCCATAGACCATATGATTGTATCATTGAATTGGAGGAGGGGGCGAAGTTGCCTTGTAGCAGAATCTACGCCCTGACAGAAACGGAAAATGAACATTTAAGAGTGTATTTGGATGAAATGCTGGAGAAGGGGTTCATTAGACATTCCACGTCCCCTGTCTCCTCTCCCTTGTTTTTTGTCCCTAAGAAAGAGGGGACATTACGAACTTGTATTGATTACCGCGCATTGAATAAGGTAACCATTAAGAATAGGTTTCCCTTACCTCTAATTTCATTATTATTGGATCAGGTGCGGGCGGCAAAAATATACACGAAATTGGACTTAAGAGGGGCATACCACTTGATCAGAGTGCGGGAGGGGGATGAGTGGAAGACGGCATTCCGGACAAAGTTTGGTTTATTTGAATACTTGGTCATGCCGTTTGGATTATGGAATGCTCCTGCGGCATTTCAATTCTTTATGCAAGACGTTTTGAGAGATGTTATTGATGTGTTTGTCATAGTTTACATTGACGACATTTTGACTTATTCAGTTTCACCAGAACAGCATGTTCAGCATGTGAGGGCAGTGCTTCAGAGGATGCAGGAGTATCAGCTCTGTGTAAAATTGGAGGAATGTGCTTTTCACACTAGGCAGGTG
Source organism: Ambystoma mexicanum (assembly GCF_040938575.1). Lineage (NCBI taxonomy): Eukaryota > Metazoa > Chordata > Amphibia > Caudata > Ambystomatidae > Ambystoma > Ambystoma mexicanum. The sequence goes on along the minus strand of NC_090939.1, from coordinate 426,606,091 downwards.
GAGTTTCTAGGGTTTATTCTCACTCCAGAGGGCGTAGTGATGGATGCAAAGAAAGTACAAGCTGTAACAGATTGGCCATCTCCTCAATGTATCAAGGACGTTCAATCATTTCTAGGATTTGCCAATTTCTATCGGCGTTTTATTAGTAATTTCTCAGCCATTGTAACGCCAATTAAACGATTGCTTAAGAAGGCAAAACCATTCGTTTGGGGTCCTGAAGCAGAAAATGCTTTTCAGACTTTAAAGGTAGCTTTTACCACTGCACCAGTGTTGAGACATCCAGACACAAGTCAAGCCTTGAAGGTGGAGACTGACGCTAGTAACTTGGCGTGGGGGCTATTTTGTCACAGAAGGATATGGAGGGAGTGTGGCATCCAGTGGCATTTTATTCTAGAAAGTTATCAGGTTGTGAACAGAATTATTCTATCACGGATAAGGAGCTGTTAGCTATTCAATGAGCTTTTCTAGAATGGAGACATTACCTATTGGGGGCTAAGCAGCAGGTAGTAGTGGTGACCGATCACAAGAACCTGCAATACTTTAAGACTGCTCACAAACTTAGTCCCAGAAAACTCTGCTGGTCTCAGTATTTCAATGAATTTGATTTCGTAGTATCCTTCAGGCCAGGAAAGAATAATGGCAAAGCAGATGCACTGTCTAGGCAGCAAAATTTGGAGAGTGTGGGGAGTGAAGTAAGAGCAATTATTCCCCCAGAGAAAGTCATTGGAGCAATTACCACCAACTTAATTGAGGAGGTCAAGAGGGCATTACCACCTCGGCAACTCCAGAAGTGGCTGGACAGTCATCCAGAAAGAAAGGTGCGGCAGAGGTTGCCGTACCATCAAGACCGATTATTTCTACCTACTAAAGAAGTACAGAAAAAAGCATTATATTGGTGTCATAATTCTCCATTAGCGGGACATGCTGGTCAAAGGAAAATGCAAACTATGCTAGAAAAGTATTTTTGGTGGCCTACATTGAGACAGGATGTAAGCAAATATCTACTAAAATGTGAGAATTGTATGAGAAACAAAGCAGATCATGTAAAGAAAAGTGGGTTACTCCAACCATTACCCACTCCTGAGAAGGTATGGACCCATATATCAATGGATTTCATTACCGACCTTCCACCTGATAAGCAGTTTGACACTATTTGGGTAGTGGTGGATTTCTTGTCCAAACAAGCGCATTTCATTCCTTGTGAAGGAATACCTGGAGCAGGAAGGTTAGCGGAGTTGTTTCTTCAACATGTGGTTAGACTACATGGTTTGCCAAAAAGTATTTTCTCGGACAGAGGACCTCAATTCACTTCACGGTTTTGGCGAGCTTTCTGTCGCATGTTGGGAATCAACTGTGCTCTCTCTACGAGTTATCATCCCCAAACTGATGGTCAGACAGAACGCGTCAACCAAATACTCAAACAATATTTGAGAGGCTATTTAGGTGATGGCCGAGAATCTTGGGTACAGGCACTCTGGTTGGCTGAATTTACATATAACAATACACTGCACACGTCATTGGGTATGTCTCCTAACAAATGCTTATGTGGGCATGAGCAGAATATGATACCAGAACATTTACCTGAAGTGGAGAATCTACCTGTGTTGCAAGATCGAAAACAGTTGCTTCTCAAGATCCGACAGAAGGCGCACACCAATTTGGAACAGGCTAAGAAAGCCTATAAAAGACATGCTGATAAACACAGACAGGAGAGTCTGCGTTATAAAGCAGGAGACAGGGTTTGGTTATCAACCAGAAACCTCTCCATAGTTGGATCTCGTAAATTTATGCCTAGATTTATTGGACCTTATGAAATCATTGAAGGTGTGTCACCAACAGCTATGAAACTGCGTTTGCCTAAAACTCTACAGATACACCCGGTATTCCATGTTTCTTTGCTTCAACCCGCAGCTCCAGGGACAACTACGAAGAAACCCCCAGCCTTAGTGAAAGATGGGAACATGGAATACGAAGTAAAACGCATTGTGGATTCCAGAAGAAGATATCGACAACTATGGTATTTGATCCACTGGGAAGGTTACGGACCTGAGGATTGTTCTTGGGAACCAGCTAGAGATGTTCATGCTCCCAGGTTAGTGAAACAATTTCATTTACACAACCCAGGTAAACCAGGTCCTGGGAGGAGCCCTGGAAGAGGAGGTAATGTCAGGAATCAGGGTTGGCACAGGCGTGGAGTGCTAAAATACGCCTATTGAGACATTATGTGCTGGAAGGACAAGGACACTACAGTTCCCAGCATCCTTTGTGTTATTTTGTAGTTTGGCCCGTGCGCACCTTGCAAGATGTACTGCATCAAGAATCAAGGCAGCTTAAAGGCAGGCAACGGCGGTGGGCAGGTGTGGCTTATTGTTGATTTTAAGCAGGAAGCAGGCAGCCGCGTTCGGCAACAGGAGGAAGGCGTCCGCGTGCGACGAAATGAGATGCAGGGGAGAAACACTTGAATCGCACGCGTTCACGGTGTGGTAGGAGCAGGAGGGGCGCTGAGTAGCCGGCAGAGACAACGCTTGCTGTTCTTCATCTGGGAAGTCCCACGGGGCTCCCCAGACTCAAGATAAGTACTCGTGGGGGCAATATATTTCTGAACTGCTTGGAATGATTTACCGCTGTTTCAATATTTGTCTGGGAAGTCCCGCTGGCTCCCCAGACCTGAGATAAGTAACGCCCTAATCTCTTTGAATTCAATCGGTGTAAACAAACCAAAGTGTGTTTGTTACTCGTATGTCACAAGAACTTTGCCAATCTTGTGTTGGGTTAATGCAGGAAGTACTGCATATGGACAACGACATTTCACTAGTGCCAGGAACTAAAGGAAATGCATTTATGTTGTATGTTGCTAACGCTGCCCGAAGGGCCAAGTGTATTGTCTAATCATTTTGGGAAGCTTTCCCTTATGTGTGGTCATATTGCTTGCTTATGTGTTGTATGAGAATGATAGGTCAGAGCAGGATACAGTACACGTACTAAGGTGTGCTATTCAGGAATCAGGTACATGTTAATAGTGCAGGTGATATTTCTGTTCATTCTATGTGAGATAGACTACGGTTTTTCCTGCTGTTTCCCCAGTCCCATCCACATTAGGAGTTTCCTTACCCTCTTTCCGGTGTTCCTAACTTCCCCTCCCTATCCACAACCTCTCCCTAACCCCTCTTCCCCCCATTGGCTGCACGTGGCAACCTGTTTCCTAAATCAGGCACCTGTGCCAACCACGGTGGGAGGGTCGAGTTCATTCGGCTTCCGTGGTTCGGGGGAGAGTGTCGATCTCTCTTCCTTCCAGTTAGTGTGATTGTGACAATTTCATAGGTTTTTAGTAGCGCAACTTAACCATAACGTCCCTTTAACAAAGTTTTTTACTGAATTTCATAGGTTTTTAGTAGCGCAACTTAACCATAACGTCCCTTTAACACCGTTTTTTTACTGAATTTCATAGTTTTTTAGTAGCACAACTTAACAATAATAACTTTGACTTTATGTACATATAATATGGAACATACTGAACCCTTTCTACTGAATTTGACGGTCCGTGGACATGTTTGGACAACAGTACCAGCATCTAAAAACTCTGGGGGGATATGTGTAATTGTTATATCATAACATAGGAACATTTAACAAATTCACAAAGCAGCACACATACAAAGTATATGTAGTAATACTTAAGAAATGTAACCCATATATGTAGCACACTAACCATTCATTTAAATACAATATGTTCTAAAATGGAATATACCAAAAGAAGATAAAGTGGCTTCCAACATAATTACCTCACAGACACTCCACAACTAACAGCAGGACCAAACGTATAGACTACTGATTACATATTTTACCAGAAATAGTAAGTGCACTTCATTTTACTCATATATTTATAAACTTTCTATATTAGAAAAAAAAACATATTACTTTTTCGTTTTCTCACAGAAATGTGTAGTACTAATCTGGACTGGCTAGAGGACCATTTCCCACGAGACGAAATGTTAGAAGATAGTCCACCTAATGGTACACACTTTACTATATAAACCAATTAATAAATATTATTTTGTATACATTCAACATATACATTTTTTTTTTTTACAGACCCTACAAAAATTGAAACTTCCAAAGAAAAAGAAGCGGTGGATAACACTCTTGAACACATTACCCACAAAATGGACCAACTTACGGCAAATTTTACAGATTTAAAGAACTTTGTGGAAGATCACCTAAAACCACCAAAAACATACCATTGTCCCACCTGTACTTGTCCCCCCTCACCATATCCCATTCATTTAACCCCAAACTCTCTCCATGGACCACAACGTTTTGATGAGATTTCCATCCCTTCTTCACCTGATCCCACTTATATTGAAAACCCTAATTCTCCTGTTTTTGTTTCCGTTTCTGCCCCACCTTCTCAGTCATAAATTGTTTATATATGTTAAATAAAGTTACTTTGTTATACTGTGTTGTAATTACTTTCAGTTCTTTGTGGTAAAACCAATTTAGGTGTCCACGGACAGCGCGGTTGTTTGGAAATGTTCGTAAATAAACAAAAATGTAAGTGTCCTCAGGACACTATATCTGTCCGTAATGTTCTCATGCAAGTTGAAAATGTTCTAAGAACACTCGTTGTGTCCTGAAATGTTCGTAATTAAACGAAAATGGAGGTGTCCTTAAGAACACTATGCCTGTTCGTAGTGTTCGCTAGCAAGTTGAAATTGTTCTAAGAACAAATGGCTGTCCGTAACTATTCGTTTTACGTGTGACGCACTTTTAATTAGTTCAGGACCCGAACACTGTCCGTAGAACATCAACACGCATGCGCAAAACAATGTCCCTACATTGGGTGTCCTGCGGACGGCTGCTACCTTAGCGAACATGCTCATGAAACAAGCATGTGACCGTGCCCACGCTGATCGCGTGTTCTGAAAGCGGACACTGTCCCCGAATACTTTAAAAGTAAATTTCCAAGTAATCCACAATATTTCTCATTAAAAACTCAACATAACACAAATCCCACATACTAATCCTAAGTTTACACATAGTTTTTGTGACTTTTTGAACTTTTTTTGGTGTTCGATCTGTCTTGCGGATGGCGCGCATGTCCGCGAACCACGCGCAAGCACCCCTATAAAAGACCACGCCCTAGAGCTCATTCTCATTGTGTTTCTGGCTATTCTACAGAGCACAGATATTTTTGCTGCAACCTGCAGATTTCCATCTTCAACCTGATGGCTTCTGTGGCTCCACTGCTGCTACCTGGTGCTGTATCTGCCTCAGCACCACCCCACCCCCTCCACCTCCACCACCACCACCTTCCCAAGGGCCTGAAGAGGGGAACAGGAGTGAGGATACAGAGGAGGAAGAAGAGGATGACGAGAATGAGGTAGAGGAAAACCCTACTACCCGCCCTCGGCGTGATTCTTGGGTGTGGCGGTTGTTTACCGTGCATGGGAATGGTCCTAAAGCTCGTGTGAACCGTGTCACCTGCAATGAGTGCAAAATGGTACACAGTCGCTGGAGGCATGGTTCATATAGCTTTGGGACTACGACCATGAAGTGACACCTGAACTCATTCCACACTGGGGCCATTCGCAAGGTTGTACCTTACAAAGAGCGTAGTAGGTTGATTGCCTCTACTTCATCCTCCGTTTCTGATCCTGTCACCACAAGGAACACCTCTCTGGGACAGCGTCTTCCTCAAGCTGCCTCACAGGCCATACAGAATTCTGATGACCCTTACCTTTCGAGGGTCACAGTTGTATGGTTGTACTGTGACACAGTACTCTGCAGGGGGGAGCGTCTTCGCAGTGCTTTTGAGACTATCGTCTCAGAGCACGAGAAGACCTGCTCACTACCCAAATAAAACCCACTCTACATCTTCCTCTCTCAGCTCGCCCTTTGTTATCCCTGTGGTTGGTGTCCCCCCTTTACCCTCCTTTCCTCTCCTCTCCTAGTGTATTGTGTGTAAAAACCCCAAAAAAATACAAAATAACAAAAATCAAAAAAGAAATAAGGCTCTTTTCAGAGCCGCCTTTCACAGTTAAAAAACAGAAGTAAAGATAAATAAAGCAGGGCCCTTTCTATTTCTTGAAAGTCCGCGGACAGTTCGCGAACATAAAAAGAAATTGGGATGCTACCCTATTGTAACCATTGCATTTTTCTCTGGGAGGAAGTGGTGGCTCTGAAAAGAGCCTTTGGGAGGTGTTTGTATGTCAAAAATGATAAATACTTAACACCTACTTCGAAATGCATGCTGCATTTCTAAAAAAGGTTGCAATGCATTTTGTACATTTCTCAGAAACATCTGATTGCCAGCATAGGTAAGATGGACACCATCTCTGCGAAAAATGTATGTACTACGAAACATAATATTTTCATTGTGAAAAGAGGACATGCCAAAATCTCTTAGGAAGGCACAAACAGCCGTATTGACATTACGCCTTGCTTTCTCCATTTGTGGACCACATGAGAAAGAACGAAGCCACATTTGTCTCTGCGCAATCCGTGAAAAAATTACTTTGGAGTTTGGAAACATGCCCATGATCTTCTGAAGTCCTTCTTTCATTGCAAATTGCAAAGAAATTCCAGACACATGTCCTAAACTGTTCCCTCCACAATGAATTACAATTATGTCTGGATGTTCCTCTATCTTCAAAGTTGCACAGAGGGGTAGCAAGTCCAGACACTTCATTCCACGGACTACATGCCAGTGCACTTCCACATGTGGGAATCCAAGATCTATAGATACTCCACAGCTTTCTGCATGCACCTTCAACCAATGTATCCACAAGTCTCCCAAAACCCACACAATCTGTTTTTTAAAACACTCAGCCATAGCTATCTGTTCTTCTCTCAGCAAAATGAATATCTGAGAAAACCTCTCCTAGCACAACACACTCACTAAACTTTACTGACCAATCCCGTGCTACATTCAATTTCATTTGCATGCCTCCCCACCCCAAATTCCCGGATGTAATACGTGGTATCCTAGAACTACCGCCATGTCCGCGAACATATCGTAACATGGACAGCCCTTCTACCATTTCCAATTCACTCTCTGTGCCATTCCCTCATTGGATGTAGCTAAGAAATCACATGACCATCCACCAATCAAATCCAAGACCTCTACATGTAACTGCATCATCATAGATCAGCACTGCAAATGTACGGTGAATCTCTCCGACTACAAGTCTCATACCATTGGCAAGCACGATCTACTAGAAATACTAGACAAGTCTCCAAGATTTCTACTTGCAGCTTCGTCCATATCCATATGCATGAACACAAACTACAGGTATGCATATTTTCTATACAGTACATGAACACATTTTCTAATCGACTTATACCTTGTATAATCTGTAAAATGAATCTATGATCATTTTTTCATTCTCCTAAAATCAACTGTGACTTACAAACCTTTATACAATTTAATTTCTTCGTACACACACGCAAATAATGTTAAACTAACATTTTTGAAATAAAATATATAGACTACATATGATCAAACAAAATTACATGCACACTCTATCATCAAATCTCAGAGAATAATATTTGTACAAACACATACTTGGTTTTAATTTTTTTAGTTTATATAATTACTTACATTTATATAGGACAAGCAGGCTATGACATTGACTCCCTCTTACGTGGAAAAGCAGGCTATCTCATGGACTCACTATTACGTGGAAAAGCTTAGTTACAGGAATACTGGTATACAGTGGTACATTATGATTTTCACAAGCCATAGTAAAGATATTTTCTTTCCTACAGTTAGTCATAAGATAGTTTTAATGGTTTTGAGGAAGGCGCTGAGCATTTCAATTTAAAAAATCTATGTCTAAATTAAAAACAGTGCTATATACAAACCAAATTACTAATTTCTTTGTTTTACAATTGCAGTGAAGACCATTCTCCAGAAAAGAAGCAGCCAAATTTGAAGTACAAAGAACAACTAAGAAGTAAACTGCTCATTTTAGAAAAAAAATAAGTAAAATGTTACCATAATATTTGAATTATTACTCAAACACACTGTAAGGTTAATTCATGCTATTTCTGTGCCTAAAAATAGAGATTCTGCACCATTCTGACCAAAAATCCACCCGTCTTAAACAGTGATTTACTGGCAGAATGGCCCACAACTTGCTATTTTTCGACACACAAATTACCCAACTCAGCCGCTAGAATTTAGATTTGTAGAACAAACAACTGTTTTAATTTTATAGCTCTAGATATACTATTTACACTTCTCCAAACCACTGGCTTACTTTTTTCTGTCATCTGAACCCCAGTTTAGTAACACATTAAGTCAAGAATACCCATTCCTAGTAGTTGTACTTCCCAAAGCACAATCACACACCATTACATACATCTTTATCATCTTACTCAAACACTCATGAACACAAGACACATGCATTCCAGAACACCACAACCCATACCTTCTGTATTTTTTTCAACAGACCCTAAAGAATGCCTACCAAAAAGCAACTCCGTAGAAAGGAACGCAGAAGTAGAGCAAATGAAAAGAAAACTCTCCAATAGCAGAATTTGTAAAAAAAAGTTGAAACACAACAGCTAATACAGTCATGTAGTGAAACAGAAGAAGTTTCTAGTACAAAAACTTTGCCTCTTCTATCAAAAAGTAAAACAAACCAAAAAACAATTAACAGAAAATCAACTATCAGTACAAATAAAACTTCTTCTATAAATCTTGATGTAGTACAAAGTAAGCCTACCAAGAAAAGTATTTTAGCCAAAATGTTTCATCACAAAGTCCTTCAGAATCTTATGAAAACAAGAGAGAAACCAGGTTCAACACTTCAAACCTATCGTAGAAAAGTAATCTTAGAAGCGTTGATAGACAATGCAATTCTTCTCAAAAAAAGTTATTTATTTTAGTGTTAAACAGAATAAAACCACTAACAAAACTAATAACTAAATTACAAAAAAGACTTCTCAATAAAAGAAATGTCAACAGAAATAACTTCTTTAATATCTGTGGAGGTGAATGGAGTCACACTACAAGCACAGAACCATACTTTAATGAAGAAGCGTACAAACAAAAGCAAACAAATACAATTGCCATACATAGCAGTGGTCGAGGTTATGAAAAAGTTAATAATACCATAATGAAACAAGAAGTACTCCTTACAAAAATATGCCCTGAAAACGTAGATTTACCCATCCATTCAACTGAATCAGAACATCTAGTGTACAAAATGGCCATGTACGTCAATGTGTAACATTCCCAAAACAATGTTCAAGTCTTTATATATATATATACTTTATTGTGATACAATCCAAAAATTGGGTTTTACACAACTCATAGGTATATACACCCCAAGAACATATATACATCTCAAAGTACAAACAAAACATAAACATAAACAGCATAAACAAGAAAGTTCAACTCAATCATATAAAAAATATAAGATATAAAATATAAAATATAAAAGTAGAGATACATCACATAACAGCCACGTAGAGGAGTTTGATAAATTATGGTTTAAGGTGGATGAGTTACACTAACAGGTGAGCACCTATAGTTATTGGGAATTCCCCATCCCAATACAACAGTGTGTAAAAGAGACCATTAAGTATCACTTTGTTGCTAAAGTGATAAGGTTTTCACTGAGGTAAAGGCTTCACATGGTTCCATACCCTAAAGAGAGCTAACTGAAGGCCTAAAGTTACTGGATTCAGACATCCATACCAAAAGAACTCATCTTTTATTGCCTCAAGGTTGTGGACCCATATTTCATATGAGTTCATATATAGCGGTCCCAATTTTGGGCAAAGTGTTAATACGTGCCGTGCCGATTACAGAACTCCTATTTTCTTACATATGATGCATGTTCTGGATTCACGAGGGATTTTTAGCCTTGGACCAATTATGGTAAGCACCGGAAGCTGGTTAGTTCTTAATTGTAGCAAAAAGCGTCTAACATCAGGTGCCGGGGTGAGCAAGAGATACACCTGGGGTCTAAGATATCTATGGGTAACATGAAGTACTGCCTCATACCCTTTTAGGGTAGCTAAATGCTCCACATTCAAACACCAGTCCCACTTGTTCAGCTTATCTTGGTCTTTATGCCAATTTCTCAATCAATATGTGAAAAGCAAAGACAAAATCAAAATTAAACTACTGCAAAATATGGATGCTTGTCCAGTACGCAAGTACACAGGACTACAAGGACATTCATTGTCCTGCATTACAGGACCTACTTGCAAAACAACCTTCCATGATATCAAAAGGATACCAAAACATCATGCAAGTATAAGAAATCTAGTTTATAAACTGTACAATGCTAAAAGTCCTGCTTTAGCACTAGCCAATTTAAATAACATTCTTCTTCATGGTACAGCAAAAGACCTACTAAAAGAAATCGACTATACCCAGACAAAATATTTTGGAAGTGAAACCCACTTACAAGATGAATTAGCTGTAAACCAACTTCGTAACAATTCTACACATGGCAACCTTTCACTACACACATACAAAAAAGAAATACTAAAATTTGAAAGTACTTCAGCTGAAGTACCAAACCACGTGTGTTTATGTCGCCGCAGAACTTTTTATAAAAGTAACACAAAAACTGTAGACCTGTCATACAAAATAGAAGACAATGAAGAATCTAAATGGTTTGAATTAACTCTCTACCTTATAGCAGAAAACAAATACGAAATAACTGACCCCATATTACTTTGCAGTTACTGCACTACAAAACTTGACAACAACCAAACTCCTTTACGTGCTATCACAAATAACTTGGAATTATATCCACTACCAAATAATTCAAACAGTGCACCCATTTCAAGCAATAATACGCCTTCAACCAAAAACTGAAAAATTACCTCCCTCTGAATTAGTGAAAGGTATTCGCCGAAAAGTAGTGTATATACCATTAGATCTAAAAGAAACTGTGCACACTCTAGGAGTGCAACGTCCAATGCAACAATCTTTAATTATCTTGGTAAATGGAGTACCTACAAAAGACAAAAAAATTTGGCAACAACTGATAGATGTACATAAAGTTAGAGAAGCCCTGCAATATCTTAAAGAGAATAATGAATATTACAAAGAAATTAATATTGAAGAAAACTTGAAACATACAACTGAAATAATTCAAGAGACACAAGAAGCTGGTCAATTTGAGCTCCTAGATCCTGCTACAATATCAAACACTTTAGACCATTATACAATTCATCCATTGCACTCTAATGACACCATAGAAGATGCACTGGAAACGTACCAAATGCGTCAAACAAAAGGATCACCAATAAGCATATGGGAAAAAAGTATAGAAGCACGTGCTTTTCCTCTACTCTTTCCTACTGGCAAAGGAGGAAGATACGATGATAAACCAGTTCAAATATCAGCATCAGAATATCGCTCATTACGAATGTATTCTGAAGATCCCAAATTTCGACAAATTGTGGAATACATATTCCACCTACTCTTTGAAAGTGAACTAGCAACTTTATGTTACGGAGTTGCACACATATTAAAATCAGGATCACACTTTCAAAATATGACAGCTACACAATTATTACAAAAAAGTTCAACAAAAAGATGAGGTTTTACAAGCAAATCTTACAAATCTATTAGCAAATATGCGTGATACTGAAGAGTACTGGTTACGACGCTATGTAGATGTACGTTGTATGATCAGAAACATTGGCCCACCCACTTGGTTTGTTACATTAAGTTGTGCAGAATATGCATGGGAAGATTTACATGCTTTCCTACGCATATCAAACGAAAACAAAACAATCATAGATATACTAACACCTGGAGAACTTTGTTCACAGGATCCTGTTAATGTTTCAAGATATTTTCACCATCGCTTCATTGCTATGCTACATTTTATTTGTAACAAAACTGTTCCTCCCCTTGGAGAAGTGCAACACTTCTTTTGGAGCACCACATGTCCACATGCTTTTATGGATTAAAGATGCTCCTAAATTTGGTCAAGACAGTGATGCCACTGTTTTACAGTTTATTGAAAAATATGTCACTTGTGAAATTCCATCAGAATACGCAAATAGTGATCTTCATGCAAAAATGTTACAATTCCAAAGACACAAAAGTGGCAAATATTGTCGCTGCAAATAGAAAAACAAAGGAAAATACTACACCAAATGCCGAATTGGTTTCCCTAGACCAGTTACAAATACAGGTCAAGTGAAAAACCTCACGTCTTCGGTTAGACATAGTGTTAAAGGTACGTCACCTAAAAATACACATTGCATAAAAAGAACAGAAGAAGCAAAATATATCAATGATTACAATGCAATCATTGCCCTATTGTGGAATGCAAACATAGATGTGCAGTACATTGCAGACAATTCCACTGCAGTTGCATGATATTATACAGCCTACTTAACAAAAGCAGAAACAACGAGCTTCAGGACCTCTGGAATGACCTGTCATCAGATAAAACAGTGTCTCAGAAATTATACAGCTTGGGCATAAAAATGCTGTCCCATAGAGAATGTGGATCCTATGAAGCAGCTGATCGATTAACTGGTACTGCATTGTATGGTAAATCTGCAAATATAGTATGGCTAAGTCTTGGTCCAGCTAAATCTAGAAGAAGAGTTCTAAAATCATACGAAGATATAGAAACAATAGCCAAACAAGATCCCAATAGCCAAGACATTTTAAAAAACAATTTATTGGACACATACTACCCAAACAGGAGTACCACTTTGGAAACCATGAGCCTATACCACATAGCCCAAAACTACACATACAAAAATACTATAAAACCTGATGAACAAAACCGTAAATACAAAGTGACAAACTGTGAAGGCAGCTTAGTAAAACTCACCAAACCAAATTTAATTAATCATATCAAATTGGCATTAAAGACTCCTCAACATAAAGAAGTATATTACATGGCCCTGCTACAACTCTTTAAACCATGGAGAAAAGAAGAAGAAATACTAGATAACTATGACTCATATGAAGACGCTTTCAAAGCAAATGAAAGCAGTATAACTGATGTAAACTTTGCACAGTACAAAACAATGTTGCACAATGAACAGCAACACGAAGAAGAACTACCGGCCCAACTAGATAAGGACACTCCTGATAGTAGTCAACCTTCTGTCACAGGAAGCCAAGAACCACTGGGAGACCCACTAATAACAAATGAAACAGAAATAGCTATGATAGAAGTAGAAAGCACCATGGGCCTCATTACGACCCTGGCGGAACGGGATAAACGGCGCTGTAAAAGGCTGCGGCGCCATTCAACCCGTTCCGCCACATTACGAGGTCCCCTCGCGGGACACGTTAAGCACGCCTGGGAAACCAGGCGTGCATACCGGGTCCCGCGAGGGGAAGAGGGAGCAAACAACGGGCCATCTCATAATGGCCTGTTGTTTACTCCCTCTCCCATTCCCATTTAGCCCTATGGGGGCTGAAATGGGAATGGGGATGAACCGTGTCCGTGTCCTCGAGTGAGGAATTACCGGGCCATCCGAACTCGGAATGGTCCGGTAAGTCCTCATTCCGAGGACACGGACACGGATGCGGTTTTGCCGGCAGCCATGCCACCAATGGCGGCATGGCTACCGGCATACCTCGTAATGAGGCCCCATGTGTCAGTATGAAGAAAAAGAAGACTTAACTATACTACAATCAAAGCTAAACAATGAACAACATAGCATTTTTCAAGAATTAACAAAAGAAATTGCACATGGTGTACAACATGAAAACAAAGAATGCACCTGTCAAAATTACAAACCTATACTATTGTATGTCAATGGTGAAGCTGGTTCTGGCAAAACATTCCTAATCAAAATCATCAGTAAGTTCCTTCAACAATTGACAAACAACAAACTGTCAGCTGTTGTCACTGCCCCCACAGGTTTAGCTGCCTACAACATAGGTGGTGTCACTTTACACTGATTACTACTCCTGCCAGTAGAACACCAAAACAAATTAGATTGTTACAAACTTTCTGCAGAAGCTGCAATGGAACTACGCAGAGTATTGAAACAAATGAAAATGCTACTAATAGATGAAGTGAGCATGGTGTCCAACTTAATGTTGGCTTTGATTCACCTCAGATTACAAGAAGTACTCAAAACAAACTATGAAGAGCTCTTTGCAGGAAAACACATTATTGTTTTTTGGAGATCTTCTTCAATTGACACCAGTAAAAGGTGAGCCTATTTTAAAACATTAGGACACAAACTCTGCCGTAAAACTGTTGGCAGCATTGGAAATGTCAACCTTTGGCAACATTTCCAATACAGAGAATTACCAGAAAACATGTGCCAATCTGCAGATCTCACTTTTGCCAACATCTTAAAAAGTATCAGAGTTGGTATACTTTCTAAAGAAGCAGAAGCAATATTTAAAACCTAGCACATTCATGCACTTTATGGTGATAATGCATGTGCTACAGATGTTATGGAACAATTAGCCCACAAAAATGTCAATTGTATGGCCTTAATGCCAACTCTTGCAAGCTGTTTCAAATTCAATGAAATAATGTTAAGTAAAGAAATGCAACCAATAATGGAAATTAGCCCCACAGACAAACTAGATGTACATGGAATGACACTACCCATGTGTGACCAAGCCACAAAAAGACTAAATAGTTTAGAAAAATCAATCTCAAACACAGCAGGCTTGGAAAAGATATTAAAATTATCCTTAAATTGCAGAGTAATGCTGAAACGTAACCTTGACGTAGACCAAGGGCTAGTTAATGGAGCACTGGGTACAGTTGTTGGCTTTCAAACATACCCACGTGACAACAAAATTCAGTTTGTCAATATTCTCTTTGACAAACTTTCAGAAGTAAAAAGAATAGGACGCTCAACAGCTCGATTCCTTCTCTTCAAAGACATGTATGTACGCAGAGAACAATTTTCTCTAACTCATGCATACGCAGTCAACATTCATAAATCACAAGGTCTTACCCTAGACAAAGCAATGATAGACATTGGTAGCACAGTCTTTAAAGAAGGCATGAGCTACGTAGCACTATCATGCTTACGTACACTTGAGGGTCTATTTCTAATCAACTTTGATGCAAGTAAAATAAACGCTGATATTCCTTGCATTTTAGAATACAATAGACTTTTTTCACTATATACTCCCCATCTAAACACATATTCTGTTCCACAAAAAGTAAAACATTACAAAAGAAAAATAAATCAAACAGAAAAGCAACAGATGTCACTGCAAATCCTCCAAAGAGAGTAAAAGAGAGTAATACTTCATCAAGTGCCACAAGCAAAAAATAATCAATTAGGGAAAGTAAACCAGGTACTTCTTCAAAGAAGGAAGACACACTCCAAAAAAAGCTGTCAGATACAGAACTACCTGGTCCATTTAAACTCTCAAATATAGTTGGTGTAAGTTGCTACGCAAATGTAGCAATGAATATGCTATTTCAATTAGCACCAATTGTTGAGAACATTTACTTACACAGTACAGACCCATTGTGTTTGCAAATGTTAGTACTTCACAGAAATGCAGCAAACAATCCTGACAATACGTATAGTGTTTATGGAATAAGACAACAATTGGACTACTGTGCATGGAATGGTGGAATTCACTATAAACTCACAGGAAGATCCACAAGAATTTCTAATGTACTTACTATTAGTACTGGAAAACAAAAACATACCTATAAATGAAATCTTCCAGATTTCATACATGTGGAAGCATACATGCCCTCTCTGCAACAATGTGACACAAGAACAAATCCCCAATGAGCGCTTTGTGTATATATCAATACCTAATTGTGAATCCGTTCCATTTCAGCAACTTGTACAAAATGCAAACCACGGTAGATTATGTTTGACCTGCAATTCAGATAATCGCTCCACATTAGTAATACAAACACATAGTAAATACGTAATACTAATGCTTCTACGTTACAATGCAGATGGTACCAAAAAGAACTGGAAGCTGACTGGATTCACACATGGTCAAATATCACTTGGTAGGAAAACCTTCACAACAATAGGTATAATCTACCACGCAGGAGCCACAACCAACTCAGGGCACTGCACTGCATATATAAAAAAGAAATGTGGATGCTTTGAATGTAATGATAGTATTGTTACTCTAAAACAGAGATTACCAGCAAATCTTACAAACGCTTGTTTGTAAGGCCATGCACCCAAGACCAAAGTTATAAGCAGTGAAGTTATAAGCCACCATGGGTTTGATATACTGTGGTGGTTGTGGCCAGGATGTAGAGTCTTGTGTGCATGGCTGTAGGCCTTAGGCCGTAGGCTATACACCGAGGACTCTAGGCCTTGGGCACAACCACCGCACCATATCACAGCCATATATCAGACCTATAGATTCGAATATCAAGCAAATGTTTGAAATTATACTTACTGCTTGATTTGTTGAGATTCCATATATTTTTTATATGCGTTTCGTACCTGGAGGAAATATTGTTTTTCAATTTCTGTGATAAAAGAAAAGAGCATGTTAGTGTATGCATTCTATAAAGACTTATTACATTGCATAATAGACATTTCAGCTTTTTTTGGACCCTCATATTTGGTTCACAAACCAGTGTACTGTGCATTTTGCTCAGTTTCTGTGTTTGTTTTTGAAATCATTGGGTCTGTGGGAAAATAATTCTGTTGTCGGATAAAAAAAGCACTTTTTTTGTTATGCTACAGTCTGTTTGTTTCCTTTCAGTGTTCACTTGTTGTTTCTGGTTAATGTTCTATCTATCTGCTCCTACCTGCAAGGCAATAAACCTCGGGGTCATCTTTGACTCCACACTCTCCTCACATTTCTGATGTCTCAAAGAAGTCACACTACCAGCTGCACCTCCTTAGAGGTATTGTTCCTTTCCTCTCCTTCCCCCAGAAGCTCACTGTCTCCAAAGCCCTGGTTCTCTCTAAGCTGGACTGCTGTAACAGCCTCTATCTAAATCTGCCTGCCTCTACTCTCCACCCTCAGCAACTCATCCAGAACAGGACTGCGAGACTTGTCCTTGGCGTCAAGCCCTGGGTCCATATCTCTCCAGGAATGAAATCTCTTCACTGCCTTCCAGTGTCTGCGAGGATTAAGTTCAAAACCATCTGCATTGTCCACAAGGTGCTCTGGGGCCTGGGGCCAAAATACCTTCAACTCTCTCTTCCTAAATATCTACCTTCTCGAGCTCTTTGCACATCTGCCTCCAACTCTCTCAGGATCAGCCGCTTCTCCAAGCAACGAGTTGGGGGTAGATCTCTCTCCGTGGCAGGGGCCTCCCTGCGGAACAGCCTTCCTGCCTCCCTGAAACTTGAGGAGAACCATCTCCGGTTACGGAAGCACCTCAAAACCTTCCTCTTTGCTTCTGCTTTATCTCCCCCTTTCCCCAGCTAAATTCCTGATTGAAACTGCACTGAATCTGCACTGGGCCACTCTCACTGATCTCGTTCCCTGCCCCAGCCACTTGCCCCTGGCACTGCCTCCCTGACAACCCCTGCACCGCAGGACTGTCTCTGTATCCCTACAGCCCCCCTCCCAGCACTTGTCTGCACTTACCTTGCACTTGTCACCAGCTGGCCCTTTATTTATTTATCTTATTATTCTACTACCCTATGTACTGCTTTTTCCCCTCTCCCTTGCCCCTCGCACTTTCCCTTCCCCTCTTCCCATGCACTTGCGCGATCTGAATGACACCTGGCCTAGTAAGATCGTTGTCTGTCTTCCCTTTGTCCCCCCTCCCTGCCTCGTCGCATCTTGAAACACTTGTGTATAGGCGCGTTATAAATGCCATATCACATCATATCATATCAAATCATATCTGTTGGCTTGTTGCAGATTTTTGAAGCAGTTAGATACAATATAGTGATATTCATTTATCTGTTTGGTTGTTATAGAATCTTGGGCCAGTTAGATACCTGTTGGCGTATTATAACTGTTTATAGTTGTTTAATTGATGTTTTGTTAATGTTGAAGTACAGATTAGTTATTAAATTTTGGTTTCAAGAAGATTAAATAAGTGTTTGTAAGATTTGCTGGTAATCTCTGCTTTAGAGTAATGGTACTATCATTACATTTGAACCATCCACATTTCTTTTTAATATATGCAGTGTAGTGACCTGCATTGGTTGTTGCTTCTGCGTGGTAGATTATACCTATTGTTGTGAAGGTTTTCTTACCAAGTGATACTTGACCGTGTGTGAATCTAGTCAGCTTGCAGTTGTTTTTGGTCCCATCTGCATTGTAACGTAGAAGCATTAGTATTACGTATTTACTATGTGTTTGTATTAGTAAGGTGGAGTGATTATCTGAATTGCAGGTAGTACATAATCTACCATGGGTTGCATTTTGTACAAGTTGCAGAAATGGAACGGATTCACAATTAGGTATGGATACATACACGAAACACTCATTAGGGATTTGTTCCTGTGTCACATTGTTGCAGAGAGTGCATGTATGTTTCCACATGTATGAAATCTGGAAGATTTCATTTATAGGTATGTTTTTGTTTTCCAGTACTTGTAGTAAGTACATTAGAAATTCTTGTGGATCTTCCTGTGAGTTTATAGTGAATTTCACCATTCCAGTACAGTAGTCCAATTGTTGTCTTATTCCATAAACGCTATACGCGTTGTCAGGATTGTTTGTTGCGTTTCTATGAAGAACTAACATTTGCAAACACAATTGGTCTGTACTGTGTATGTAAATGTTGTCAACTATTGGTGGTAATTGAAATAGAATATTCATTGCTACATTTGCATAGCAATTTACACCAGTTATATTTGAAAATTTGAAAGGATCAGATAGGTCTGTGTCCAAGTCATTTTTTCAGAGTGTGTGTTGCTTCTTTGAAGAAGTACCTGAGTTACTTTGAGTAATAGGTTCTTCTTTGGTTGTGGTAATTGATGAAGTATTAGCTTCTTTTCCTCTCTTTGGTGGATTTGTAGTCAGATCATGTTGCATTGCTGTTTGAATTAGTTTTCTTTTACAATGTTTTCCTTTTTGTGGAACAGGATATGTTTTTAGATGGGGGTGTATAGTGAACGTAGTCTATTGTATTAAAAAATGCAAGGAATATCAGTGTTTACTTTACTTGTATCAAAGTTGATTAGAAATAGACTGTCAAGTGTACGTAAGCGTGATTGTGCTACGTGGCTCATGCCTTCTTTAAAGACTGCGTTACCAATATCTATCAATGCTTTGTCTAGGGTAAGATCTTGTGATTTATGAATGGTTACTGCATATGCTAGAGTTAGAGAAAACTGTTTTCTGCGTACATACATGTCTTTGAAGAGAAGGAATCGAGCTGTTGAGCACCCTATCCTGTTTACTTTTGAAAGTTTGTCAAAGAGAATATTGACAAACTGAATGTTCTTGTCACGTGGGTATGTTTGAAAGCCAACAACTGTACCCAGTGCTCCATTAACTAGTCCTTGCTCCACATCAAGGTTACATTTAAGCATTACTCTACAGTTTAAGGATAATTTTAATATTTTCTCCAAACCAGCTATGTTGGAGATATAATTTTCTAAGGTAATTAGTCTTGTTGTGGCTTGTTGACGCATGTGTAGTGTCATACCATGTACGTCCATTTTGTCTGTGGATCAAATTTCAATTATTGGTTGCATTTAATTTTTCAACATTGTTTCATTGAATTTGGAACAGCTTGCAAGAGTTGGCATTAAGGACATAGAATTGACATTTGTGTGCCCTAATTGTTCCATAACATCAGTAGCACATGAGGTATGGCCATAAAGTGCATGGATGTGCCGAGTTTTTAATATTGCTGTGCTTCTTGAGATAGTACACCAACTCTAATACTTTTTAAAATGTTGGTGCAGGTGAGGTCTGCAGACTGTCACAAGTTTTCTGTTAATTCTCTGTATTGGAAATGTTGCCCAAGGTTGACATTTCGCATGCTGCCAACAGTTTTACGGCAGAGTTTGTGTCCTAGGGTTTTAAAAATATGTTCACCTTTTACTGGTGTCAATTGAAGAAGATCTCCAAAAACAATAATATGTTTACCTCCAAAGAGCTCTTCGTAGTTTGTTTTAAGTACTTCTTGTAATCTGAGGTGAATCAAAGCCAACATGAGTTTGGAGACCATGCTCACTTCATCTATTAGTAGCATTTTCTTTTGTTTTAACACTTTGCGTAGTTCCATTGCAGCTTCTGTAGAAAGTTTGTAATATTCTAATTTGTTTTGGTGTTCTACTGGCAGGAGTAGTAATTGGGGTAAAGTGACACTGCCTATGTTGTAGGCAGCTAAACCTGTGTGGGCAGTTACAACAGCTGACAGTTTGTTGTTTGTCAATTGTTGAAGGAACTTGCTGATGATTTTGATTAATAATGTTTTGCCTGAACCAGCTTCACCACTGACGTATAGTAGTATAGGTTTGTAATTTTGGCAGGTACATTCTTTATTTTCATGTTGTACATCATGTGCAATTTCTTTTGTTACATCTTGAAAAATGCTACGCTGCTCATTGTTTAGTTTTGATTGTAGTAAAGTCTTCTGTATCTTCATGCTGACACATGGTGTTTTCTACTGCTGTCATAGCTAATTCTACCTCATTTGCTATTAGTGGCAGTCCCTGTGGTTCTTGGCTTCATGTTACAGAAGGTTGACTGCTGTCACGAGTGTCCTTATCTAGTTCGGCCTGGAGTTCTTCTTCGTGTTGCTTTTCATTGTGCAACATTGTTTTGTACTGTGTAAAGTTTACATCGGTGATGGTGCTTTCATTTGCTTTGAAAGCGTCTTCATAGGAGTCATAGTATTCTAGTATTTCTTCTTCTTTTCTCCATGGTTTAAAGAGTTGTAGCAGGGACAAGTAATATAGTTCTTTATGTTGAGGAGTTTTTAATGACAATTTGATATGATTAATTGAACTTGGTTTGGTAAGTTTTACTAAGCTGCCTCCACAATTTGTCACTCTGTATCTACTTTATTTTCAGTGGCTTTTATATTATTTTTGTATGTGAAGTTTTGCGCTATGTGGTATAGACACATGGTTTCCAAAGTGGTACTTCTGTTTGGGTGGTATGTGTCTAGTAAATTGTTTTTCAAAATGTCTTGGCTGTTGGGATCATTTTTGGCTATTGTTTCTATGTCGTCGTATGATTTGAGAACTCTTTTTCTAGATTTAGCAGGACCAAGACGTACTATATTTTCAGATTTTCCATACAAAGCAGTACCGGTTAAATAATCTGCAGCTTCATAGCAGCCACATTCTCTATCGGAGAGCATTTTTATGCCCAAGCTGTAAAATTTCTGAGACAGTGTATTGTCTGATGAAAGGTAATTCCAGAGGTCTTGAAGCTCGTTGTTTCTGCTTTCGTTAAGTAAGCTGTATAATATTGTGCAACTGCAGTGGAATTGTCTGCAATGTACTGCCCATCTATGTTTGCATTCCACAGTAGGGCAATGATTGCATTGTAATCATTGATATATTTTGCTTCTTCTGTTCTTTTTATGTAATATGTATTTTTAGGTGATTTACCTTTAACACTATGTCTAACTGAAGACATGAAGTTGTTCACTTCACCTGTTTCTGTAACCGGTCTACTAAGGAAACCAAAGCGTCATTTGGTGTAGTATTTCCCTATGTTTTTGTATTTACGTTGACAATATTTGCCACATTTGTGTCTTTGAAATTGTACAATTTGTGCATGAAGATCACTATTTGTTGCTTCTGATGGAATTTCACAAGTGACATATTTTTTAATAAACTGTAACACAGTGGCATCACTGTCTTGACCAAATTTAGGAGCATCTTTAATCCATAAAAGCATGTGGATATGTGGTGCTCTTCTGGCTTGGTATTCTTTTCTCCAAAAGAAGTGTTGCACTTCTTCGAGGGGAGGAACAGTTTTATTACAAATAAAGTGTAGCGCAGCAATGAAGCGCTGATGGAAATATTTTGAAACATTAACAGGATCTATAGAGCAAAGTTCTCCCATGTTAGTATATCTATGTTTGTTTTGTTTTTGTTTGATATGCATAGGAAATCATGTAGATCTTCCCAAGGATATTCTGCACAACTTAATGTAACAAACCAAGTGGGTGGGCCAAGGTTTCTTGTCATACGACGTACATCTCCTTGATGTCGGAACCAGTACTCTTTCGTACCACCCATGTTTGCTAACAGATTTGTAATGCTTGATTTTAAAACCTCATCTTTTTCTTGCGCTTTTTGTAGTAATTGCATAGCTGACATATTTTGTAAGTGGGTTCCTGGTTTTAATGTGTGTGCAACTCTGTAACATAGAGTTGCTAGTTCACTTTCAAAGAGTAGGTGGAATATGTATTCCACATTTTGTCGAAATCTGGGATCTTCAGAATATATCCGTAACACGCGGTATTCTGATGCTGTTATTTGAATAGGTCTATTATCTTACCTTCCTCCTTTGCCGGTAGGAAAGAGTAGAGGAAAAGCACGTGCTTCTATACTTTTTTCCCATATGCTGATTGGTGATCCTTTCGTTTGTCGCATTTGGTACGTTTTTAGTGCATCTTCTATGGTGTCATTAGAGTGTAATGGATGAATTGTATAATGGTCTAAAACATTCGATACTGTAGCTGGATCTAGAAGTTCTAATTGACCAGTTTCAGGTGACACTTGAATTATTTAAGTTGTTTCCCTTAAGTTTTCTTCAATATTTATTTCTTTGTAGTATTCATTATTGTCTTTTAGATATTGCAAGGCTTGTCTAACTTTATGTAAGTCTACCAGTTGTTGCCAAATTCTTTTTACTTTAGTAGGTACACCATTTAATAAGACAATTAAAGATTGCTCTATTGGACGTTGCACTCCCAGAGTGTACACATTTTCTTTTAGATCTAATGGTAAATATACTACTTTGCCACAAATGCCTTTCACCATTTCAGATGGAGGTAGTTTTGCTGTTTTTGGTTTAAGGCGTATTATTGCTTGAAATGGGTGCACTGTTTGAATTATGATGCTCTCATAAAAATTGAGTTGTTGCAGGGGTTTTGGTAGTGGGAATAATTCAAAATTATTTGTGATAGCACGTGAAGGTGTTTGATTGTTGTCAGGTTTTGTAGTGCAGTAACTGCAAAGTTTGAAGGGGTCAGTTCTTTCTTATTTGTTTTCTGCTATAAGGTAGAGAGCTAATTCAAACCATTTGGAATCTTCTTTGTCTTCTATTTTGTATGTTATATCTATAGTTTTTGTGTTACTTTTATAAAAAGTTCTGTAACAACACACACACACATGGTTTGATACTTAGGCAGATGGACTTTGGAGTTTTAGTATTTCTTTTTTGTATGTGTGTAGTAGAAGGTTGCCATGTGCAGAATTGTTGCTAGTCTGTTGTAAAGCTATTGCATTTTGTAAGTGGTTTTCACTTCCAAAATATTTTCTCTGGATATGGTTGATTTCTTCGAGTAGGTCTGTGGCTGTACCATGTAGAAGATTGTTATTTAAATTGGCTAGTGCTAAAGCAGGACTTTTAACATAGTACAGTTTATAGACTAGATTTCTTATAGTTGAATGATGTGTTGATATCATTTTGATATGATGTAAGCTGCTTTTGCAAATAGGTCCTGAAATGCAGGCTAATGAAAGTCCTTGCAGTCCTGTGTATTTGCGCACTGGACAGGTATCCATATTTTGCAGCAGTTTTATTTTGATTTTGTCTTTGCCTTTCACATATTGATTGAGGAACTGGCGTAAATATTTGAAAGATTTTTTGGCAATGTTACACATTGACGTGCATGGCCATTTGTATACTGGACGTTCTGGTTCCGTTGAATGGAGAATTGATAGTAAGTTTTCTGGGGATATTTTTGTAAGCAGTATTTCTTGTTCCATTATGGTATTATTAAGTTTTTCATAACCTCATCCACTGCTATGGATGGCAATTGTGTTTGTTTGATTTTGTTTGTATGCTTCTTCATTGAACTATGGTTCTGTGCTTGTGGTGTGACTCCATTCTCCTCCACGGATATTTAAGAAGTTATTTTTGTTCACATTCCGTTTATTGAGAAGCCTTTTTGTAATTTAGTACTTAGTTTTGTTAATGGTTTCATTCTGTTTAACACTAAAATAAATAACTTTCTTTTGACAAGGATTGCACTGTCTATCAATGCTTCTAAGATTCATTTTCTATGGTAGTTTTTAAGGGTTGTGCATGATTTGTCTCCTGTTTTTATAAAATTCTCAAGGACTCTGTGGCAGAACATTTTTGCTAATATACTTTTTTGGTATGGCTACTTCCTACTATATCAAGCTTTATAGGAGCAGTTTTAGCAGTAGTGGTAGCATTATTTCTGTTAATCATTTTCTGTTTTCTTTTAAGTTTTGATAGAGGAGGCAAAGTGTCTGTACTGGAAGATTGTTTTGTTTTGCTAAATGACTGTATTAGCTGTTTTGTTTGAACTTTTTGTACAAACTCTGCTAGAGATGGATGCTTATTTTGGACATTTTTATTTTCATTTGCTCTTTTTCTGCAATGCTTTCTAGGGACTTGCTTTCTGGTAGGCATTCTGTTGAAACAAAAAAATACGAGGTATGTATTGGGCTGTTGTGCAATGTATGTGTGCTGTATGCATGAGTGTCTGAGTATGATGGTAAAGATGTATCTGGTGGAGTCTGATTGTGCATTGGGCAGCTACAATTAGGTGGGAAGGCTATTCTTCTATTTGTGTGTTACTATACTGTGGTTCAGTTGACAGTAGAAAGTGAGCTAGTGGTGAGGATAAGCACTAATAGTAATTCAAATGGTATAAAATTTAAACAATTCTTTGTTTTGTAATACTAATATTCTAGGGGCTGAGTTATGTTATTTGTGCTCTGAAAAACGGGGATTTGTGTACCATTCTGCATGCTAATCCCTGTTTAATAAATGGTGATTTGTTGGCAGAATGGTGCACAAATCCTTGTTTTTTTGGTGCACAAATTACACGAATCACCTGCACAGTGTGTTTGAGTAACACATTTTAACAACAAGAGGATACATATAACAATTAACATTATAACAGTAACAGTGGAAGCAATTTAAAATTGAGAATCAGACCAAGAAAACAGTAAGTGAAGCAATTAAACTGGAGGGGAGAAGGTGAGTAGTGCAGTAGAAGTGAGAGAGAGGGAGGGGTGGGGAAGAGGAGGAGGAGGGAAACGGATGGGGTTAAGGGTGAGAATGGGGGAAGGGGGAGGGGAGGGAGATGATTAAGGAGATAATGCAAGGAAGGATGGGGCAAGAAGGTGGTAGGGGTTTCATGGTGGGGAATGGAGAAGGAGAGATTTGAGGAATGTGCAGAATGAGGAAAAGGTAGAAATAGAGAGAAGTGAGAGAGATAAGGGGTTCCAGTGCAGGGAGGCTAGGAGATGGAAGCAGCGGAAATGGGATGTGGCACAAGGGGAAGGAGGAACAGTTAGAAGAAAGTGGTCAGCAGAGTGAAGGGAGTGGGAGGGAGTGTAGAAAGAGAGGAGATATAAGGGGGAGCAAGATTGTGGAGAGATATAAAGACTAGGCAGAGACACTAAGGTAGTATTTTTTGTGGAATGAGCAGGTTTCTAGTTAGTTGGTGTTTGTAGTTCAGATGTTGCTGTTTTCCAGGAGAGTGGTCTTCACTGCAATTGTAAAAGAAAGAAGTTAGTAATTTTGTGTGTTTATAGCAGTTATGTTAATTGAGAGGTTCCTATTTATGTCTTTGTAGTAGTATTCTTGTTTGATTTCTGAACATAGTGTATGTATGCAGTTTCATTTGACTATGTGCAGCCTTGATATTTTATTTATATTATGTTAGTTCAACAGGCATTGTAAATGAGTAGAATATTAAGTGCATGAAATTCTCTTTGTTTTTTAAAGCTGTGTTATAGAATGTTAGGAGAAAGATGAAATAATGT